>NC_038046.1:49399451-49716912 GCF_002211085.1 Panicum hallii
TTTATTACATCAGATGGTACATCACCGTACAAACTCTACGCGGTAATGGGCAGTGAAGCGCCACTATCGCGAGGATTACAACCAGAACCCACACTACTATACTAGCTACGAAAAGAGAATCATCAGAGTCTTGCGCCATGCGGAATCCAACGGTGGCCTCAACCACAGGCAAGACTGGGTGCAGGACGAAACCCTACTCGTTGTCTTCGGGGACGTAGTCTGGGTCTTCCACTGTAAAAATAGGAATGGGGTGAGTACAAACGTACTCAGCAAGTTCAATCACACCCACGGGGGGTATAGAAATTAATGCAAAGGACAATCCAAGGGTACGGTTAGGGTTTGTTTGCGGAAAAACTCGGTTATATGCAAGGGTTCATTTTGAAACATTTTCAAAACAAGTTTTTCCAATACCAAGGAGCACACGATGTTGATCCACACAGGATCCAGTTTTAAACTGCTACCGGACTCCCCGTCCGCCGTAGCACACGGCACAACTGCCGGACACTTTTCCAAACAACTCACACTAGCCCATCCATTCCCAGAAAACACTAGTTATGTGACCACACCGTAACTTACCCAATACCGTGGGCACGGCTATTCGAATAGATTTTTAACTCTGCAGAGGTGTGCAACTTTACCCACAGGTGGGGTACCACAGCACGAACACCTTAGTGCCGGTGCAGATCCCATCGAGCCCTTACCCACCTTAGCTAGACCTGTCTAGCCATCACGGGATCTATCAAGGGGTCATTCGACCTATCACCGAGGTTTAACCGGGGCATAAGTCACACAGAGCTTATCCCGTCTCCTTGATCACCCGTTGCTCCAGCTCTCCTGATGGCTATCAGACTAACCAGTGGGTTAGGCAAGCCGTTGCCCATACAACGGTCAAGTGGTTCGCACTACGAGAAGCTAGGTGAGATGTCACATCAACTCGGTCCTTAGGGGTGACAAGATGGATATCTCCCATCCACGCTCAACCACACAGGTACGAGCACACCAACGGCAATTCACACAGAATGCCATCCATCTCATCTAACTCGCTTTTCAAAACCACATTTATCCCTTCCCACACACGCGCATTTTCTTTATAAATCAGGCAGTCAAGTATGGTTATTTCACACAAGGGTGGCTATCCTACCGGGTTTCCAGCACGCAAAACAATGCAATTTTATAAAACAGGCCATTGGGTCGTGTTTATAAAAACTAGGACAGAAATATGCATCAAAGGGCGGAAGTGAACTTGCCATCGTCAAACTCTTGCGGGAGGTCCTGATCGTAGCACTGCCCCTTGGGTTCGGGGTCGCAGTACTCGTCCTCGTTTGCTTGGTCACGCTCGGGACCTTCCTCGTTCACTCCGTGTCCTACGACGCAAACAAACAGACACACAATCAAGCACAAGAATTAAAAGCTTTCATCGTTAAGCTCGAATCGGAAATAATTTAGTTATGGAGTTAGGGGTGATATCTTTGGGTGGTTTCTTAATGGCATGACTAAAACTATACTAGAAGCGGAGTGGTAAAGTTTCGGGTCAATCGGAGGTCGTTTCGCACATAAAATGACGAGCCAAAGATGGTTTCAGTGGTTAAACGGGGTTCGAGGGCTTGTTCGTAAATATCTGGAAAGAGTGTGGGCCTATTTGTAAATCCTAGAAATACCCTAAGCATACTGAAAGGTGTCGAATATGTTTAGGTTTATGTTCCGAGGGGTTGATTTGATTTAACGAAAAGGGTAGGGCTATTTTTGCAAAAGGGGATGGATAATGGGGTTCTTTGGAGAGAATAGGGAAGGGGGAGGGGGTTTGTGTAAAACCGCCCCCTTTTCTTCCTCCTCATGCCAGTAGGGAACAGAGGAGGAAGGGGGGGTACGGCGCCGGCCAATTCCGGCAAGCCGGAGTGCGCAGCGGCCGGGGATAGAGGCCAAAGGGGAGAGGGAGGTGAGGGGGATTGATTCCCGGCCTCACCTCGGCCGGGGCGACGCGTGGAGGCCGGCCGGCGGAAGAGGGCGGCGGCGGCTCGGGTGCACAGCGGGGGCGGCGTTAGGGCGGCGGATGCGAGGGGCCGGTCGTGGGGCGGCGGTCGTGGGGTGCCGGGGGTGCTCCTCGCCCCTTTTATAGGCGGCCGGGGCAGCGGAGGGCGGTGGCCGGTGAGGGGGAGCCGGCGAGCAGCGCGGGGCGCCGTAATGGCGTTTGTCCGCGTGCTCTCGTCGTGGCGCGGCGTGCAGCGGGGCGCGGGCGCCGAGGGCACGTGGGGGGAAAACTGTGCGAGCACAGGGCGGCGTGCGCGACAGGGGAGCAGCGGCGGGTGGCGCGGCCGACGGCGGGCGGCGCGCGCGTGCGCGCGGCGGCGCGGCACGGCGCGGGCCAGAGCGGGGGGCGTGGCGACGGGCGGCGCGGCGTTGCGGGGCCGGCGAGCGCGGGCACGGCGCGGCGCTCGGCGTGGCGCACGGCCACGCGGGGCACGCGGGGGCGTGCGCGGCACGGCAGCGCGCGGCGGGCGGTCGTTCGGGAGCAGAGACAGGGGAAAGAGAGGGGAGAAGAAGGGAAGAGGGAAAAAGAAAGAAGGAAGGAAAAGGGAAAAGAAAAGAAAGAGGGGAGAGGAAAAGAAAGAGAGAGGTTGGAAAAAGAAAAGAAAAGGAAGAAATGGGAGGGAGAAAAGGAGAGGGAGGGGAAGGGCGTGTCGGCGCCGGTCGCGGCGGCGACCGCGGCCGGTCGGCCACGCGCGCGGGATTCGCGCGAGGAGGGGGAAAAGAAAAGGAGTCGCGTCGGCGTTAATTGCGGCGGGCGATCGCGCGTGGACGACAGGCCAACGGGCGAAGCGGAACGGGACAGCGATCTGGTTAGGTTTTAGGGTTTTGGCGTCGGAACCGTCTCCACGAATTACTCTAACGTCTGAGCGGAGCGGCGGTCAGGCTCGCGTCGGCCGTCGGCGAAACGGAGGGAATCAGGGGTTTTACGACGGATAAAGTTTTCGGTCAGGGTACCTTAACGCGTTATTTAAAATTTGAAATTTTCGGGACGTCACAAACCTACCCCACTTAAATGAATCTCGTCCTCGAGATTCGGCTGGCTCCTAAACAGATGGGGAAATTCCTTCTTTAGGGCCTCTTCACGTTCCCATGTCGCTTCTTCTACTCCATGTCTGCTCCATTGAACTCTGCATATCCGTACTTCGGAGTTTCTTGTCCTTCTGGTGACTGTGTCCAGAATTTTGACCGGTACTTCCTGGTACCGCAGATCCGGTTGCAGGTCTATTGTTTCTACCGGCACGTGTTCTCCCTCGGGTACTCTTAAACACCTTCGTAATTGCGAAACATGGAACACTGGGTGTATATCTGACATTTCTTCCGGTAACTCCAGTTGGTATGCCACGGCTCCTACTCTCTTCAGAACCCGATACGGCCCAATGTATCGCGGGGCCAATTTTCCTTGTACTTGAAACCTTCGTGTTCCTCGAATGGGTGAGACCTTGAGATAGACAAAATCATCTGGGTTGAAACTTATTTCCCGCCTCTCTTGTCTGCGTAGCTCCTTTGTCGTGACTGGGCTGCTTTCAATTTCTCGCGGATTTCCGCTACTTTTTCTTCCGCTTCCTTTATTAGTGCGGGTCCTACTAGGGCACGTTCCCCAACTTCTGACCACATCAGGGGAGTTTTGCACTTTCTTCCATAGAGGGCTTCGAACGGCGACATGCCCAAGCTGGCTTGGTAACTATTGTTGTACGAAAATTCCGCATAAGGTAGGCTCTGTTCCCAATCATTTCCATAGGTCAGGACGCATGCTCTTAGCATATCTTCCATGATCTGGTTTACCCTTTCGGTCTGACCATCCGTCTGTGGGTGGTATGCGGAGCTGAAATCCAACTTAGTGCCCATGGCTTTATGCAGGCTTTTCCAAAACCTAGAGGTGAATTGAGTCCCTCTATCTGAGACAATTCTGCTAGGCACTCCGTGTAACTTTACTATGTTTTCCACGTAAAGTCTTGCCAGCTTTTCTCCGCCATAAGTGGTCCTTACGGGTATGAAATGTGCCGATTTAGTGAGTCGACCCACAATTACCCATATGGAATCGTGTCCCTTCTGTGTTCGGGGCAGTCCCACTACAAAGTCCATCCCTATCTCATCCCACTTCCACACCGGAATAGGTAAGGGTTGCAATAATCCTGCCGGCTTTTGATGCTCGGCCTTTATCCTTTGACAAGTGTCACAATGAGCCACGAATCTTGCAATATCCGCCTTCATTCCGTTCCACCAATATTTTTGCTTTATGTCCATATACATTTTGGTGGATCCCGGGTGGATAGAGTAGGCCGAGTTGTGGGCTTCGTCCATGATCAATTTCCGGAAATCTCCATTCTGGGTACGCAAATCCTATTCTCGTACCATAACGTTCCTTTATCGTCTACCCTGAAGCCCGGTGCTTTGTTTTCTCCAGTTTGTTTGCAAATTTTTACTAACTCTCGATCCGAGCTTTGGGCTTCTCTAATCTTATCCTCTAATGTTGATTGGACGTTTAGCACCTGGCTGGAACCCCGAGGAACGATGTGCACATTTAATCGTGCCATTTCCTCGCATAGGTGGTCATCCTTGGGTCCATAGGGTTTCCGGCTTAAGGCGTCGGCTACAACATTTGCCTTTCCAGGGTGGTAATGGATCTCTAAATTGTAGTCCTTAACCAACTCCAACCATCTCCTCTGCCTTAGGTTCAAATCCGGTTGGGTAAAGATATACTTCAGACTCTTGTGGTCGGTGTAAACCTCACACTTATTTCCGATCAGGTAATGTCTCCAAATCTTAAGGGCATGCACTACGGCTGCTAGTTCCAAATCATGGGTCGGATAGTTCTGCTCATGAGTCTTGAGTTGGCGGGAGGCATATGCAACGACTTTCCCGTCTTGCATCAGTACGCACCCTAATCCTTGTCGGGATGCGTCACAATAAATGACAAAGTCCTGATGGATGTCCGGTAGAGTCAGCACTGGGGCGGTTGTCAACCTTCGTTTCAACTCTTGAAAACTTCTTTCACAACTTTCCGTCCAGGCGAACTTCTTCTCCTTCTTAAGAAGTTCCGTCATGGGTCGGGCTATCTTGGAGAATCCCTCGATAAATCTCCGATAGTACCCGGCTAACCCAAGGAAGCTCCTAATTTCACTAACGTTAGTTGGTCGCTGCCAGTTGGAGACTGCTTCGACCTTTTCTGGGTCCACAGCTACGCCTTCCGCGGTCAGGATGTGACCAAGGAAAGCTACTCTTTCCAGCCAGAATTCGCACTTGCTGAACTTAGCATAGAGCCTATGTGTCCTCAGCTTCTCCAAGACTACCCGCAGATGTTGCTCATGTTCCTGAATACTCTTGGAGTAGATAAGTATATCGTCGATAAAGACTACGACAAACTTATCCAGCTCGTCCATAAATACCTTGTTCATGAGGTTCATAAAATAGGCAGGGGCATTGGTTAGTCCGAAGGACATTATAGTGAACTCAAACTGCCCGTAGCGGGTGACAAAAGCTGTCTTAGGGATGTCACTTTCCCTAATCTTGAGCTGAAAATATCCTGACCTTAAATCGATCTTGGAAAAGTACTTGGCTCCTTTTAGCTGATCGAACAGGTCATCAATCCTGGGGAGGGGGTACTTATTCTTAATGGTAACTTCATTCAGTGCCCGGTAATCTACACACATCCTCATACTCCCATCTTTCTTTTTGACAAACAGAACCGGGGCTCCCCATGGCGACGAGCTTGGTCTGATAAAGCCAATCCGTTGTAGTTCTTCTAGTTGCTTCTTTAATTCCGTCAATTCTGAGGCCGCCATCCTATAGGGTCTCTTGGCTATCGGAGATGTTCCGGGGATAAGGTCTATGACGAACTCTATATCCCTATCTGGCGGCATACCGGGAAGCTCTTCGGGAAACACATCTGGGTATTCGTTTACTACCGGGACTTCTTCTAAGGGCTGGGCTTCCATGCTAAACACCATTGGGTCAAATTTACTATCCCGGGTATGGCAGATCACTTGTACTCCTTCAGGGTTTGTTAGGTGTACCACTTTGTCAGTGCAGCCTATGAGACCATTGTGTCGGCTTAACCAGTCCATTCCAAGGATTACGTCTATTCCCCCAGACTTAAGTACTACCAAATCTGCTAGAAATTCTACCCCACTTAAATTGATCCTTACCCGTGGACAACCTAATTGACAATTGATGTCGCCTCCAGGCGTCCGGGTTAATAGGGGTGTAGCTAGTAGTACTGTAGGTATTTTGTGTTTTTCCACAAAACTTGAGGATATAAACGAGTGTGATGCTCCAGAATCAAATAATACTGTCGCCAGAGCTGAGTTGGCTAAGTACTCACCGAGCACTACGCCCTGAGCTTCTTGAGCCTCCTGCGCGTCGATGTGGTTGACGCGGGCTCGTCCAAATGATTGCTGCTTCACCTGCTGGCTGCCATCGTTGTTGCGGACGGGCACTCGGTTGGCACCGGTCAGGGCTGGTTTGGGTCCATTCACCGAGTTGGAGAAGGCTGATGTGGCCGGCTTGTTCTTGGCATATGGGCAATTGGCGATGTAATGCCCTATTTCACGGCAGTTGAAACAGGCCCTAACATTGTTGTTGTCGGGGGCGACCTGGCTTGTATTGCTCTGCGGGGCCCTTGTGGTATTCTGGCTCCTAGGTGGGGCCTGTGATCCTGTCACCTGAGACTGGGTCCTATACTGCATCGGGGCCTGTGATCTTGGTGTAGTGTAGCTGGAGTTTCTCGGCTTTTGGAAACGGTCCTGCTGGCGGGCCTTGCTTTCCAGGAATTTGCGTTTACTGTCCTTTCTTTCTTCAGCCTTGGCCCTTTCCGTAAGGATGGCCTTGTTCATCAGAGTGTTGAAGTCAGGGTAGATCTGAGGGGTGAGCAAGGTCCGGAGTTCTGGGCTCAATCCTTTCTTAAACATATCTTGCTTTTTGTCGTCATCGTCCACCTCTTCCGGCGCGTACCGGGCTAATTCTATGAATCGGTGGGTGTATTCTTCCACCGACATGCTTCCCTGTTGTAGTGCGCGGAATTCATCCGCCTTGCGCTTCATGGTAGCCGAAGGAATGTGATAGCGGCGGAACTCCCTTACGAATTCCTCCCAAGTGATAGTAGAGGCATCTTCGGCCGCGGCACAATAGTTTTCCCACCAGGATAATGCTGTTCCGGTGAGTTGGTGGGCTGCCAGAAGAACCTTGTCTCTGTCCTGGCATTCGAACGGCTCGAGCTTCCTCTGAATTACTCGTAGCCAGTCGTCTGCATCCAAAGGGTTGCATGACCCGGCGAAGGTAGGTGGCTTGGTCCTTAGGAAGGCCGTCAGCTTGTCGTTCATATTCTGCCCTCGTGGCTGCCGGTTAATGAGGGCATTGGCCAGAGTCTCCAGTATGAGGGTCTGGTTATGGATGATCTGCGCCAGGTCTCCGAGGGGTGGGGGTGGTGGTAGTTGTTCTCCTTCTTGACTTCCCCCTCGGTTCTGGCTTACTTCTTGTTCTCCTTGGGGGAGATCTTGTTCAACGGGATGTGCTCCGACACTAGCGGCTACAGGGTTCCGGCCACGGGAGGCCCTTGCGACGTTCCGGGGGGTCACCTGTTGATTGGGTAAACTAGGGTTACGATTATGTGATGTTTAAGTTGTTTAATTCGTATGTATATAAGGCAGAATCTACCTTCTGCCGGTAGCTATATAAACAAGCAGCATACAACAACACAGCACACAACATTACAAGCAAGAGCACAAACAACTTTATTACTACCAGGAGGTACAACTTAGGGTGAGACTAGGTCTCGTACTACTCGTCCAGGGTCATGTCCCAAGGCACGACTTAAACAAAAGGAGCTGGGGTGTACATCGCTAGGGTGGCGTCGGTCATTCTACTCGCGGGGCAGGCCTTCTTCTGGGGCGGGAAGTGTGAGTGATCCCTGCTCGCCTTCCTCTGGATTTCCATTGGTCGAGGGTTGCGCCGCAGCGTCTCCCTTGACAGTGGCAGCAGAGCTTTCAGGGTTCTCGGGTGGTGCTGGTGTGCTTCCAAAGAGCGTTCCCCATCCTATGACGGGTGTCCCGAGTAAAACATGGTCTTCTCCAATTGCCGGGACTGGCGTTCCGCTACGGGTCCAATCTTGCATACGCCGGTCTCGAGCTTGCCTGAGGCTTTCTTGGGCTACGGCTTCGCTGCTAACCGCGGCTGCGGCTCTTGCCTCAGCATGGGCGGCTCGAATCTGCTGCAGTCTCACTGCGAGCTCTGCTTGCTCGGCTCGATGGGTCTGCTCCCTCAGAAGGTTGGCTTGCTCATCAAAGAGGTGGTCCAGGGCAGCTAGATAAGTAGCCACTTGGTACAGGGGGCTTTCTTCGTGGCGGCGTCGTTCCAGGTTTCTCATGCGTGCTTCCCAAACCGGGGTTCTGATGGCCGGCGGGAAGAACTTTGCTGGTGTGGGGGCGAGGTGTTCTTCAAAAATCCGGCACAAATAACGGAGCGTTTTCCTGATGGCCAAGGGGTAGGTATCTTGGTGTCTAAACCCTGTGGCGGTCACCCGCCAGGGCTGGATGTCGGTGTAGCGGTTGCTCCTGGCGATGACCAGGATCACTCTGCAGCGGAGGGTACCATGGTGCTCGTACTCTCGGCTGTAGTACCTTGGGCGCTCCGTAACGCCAAGGCCTTCCAGGGTGTCGATCAAAAGGCTGGGGAAGCCAGGTGCAGCTTGGCAGTCGCCCTGGGTCCATCCTTCCTCAGCCATCTGAAACAGAAGCAGGGTAAACAATCTGGTACAGGTGCAAAAGGGAGTAGATGATATTTATTATTACAACGAGGGTGGTACAGTTCTCATGGATACGTGGTCAATAGGGTAGGGTTCTAGCTCGGGGTGCTAATCCTATCATGGGGATTCTTCTTCGGTCCTGATAGAGCGCTTCTTTATCGGAAGGAACCGATCCATCTCATCTTCGGTCTGAGTACCCTTATCCCAATGGGTTTCCATAGGTTCTTCTTCTTCTTCTTCTTCTTCTATCCATCCACCTATTCCGTTGCGGCTCTCGTACTCTTGCATCTGGGTTTGGAGGGCGGCTAAGGAATACTCGGCGTTTGCAGCTCTTGCCCGTTGTTCCTCCAGCTCCTGGGTTATCTTTTCAATCCCCTGGATTAGCTTCTTCAGTTGTGCCGACTGTTCGCGGCAGAGTGCATCCAAGCCAGTAAGGTAGATGGATAGGTGGGAGACCGCATCTTCTAAGTCTTCTTCTTCTCGTCCGAGTCCTCTCATTCGGGCAATCCAAGTGCGGCCTCTTCCTCTAGTGGGTGGGAAAAATCCCATAGTAGTCCGCTGAAGGTGGTGCCTGTAGAGCACACGCAGCCGTCGCAGGGCTTTGCGGGCGGCCTTTCGATAGGTGTCGGGGAATCGGAAGCCAGTGGTGGAGATAAACCAAGGGTCCACATCAGGGTAACGGGTGCTCCTCTCCACAAAAATCATCGTGTCGCACCGAAGGGTGCTACCGGAGATGTATTCTCGGTAGGCGTACTCCGGCGTTTCCATGACCCCAATGCGTTCCAGGCTGAGCAATAGTAACTTGGGGAGGCCGGGCTCTGCATGGCAGATTCCGCTGGACCACCCATTGTCAGCCATCTGGAACAGGGTAAAAACCAGTGGTGAGTGTTAGTGCAAAAAGGTATCTAAGCTAGAACAAGTCCTAGGGTTTAAAAATGGTCTCGCTCCTAGGGTCACGTCCTACGGCCAGCTTACGGCTCTGATACCACCTGAAGCGTCCCCCCATCAGGGAAGACTTAAAAGTGTTGGTTTATCAGTCCCAGGAGGCTGATAACACTTTTATTACATCAGATGGTACATCACCGTACAACTCTACGCGGTAATGGGCAGTGAAGCGCCACTATCGCGAGGATTACAACCAGAACCCACACTACTATACTAGCTACGAAAAGAGAATCATCAGAGTCTTGCGCCATGCGGAATCCAACGGTGGCCTCAACCACAGGCAAGACTGGGTGCAGGACGAAACCCTACTCGTTGTCTTCGGGGACGTAGTCTGGGTCTTCCACTGTAAAAATAGGAATGGGGTGAGTACAAACGTACTCAGCAAGTTCAATCACACCCACGGGGGGGGGGGGGGTATAGAAATTAATGCAAAGGACAATCCAAGGGTACGGTTAGGGTTTGTTTGCGGAAAAACTCGGTTATATGCAGGGGTTCATTTTGAAAACACTTTTCAAAACAAGTTTTTCCAATACCAAGGAGCACACGATGTTGATCCACACAGGATCCCAGTTTTAAACTGCTACCGGACTCCCCGTCCGCCGTAGCACACGGCACAACTGCCGGACACTTTTCCAAACAACTCACACTAGCCCATCCATTCCCAAGATAAACACTAGTTATGTGACCACACCGTAACTTACCCAATACCGTGGGCACGGCTATTCGAATAGATTTTTAACTCTGCAGAGGTGTGCAACTTTACCCACAGGTGGGGTACCACAGCACGAACACCTTAGTGCCGGTGCAGATCCCATCGAGGCCCTTACCCACCGTAGCTAGACCTGTCTAGCCATCACGGGATCTATCAAGGGGTCATTCGACCTATCACCGAGGTTTAACCGGGGCATAAGTCACACAGAGCTTATCCCGTCTCCTTGATCACCCGTTGCTCCCAGCTCTCCTGATGGCTATCAGACTAACCAGTGGGGTTAGGCCAAGCCGTTGCCCATACAACGGTCAAGTGGTTCGCACTACGAGAAGCTAGGTGAGATGTCACATCAACTCGGTCCTTAGGGGTGACAAGATGGATATCTCCCATCCACGCTCAACCACACAGGTACGAGCACACCAACGGCAATTCACACAGAATTGCCATCCATCTCATCTAACTCGCTTTTCAAAACCACATTTTATCCCTTCCCACACACGCGCATTTTCTTTATAAATCAGGCAGTCAAAGTATGGTTATTTCACACAAGGGTGGCTATCCTACCGGGTTTCCAGCACGCAAAACAATGCAATTTTATAAAACAGGCCATTGGGTCGTGTTTATAAAAACTAGGACAGAAATATGCATCAAAGGGCGGAAGTGAACTTGCCATCGTCAAACTCTTGCGGGAGGTCCTGATCGTAGCACTGCCCCTTGGGTTCGGGGTCGCAGTACTCGTCCTCGTTTGCTTGGTCACGCTCGGGACCTTCCTCGTTCACTCCGTGTCCTACGACGCAAACAAACAGACACACAATCAAGCACAAGAATTAAAAGCTTTCATCGTTAAGCTCGAATCGGAAATAATTTAGTTATGGAGTTAGGGGTGATATCTTTGGGTGGTTTCTTAATGGCATGACTAAAACTATACTAGAAGCGGAGTGGTAAAGTTTCGGGTCAATCGGAGGTCGTTTCGCACATAAAATGACGAGCCAAAGATGGTTTCAGTGGTTAAACGGGGGTTCGAGGGCTTGTTCGTAAATATCTGGAAAGAGTGTGGGCCTATTTGTAAATCCTAGAAATACCCTAAGCATACTGAAAGGTGTCGAATATGTTTAGGTTTATGTTCCGAGGGGTTTGATTTGATTTAACGAAAAGGGTAGGGCTATTTTTGCAAAAGGGGATGGATAATGGGGTTTCTTTGGAGAGAAATAGGGAAGGGGGAGGGGGTTTGTGTAAAACCGCCCCCTTTTCTTCCTCCTCATGCCAGTAGGGAACAGAGGAGGGAAGGGGGGTACGGCGCCGGCCAATTCCGGCAAGCCGGAGTGCGGCAGCGGCCGGGGATAGAGGCAAAGGGGAGAGGGAGGTGAGGGGGATTGATTCCCGGCCTCACCTCGGGCCGGGGCGACGCGTGGAGGCCGGCCGGCGGAAGAGGGCGGCGGCGGCTCGGGTGCACAGCGGGGGCGGCGTTAGGGCGGCGGATGCGAGGGGCCGGTCGTGGGGCGGCGGTCGTGGGGTGCCGGGGGTGCTCCTCGGCCCCTTTTATAGGCGGCCGGGGCAGCGGAGGGCGGTGGCCGGTGAGGGGGAGCCGGCGAGCAGCGCGGGGCGCCGTAATGGCGTTTGTCCGCGTGCTCTCGTCGTGGCGCGGCGTGCAGCGGGGCGCGGGCGCCGAGGGCACGTGGGGGGAAAACTGTGCGAGCACAGGGCGGCGTGCGCGACAGGGGAGCAGCGGCGGGTGGCGCGGCCGACGGCGGGCGGCGCGCGCGTGCGCGCGGGCGGCGCGGCACGGCGCGGGCCAGAGCGGGGGGCGTGGCGACGGGCGGCGCGGCGTTGCGGGGCCGGGCGAGGCGCGGGCACGGCGCGGCGCTCGGCGTGGCGCACGGCCACGCGGGGCACGCGGGGGCGTGCGCGGCACGGCAGCGCGCGGCGGGCGGTCGTTCGGGAGCAGAGACAGGGGAAAGAGAGGGGAGAAGAAGGGAAGAGGGAAAAAGAAAGAAGGAAGGAAAAGGGAAAAGAAAAAGAAAGAGGGGAGAGAGGAAAAGAAAGAGAGAGGTTGGAAAAAGAAAAGAAAAGGAAGAAATGGGAGGGAGAAAAAGGAGAGGGAGGGGAAGGGCGTGTCGGCGCCGGTCGCGGCGGCGACCGCGGCCGGTCGGCCACGCGCGCGGGATTCGCGCGAGGAGGGGGAAAAGAAAAGGAGTCGCGTCGGCGTTAATTGCGGCGGGCGATCGCGCGTGGACGACAGGCCAACGGGCGAAGCGGAACGGGACAGCGATCTGGTTAGGTTTTAGGGTTTTGGCGTCGAACCGTCTCCACGAATTACTCTAACGTCTGAGCGGAGCGGCGGTCAGGCTCGCGTCGGCCGTCGGCGAAACGGAGGGAATCAGGGTTTTACGACGGATAAAGTTTTCGGTCAGGGTACCTTAACGCGTTATTTAAAATTTGAAATTTTCGGGACGTCACAGGTTCACTGAAAATCAGGTATTCATACACGATCCTGATAGATATTTTGGGAAAATGATAACAGAATATATGACTAAGAAGGCAGAAAGCGTCCGGCTACACCACGTACAGCAATGTGGTACACAGGAGCTCAAGTTTGAGGTATCTCCTAAAGACAGAGCGCGACGTGGCATGAGACGTCAAACTCCTGTAAAGGAGTGCATTCTCAAGTTTGATGGAACTTGTTGTTGCTCATGCATGAGGCCAAAGTTGCTGCATTTACCTTGTTCTCATGTAATGGCTGCTTGTGCGGATATTCGACATCCTGTCGATATATATGTTTCCCATTACTTCAGAAAGGAGACAATTGCCAGCACCTGGCAGTATGAGATCTATGTGTTCCGTTTGGTTGGATCGTTCACTGAGATAGCGAATCCTGTTATATATATTCCAGACCCAAGATCATCACGGGTTCAGAGAGAGCGCCGTCAGACACGGCGTATTCGTAATGATATGGATGAGTCAGAGCTCCGTCCGAGGATACAGCGCTGCAGTGCATGTAATCAGATTGGACACACGTATAAACGTTGTCCAAACAATGATGCTGGCCCCAGTTCTGCTGAAGCTGGCTCTACAGGTGATGCTACAGATGGAAGACCTCCGGTTGCATCAAGGAGTGGGAGACGTCGCCGATCGAGTGCTAGTACGTCATCAGGCATCATTTAGTTCTAATTTTATTTGAACGTTGTTTCCTCATATGTAATATTTGCCGCGTTGAGATTGTATCAGACCTGGATGCGTATTTATAATATTTGCCGCATTGACTAAAGACAGAATTTTTGGATTCATGTATTCGTAATATTTGTAATGTTTGTACTGTTTGTTTTCATATTATTTTATTTTTAATGGCTTCATGTATTGTACTATCGTAATATTTGGATTCTACGTTGCAAAACGGTATCGTTTAACCATCTTCGTACGAGTTTAACGTACCGTAATCTTCTTCGTAAAATTGAATTAAAATTTTATATGCATACATAAGAGTATGGCGAATAAATCTTGTATTTGCAAAAAGTGTGAATTTCAAATAGTTTCTGAAACATAAATTCTAAGAAAATATAACAAAAATTATAACCAGGGGACCTCCCGCCCACTGGCCGGGCGGGAGGCCTGCTTCAGGGACCTCTTCGCGAATAAGATTTTTTTTTTTCGCGAAGAGGCCCCTGGAAATTTGTTTGGAACCTCCCGCACCGGCCCCATGTTTCCCGCTCGTTCAAAGGGCGGGATGTACCCATTTTCCTAATTTCTCCCATCTGCTCCCTTTTTCGAATTTTAATTTTTTTATCTTTTTAAAAAAACTCCCGTGAAGCGCGTCGGATTTGTGGGGCCGGCCCACACGACGACGAGAGAAAAGCGAGCGAGAGAGATTGTGGCCTGTGGGCTGTCCGGAGGAGGCCATCCAGCCCAATATGCAACGGCCGGGCCGGGCAGCAGCACGCTGCGGCCCTCGCGCGCCCCGCCTCGGTCCCCGCTGGAACGCTCCTCGCGCCACGCGCCCGAGGTCGGAAAGCCCTGGAAGCGCCCGCCGCCGCGTCCACGCACGCGCGCCCCCGGTGCGGCCGCCACGACCGCGGACACGTGCCGGGCCCCGTCCACGCGTCCCCCACGCCCGCCTCGCGGCCATTAAACCCGGCGCTCTCGCCCAGGACGCCCGGCACTTCCCTCTCCTCGATCAGTTCGTGTGCGTGGTGCTTCCCGTCCGCCGAGCAGTAGAGTCGCAGAGCGCCGCCGAGCAGCAGGAGGTCGAGAAGATGAGCCGGCTGGACACCCGGACGCTCAAGGACGAGCTGACGAGCATGGACCGGCGCCCGCTCCTGGACCTGGGCCACCCGCTCCTCAACCGCGTCGCCGACAGCTTCATCCGCGCCGCCGGCGTCGGCGCCGCCAGGGCCGTCTCCAGGGAGGCCTACTTCGTCACTGTCGAAGGTACGTGTTGTGCGTTGCCGTGTCTAGCACTAGCTAGTGAGTAGTAGCTCCCATTTGTTCGCGGGCATCTGCGAGTGAGAAGGCAACCAACGCGTTTCGATCGATCTGCAGGACTTTCAGGGGACTCGGCCGGGTTGGACCCCAACGGCGGCAAGAGGAGCCATTTCTCCAGCATCAGGGGCGACGACAGCCAGAAGTCGCTCGATGCAGTGGTGAGTGAGACAAAAAAAAAGCAGCTGTTGATGGACACTACGGCGATCTTTTTTGCTGCTTAATTTCTTCCTAACGCTTGCTTGACTACTCACTGTCAGATGATCAACTTGTGCAGGTAAAAACGGCCGGCAAGGAGGCCTTCCAGTGGGGTGCGTGCTCAGCACAAGCAAAATTTCCATCGGAGATTGCAACAGCTTTTTCCTCCTGAGAAAAACAGGATGTACACGTAACCGCTTACTAACCCTGTCTTTTTTCTTTGTTATGCAGGCTTGGCAGCTGGGGTGTACTCTGGGCTGACGTACGGCCTCAGGGAGGCCAGGGGCTGCCATGACTGGGTCAGTGCCACTTTCCTAATCGAACCGATGCTCGAGTCAAAGCATGTAAACTTCCATCAACATCCAAAGAACACCGTCCGTAACCGACTGCTGATTCCTGCTCGTTTGTTTTACCTTCCTCCTGCAGAAGAACAGCGCGATAGCCGGCGCCATCGCCGGCGCGGCCGTGGCGCTGACGGGGGACGCCGGCGGCCACTCCGACAAGCTCGTCCATTTCGCCATCACCGGCGCGGCGCTGTCCAGTGCCGCGAGCCTGCTCTCCGGCGTATTCTGAGCTCAGGGTGTCCGGTCAGGTTCTCGAGGGTGTTTAACATAAAGAAGTTGCATTGCAGCTCACCGACCATGAAAAATGTGGTCCTAGATCCGCGTGTCAGCTTCCTGCAGCAAGTCTGGCACTATGCGGTTCCAGTGTAATCGTTGCTCGTTTGTTTCCAAGACATTCCAAATTACCTTTTAGGCTTTTGCCAGTTACAATAATCTTCTTCGTTGATGCTAGAGATGGCTCGAAATGATGCCCGTGTGAAGTTGTGATCCACCCATCCATCCTTGGGTTTCGACAACGTACGTGTCCCTCTGAAAACGAGAACAAATGTAGAAGCGGTATACCTTCTCAATATGCTTTGAGAAGAGTGAGCTAAACACAATCTTCTTTGAGAAGAGTCACGATCTCAAGGAGCTAAGTAATTAGCCCAAGTAATTAGGCCTAAACAGAGGAATGTCCTTCGCACGGCAAAAAGAGAGGATAAAGTGGTGTTTGGATCAAAGAGCTAATATTTAAAATTATTAAACTTTAGCACTAGTCAATTAAAAAGTTTACTAAATTTTTTTTAGCACTAGTCAATCGAAACAGCTAAAACAGCTATGAGTGCTAATACGTGCGGCTAATAGGAGTTTAGTATTCCAACTTACGAGTAACTTTAGTCTATCCAATTATCGAAATAAAGCCTATCCAATTGTCCAAATAAATCATAAGTTGCTTAGTAGGAGTGCTAATACAGGTTAAAATTTAACACTCAACTTTAGGCTACCCAATTATCTAAATAAATCATAAGATTTGAGTTAATTGCTTGTTATTTCTGTTGCTCTGCTTTGGGGATTGGAACTGTATTCTCCCTCGGTCCTAAAAATTTAGAATAAAATAAAGTTATTCTAGAATTAAAATTATTTTAGAAAAAAATTATTTTACCTTACTTAGAAAGTGCAAGCAAAAGCAAGAACTTAGAAAGTGCAAGCAAAAGCAAGAATCAATTAATAAGTGATAATATCGGTAACAAATAGAAGTAAATATGATTATTTTTTCCCTTATTAATCTGTTACAGAATTTCTAAATAATCTGTATTTTGGGACGAAAAGAGTATATCCTTATTTGCAACGCCACTACAGCAGGTGCAAAATGCGTACGTGCATGCTCCTTTGCAAGCATTTCCCTTCTGAAGAAAATCCAGGGAAGCCGAGCTAACGAGTCCATGAAAAAATTGACATGATGATCAAACCTTGGGACCCATCGGCCGTATTTACTACAATGAAGAAGCTGTGCTAGCATACAACAAACTACATCACAACTTATTTTTCACACTGCAGAAATCTGCGGCCTTTCCTAACTAGTAACTATAAACACGCCTCAAGTAAAGAGCAAAGAATCTTGGAGTAGCACCATCCGCGAATAAATTTCACACACGTGAAAAGTAGAGCAGTATATTGGCCCAGAAACCTGCAAGTAAAGAGAGAACTTCATTTATTTTCAAAAAAAAAAGAGAGAACTTCACGTCAAGACTCAAGACCCAAAAGCCCAACGCCAAATCAAGATACAGAACAATCCTAAAGGCTAACGCACAAGGTACAGTTTGAAAGGTATTTGTGCCGACATTCCAATTGAATAACATGAAGATGAGGTCTTTGTTTCTTATATTTTCATGTGACTATGTATAACACTGTCGAATGAAAAATGTTAAAGTGCGATTTTACATTGGACCTATAGTTCCACAAATACTATTTATGAGTTCCTAGCCTTTTTACACCTGTAACCCATCCAATAATTTGAAGCTTTATATAATACAGATACGGTCTCCAAGAAAAAACTTCTCACTACGACAGTCTACATGTAGGGACGCAAGTTTTCTTTTACTTGTGTTACCGCATCGACCTAAAACTCATCTAAAATGTACCAATACGAAGCAAGAAAACTACCAGTGGATACCCCCTTGCTCCCTGCTAGCATGAAACAATCTCAGGGATCCATTTAAGCATGGTATCTTGGCCTGATGCCCTGATCCTACAAATAGAGCATCAGCTTGAAGATGTGAACTTACATATGATGTGAGTTGATAGCTTCAAAAATTGCATCCCCAGTTGATGAGCACCATCGACCAATTCCCGTAAAAGCGCTTGGTCATAGTGCATAAAGCAGCCGCCCTCTACATATTCTTATCGATCAACTTGGAGATATTGGAATCACAATGCCTACAGTGGAGCTATGGACACATCATAGCAATACTGACGAGGCCGCTGATGCCTCAGCTATAAGCTGGAGAGGTTGGCGTGCTTGAAGGCAAGCAGCAACATCAAAGGGATGTAATTCAGCTCCATCAAATATAAGATTTAAACCTGGTAAGACTACATTCTTGCTGTCTGTGTCCTCTGCATCTGATTTTGTATCATGTAAGGATGGTTGTTCTTCAGAGGTAGGTCTGCTGGCAGCCTCATTGAGCTCAGGAGCAAGTGCATATGACCTTTACAAATTTGGAACATAGCAATAAGTTACAGTGAATAATAATCAAGTAAACTTATTGCATGAAAGCTTAATGTAACGTATTCAGAAATACCTGACAGTGCTCCCATCAAAGCTCACAACTTCTGTGCGACATCTCTGCCGTCCAGAAAATCTCAGCCTCTCGCTTTCACTTGGGACTCCTCCCGTAGGTGTTGAAGGGTCATTATTGGGATTCCATCTCCCACTAATATTGTTGATTAAGACGCGTGGTAAGTCCCTTGAGCTTCCACGCTTGTTAAATAATTTTGCTATTGGCCCAGTTGCTTGATATTCACTACAAAGGTCTCTCAGACGCATTCTAACATTTTGCATCACGTCACAATGCTCATTGAGGTCATTCTTCTGAAGCATATGGGATGAAACCACCCTTTCACAAATCCTCTTGCACAACCTTGGATTGAATAAGGGAATTCCGAACTCTAAGCTCAAAGGCACCCACTGATAACTTACATTTTCTGGGTCAATTTTGTCTGATTCATCAATCCTGTGAAGTCTTACTAAACGAAGGTAGCCAAGTGTGCTCAGATTAAATTTACTGGATAGATCTTTCAATACAGATGTCAAGTTTAAGATCTGATCCTTTGGCAAATTAGTTTGATCTATCACACATGCAATTGATTGATCATCATTCTTCAGAGGTAAAGGGATCTCTACAGTGACAAGGTTTCCTGATGTGTCAAGATCATTAACACTAAGTGGTTGCGCCAGCACAGCAGATTGTTTAAGCATTGAGTTCAAGCAGTGTAACAATAGGTTGCCCTTCACCAAGTTCCCCTCAAACTTCCCTCCTAGTCCACCCACCACAGAACCATCCCAAGACCATATTAGTGCCTTTTCACAACCAGCTAATGGTTCAGGTAGCAGTCTAAAACGTAGTCCTTTCATGAAAACAGCAGATACCGGTCCACAATTCCCTGCTGTATACAATACAAGCTTCATCCAAGGTGTCATGGAGGAATAAGAAGGTGGACCAAAATGAATTGGGCCTGAAGGACCTGGAAGAACTGACGAAGAAGGAAGAGGAACCATTGAAACAATAATGTCATAGTCCCGGAGAAACAGCCGTTCCAATGTAGCTGGGGCAAGTGAGGCTAAGCTCTCACATCGAAGAATATCAACTTTATACTTCCTTTTGTTCTTCAACACTTGTGTGTCACTTGAAACATCTAGTTCTGATTTAGCCACAGTTGGTGACATTATATTCTCATCACTATCATCTAAATTACATGTCACCTGGTTATGCTGCGGCAATTCATCATGGTTATCGTCAGCAACACCCTCCATGTTTACTTTGGCCAATTGGCTAGTAGCATTTTCAATGTCATGAAAAGAGCTTCTTGGAGTTTTTGCTTCACCAGCATCATTACTAATTTCATTTGAAGAAACTCCACCAGATTGTAGACACTCCAAGAAGTATCGCAGACTGAATGCATGATTTGCAAACTCCTCTAGGACACCTTCAAATTTCTTTCCCTCTAAACTGGCAAGATCACTACAAAGTTCTGCAATGCAAGAATCACCTAGTTTTCCAGCCTCATAGAGTGTGACAGCATGAGATTTTAAACCTGCAGAATGTTGGTGAAGGTACTCACTAGTCACTATAGTATCATCAAGGCATTTGGCTATGTATTAGCTATTGACCAGTACTGCAAATCTGTCATTTGTACCACTACTGTGCAAGAGAAGAAATTGATAGATTCTGGTATCGCAATCAACCTATTTGGAAGATACATAATTGTAACTTTCACAAACAGTAACTTAAAATATTAAGGTAAAATGAAAAATAGTATAGTTAAACTTGCAACGGAAAGTGCCACAAATATTGTGCATTTATAATCATTTATTTATATGCATATTTCTCAAAAATTGATAGTCAAAGTTTGAATAGCAAAATCAATGGTGACAGTTATTTGGATATGGGTGCTGGATGATTTCCAAGAGATTTCAGCTTAAAATCCTAGTAATCTGCATTAGAAATAAGAGTTGAAGACAATATCTAACCTGGGGACAGTGAGCCCATCATCAAGTATGAAGTAACATTCGCATCAACAACAAAGCCCACATGAGCAGTTCCAGATATTTTCCTGGGCCCATCAGAATCCATGCTAGTAAGTTGTTGACCAGACTTTTCTGAGTTGATACTTGTATTTGAACCTTCTTCGTCATCACTAAGAATACTACCAGGAAATGCAGGCGCACCTTCATCATTAAGAACAGAATCTGCATCCACTAGTTTTACAGCCCACCCCAATCGACAAGCAAATGATGCAGCTGCCTGCAGCTGATAAAGGTCAGCTTGTAAGGTTGCAGCCAGTTCAGCAACAGTAGCATTAGCACTTGATACAACAAATACAGCATACAATAGCCTGCAACAAAAAATTCAAGTCATTGCTATGTTGGTTATGGAAAGTTACAGGTGAAAGAAAATTAGACTGTCATTTAAATTAGATATGAATAGCAAATGGAAGGCCATTATACAGAAAAATGAAAGCACTTACTCTTCAATTGGGTCTTCATATGATTGATCCTTGTTAGAAACAAAATTTTCAAGCCTGGAAACTGAATAAATAGTAACAATGTAAACTCTTTCAGATACTATATTACTAAAATTAATATAAGATCTATAAACACAATTCTGCATGACATATAGCAGTCTAACGAGCATTTTACCATTTATTCTGATGAAGGAGGCAGATCAGGGGATTTTGATATGTTGTTCGAATAAAACAACAACATTACAGAAAATACAAAGATGTTGAGCTACGCATGCAATGGAAATGGAATACCATGATATTCTTCAGGAAATCTCTTTATTTAGCACATTTATATGCAAAATTGATCTATCAAATATGATTTTGCAAATACGCATAGAAGGCTCTGATGTTCTAACTTTTTATCCAATCTGTATATTATATTTTTGCATAACCACAAACTAGATCATACGACAAACACATAATCCAAAGGATGTTTATCTACTGATATGTGTCATGACATGATGAATGCTGAAGAGTCAAAATGGTACAAACATTCAGTATGACATGTATTTATCAATTTATGCAATAAAAACAATTTTGTTCTGGCATCAAAAAGTGGGCTATGACACAATTGATAGAAGAAATGGATGTCTACATCATTCCTTGGTGCCCCACATCGCATGACATCAAGAGAAAGCATGGGCATAGAAGTATAGAACAGACACAAAACATCATAAGCAACAATGCCAGTCAATTAGGTTAATTCTTCTTGACTATTTATATCTTCAAAAGTACTCCATTAATACCTTTGAAACGGTCATCTGGGAAAACAGGGACATCAAAGTACACTAGCCCTCTTTTATAAAAGCCATCAATAACCTTCGGATCAAAAAGAACATATGAATTGGCTTCCTCTTTACATATTTTGTCTATTGTTGCTGTCTCTTCTTCTGAAAGTTTCTACAGAAAACCAATAACATCAACTCTTATCAAAAGACTTCATAAGGAAAGATCATTGAAGACTTCATAAAAAGATAATAGATTTACATAGGGAAAAAGAAAGACAGGCATTGTATGTTGTAGCTTTCACATTACAAGTAGATTTCATCACATTTTATATCAAAATTGCATTAATGCATAGCAATAACAAGAGATATAGCGAACCTGACCTTAAACTCTTCCAGTGTAAAGTTAACAAGACAAACCCCCCACCAAGGCTCAACTGGGAAGTCAACAGGCTGTGTAGGCAGCATCTCTTTGGCAATTGATTTGTTCAGCTTCCACATTAGTTTCTGAAGAATTCAATACAGAAAAATTATCTGTATCTGTAAAATGAACAATCTTGCTGAAAGATACTATCTAAATATCAAACAGAACACGAAAAATCACACACAAAAAGGTTTACTAAGAACATGTATTGCATGCCCATACATTTATTATGGATCACTTTTCACATCTATTAGACTCATGCCCCACGCAATTGTTTAGCATAGTCCAGTATTCTTTTTTGTGAAAACTTCTGTTGTTATCGTTTCATTTGAGATTTGAAAATGATGTGTCCTCTATCTGCAGTTTGCACATTTCAGTGTGAAACAAATTACTTATTAATTCACATGATCAACTATTTGAAAGTTGAAACCTATGTATGTTAACAAGATTGCATGAGCATCTGACAGTGTAAGAACCAAAGATCATGTCCAGGAATACCTTTGATCTGCATTTGTTCATGATATCAATAAACTCGTTTCTCCCAACACCCGTAAGCCTTAGTGCATCAGCAGCAGTGAAGTTTGGAATACTATCATATGGTTGTTCTGCCACAAAATCAAGCATGTCAGAAATATAAACATGTATTATAAAAGGTGGAGCAGTGCTTCAGTTTTACAGTCACACATCAGTAGGTTACGCTGTTCTACCCCAAAAAAAAAAGAATATAACACAGTTTACCAACATGGGCTAGCAGTCTAGGCCAGGCACTGCCTAAAATTGCAGTAAATTAATTTTTAACAGCAGGATACCACCATTGAGTTGTACTCTGATTCTATATGTGTTATTTTACCACCATAAAAAATGATAGGAAATTAGAGCAATCTATAGGCTACAGGATGCTAAAGGGACATAAATTCACAAAAAAATCTTTTAAAAAAGGGATTACCATTCTTCATTGCTTCAAAAAGGATGTCACAATAATATCTGAATGGTGAGATCCTTGATACTCGGCATATATAGTCTGCAAGGTGGTACGGGTATAACTGCAAACCAATGCGCATGATGTTGAAATCTTGAAAGCTTTCGGGTAAACAATTCAAACATACGAGAAAAGAGTTATTATACACATATTTCAACCCACTGCAGAGGCAACTACAGAAACCTTAACAAAAAATTAATAGAGACGTTAACTGGGCAGATCCAGTATACCAAACAATGTGCATTAAAAATCACAGGCATGGGTTTATCAATGCCGGCAGATGTTACCAACAGAAAATTGAAATAACCCCCAACAGAGAAAAACCAAGCTATCTCGCATTTGCCAGCCTATTGATTACACAGAAAGGGGAAATTGAGGACCATACTGCAAGATTTCTCCGGAGGTAGCGCATCATTTCTTCATAGTATTCCCCTTCTCTGCATACTCTACGGGCAAAGCAGGTATTCCATTGCAAGCGTTTTCGGATACAAAAATCCACAATCCTGCCACCAAAATAAGTAGAACCGGATATTATGCCTGACAGTTTCACACTATATTAATGACAGGAACTAGGGGGCGCAATTCAGACACCTTAAGTACATGAGAAGGGTTATTCATGAAGTCCTTCAGAGTACTACTACTGTCCATTATTCAGCTCATATTTCGGTACGTAGAAGTCTTCTAAAGCAATTTTTGACCTTAAGTATTGGAAAAAAAATTACAAACACACCACTGGGTCAGACCCCAGTTTGCTCTTTTACAGGTGAGTCCCAGTCCCACCTATCATTGAGACATCCAATGCTAAAATAGAAAACTAGGGTTTGAGCCTGTGGTATTTTTGCAAAATCCCCTTTAACATTCTTACAATATATTATCAATAATACAAAATCAACATTATATCAAATGATATACAGATCTGTAGATACAACTTTTGCTCACAAAACATGCATACAATTTGATTATTGTTTGTCAAAACTTATGAATTTTCACTTTTTCAAATCAAGATACCCGTTATAGAAATGGATGAAGCAGGCACATTAACACAATTCTCCAATATGGCATCATATAACTTTATGTGGCCCTTATTGAACTTGACACTTGCAACAGAAGTCTATGCTTTCCTGTGCCGATAGGAAATCCTAGCTTCTATCGTTTCACGTGGAAGTATATTATCAGCAACATAATGGCACATATACAGTATGAATTAAATATTTTTTTACTCATTTCATAAAGAGCTTTGACTTCATGGTAAAGTCACACAGATGTTCCTCACAAGAAAAACAAATTGCATGCACGCATATTTGGTTACTTTTTTTTATCATGAGGCCATGAGGGAACATAAACTGCCAACCAATGTTAAGAAATGTGGTGATGCAAATGATCCGAGCATTAAAAACATTACTAGTAGCCAGAAGGCCAGAAAAAACTGCATGTAATGTAACAAACCAGTAAGAACGAAGGTTGAATAATTGACCAAATTGTGCTTTTCTTCGAGAACGAAAATCATGTAATTGCCAGGACTCAGAGTTCTACAGTTTCACTCTAAATCAGTCAATGCACTGAAGAGCCATGGTTCAAATTTCAACTACTCCCAAAGTGCCCTTATTTGAACAGGCACAATGTCAAGAGATGTATAACTATACAAGCCATGATTCACCTATCTCCCATGCTAGATGAACCCTGCAACAGTCCCTAGCTAAATTGAGGCCAGCATCTGCGGCTCGGAGACCTCGCACGTCAATGTAGCTAGTGGAGGACGAGATCTAAACAAGCGCAGTTCGGAACATAACCTCCACTTGCTGCTCAAGCGGCACCGAAACAGCTATTTTAAACAGCACTGGCGTCTTCTACTACGGCAACTCACAGAGCTCACAACTAAGCGTAATTGGTTGCAGCAGCAGAGGCAACCCATAGTAGAGAGTAAACGCAGAACAGTGGTTACCTGCGGTGCCACTCCTCCTTGGTCTGGAGCGTGGACTGGAGGCGCTTGGGGAGCGACTCCCAGGGGCACTCCTCCCGGATCGCCTTCACCACCATCTGCTCCTCCACCGTGGCCGACGACATCCTGCACCTCGTCCACCCTCCGCCCGCGAGACTGGTGGCTGGGTGGGGCGGGCGGATCTGGCTGCTGCTGCGCTGCGGCGGGATCAGATCGCGATCTCGCGGGGAGGGGCAGGTGAGGTTCGGGAGCGCGAGGGACGCTGCTGTCCCCGGATCAAGAGCTGCGGCGCGGCTCGTGCCTCCGGCGGTGGCGCGTCGCTGGGGGCTGGAGAGAAACGGGGGCGCGGATGGGAAGTGGCGGCCTGGTCCCCTGTTCGAGTCCGGCAAGCCGCAGCAGACACGCCTTTGAAACTGGGAGCGGCACCGCGGTCAGTCCGATTTCCGCGATGACGGTTCGGGTAGCCTCCGCAGGTCGTGCACGAATCGCACGACTGGCCGAGCGTCACGACCGACCCCATGAGTCTATCTATGCTCGAGTAGCGCAGAATTGGCTCCACTCCATATGAAGTCCTAGGGTTTGGGAGTACTCCGTTCCACCAAAATCAGCTCCACTCCACCAGCTCCATCTTTTAGCAGTCCCGTTCCATCTTTTCTAAAAAAATTTGGAGCTGAAGTACGTGTTTGGGAGATTGTGATGCTCCAGCTTCAGAAATATGAGAACTTGATAGGAATTGTCTATTTTGCCCATGGTGGTTGGCTGAAAGGTTGGGTTGTTTTTTCCCGCTGCTACAATATGCTACAGTACCCACGCACTGTTCAGTCCGAAAAAAAACTAGCCCAACAATAATGTTCCAATGTCATTGTTCAACTAGCAATAATTATGGTACAAATCAACATTTTTCTAATTCCAAGCGACAGAGAGTGACGTGGCCAACTCATCACGAAAGGCATCCATAGTTTTGATGTTGACCGCGGAAGTTGAACCATCGGGCGCCGCTTGTGAAACGGCATATTTGTTGTATCTTTCTGGTATTGTAGCAATAAAATTAGGATCATGATCAAATCGAGCAAAGTCTTCATCTTCACCTCCATGCTCACGAATGAAATTGTGAAGGATCATGATAGCCACAACAATCATTTTTTGCTTGTACATGGGATATGGTGGAATCTTCCAAAGAATTGGCCACTTTATTTTCAATAATCCAAAAGATCGCTCAATCACATTGCGGATAGATGAGTAAATCCGATTGAACCTTTTCATAGGAGTCCTAGGTGGGGTACCTTTATACCATTCCGGTATATGATACCTTTCACCCTTGTAAGGAGCAAGATAGCCGGTACGATTCGGATATCCCTCATCCATAATATAGTATTTTCCTAAATTTATATAAAGCAATATGAGTCATGGATTAATGGTAAATGTTAAACACATAAGTATTTTCAAACTACACGTATGTTACCTTGTGGAGGATGTGGGAAAAAATCTTCATCAACTCTGAGTGCATTGTACAACACACTTGTATCATGCATAGCTTTAGGGTTTCCCACGGAAATATAAGTGAAACGCATGTCAAAGTCACATAATGCTAGAACATTTTGAGTGGCTATACCCGTTTTTTCAATATATCTCACTTGCTCGTCAGGTGAAAGTGCAACACGGATATGAGTGCCATCAAGTGCGCCAATACAATCTTTGAAGTATGGATATGCACGTCTGCCATCTTTTATTCTTTTATGGACTGTGAAGAAGTTAGGATTTTTTTTCTAATAAAGTCTCTTACCATAGCCATCAAAGCATTTAGAACCTCATCGAATTTCCTACTAATAGTGTCTCCTGAATGCTTGAATCTATTTTGAGTTTTTCTATTAGACTTATTTCCAGCACATGTGTATAGGAAAATAGCAAGCATCTCATATATGCTCATGTGCATAGAAGACTGCAGCCCATACCTTTCCACCAATATAGTACGGAGATCCAAAAATATTTTATTGCTTATACGAAGTTGTCTGTGGCATTCTCCAGGAGTATTCATTGTCTCTAGCAGCCATCCTATACCACTAACACCAGATGTCCTTGGTGGGTTTTTAGCAAGGTAGAGACCAATATATATTTAAGCAATTTCTGCACCACCCAAAATAAGATTCCAAAAGACCTCACTCTCATCAGTAGAGTCATCACTATCACTCTCACTTTCATGCAGATGACAAGCCATATGATAATAAAATAAGTAACATATATGATAACACATAAATGTAATGATCACACAATAATAGTTGAAATGATAATAGTTTGGTACAGACCACAATGATCAAATGATAAGACATAAATAAAATGACAATAGTTCAAATAAAGGAAAAGAAAACATGGCAAGAACACAATTCCTCAATTGCTATACTTGGCATTGTACTTCCTCCGAAGCCAATTAAATCTAGTCTCATTTGTAGGTAAGGTCATGAACATTTTCCTTTGGTCCTTCTTCACAAACAACTCTGTAGCAATGTAGTGCTCATCTGTATCGTAGCCTGCCCCACATTCCAACACTAGGTCCATGACTTGTTGGACAGTGACTTCACCTAGTTTTTTAGATGTAAAAGAAGAGGCCGACTCAGCAATCTTAGTTACTTGCTCTTGAATAACTAGTGTTGTGCCTATTCTTGGTTTCTTTGCTGGTTGGTTTCTTTTGTTTACCAATAGAATGGTAGGAGAAGGAGAAACCTCTTGGGGATAATCTGATTCATCCCCGACGGCAGCATCATGGTCACAATCATCAAGAAACTCATGCAAATTACCATTGTCAACATCAGCAGGCACCTCTTGAGATGGCGGAATAATGGGATTAGAGCTCATAGGATTCCAATGATCTGATTGATCATTAATTATATCACCAAATATCACTGACAAATCATCCTCATTTTGCAATAGTTTTTTCCTAAACTTCCCACCACCTGGAATTTTCTGAAAGAAGACAATTGGTGTTACTAAAAAT
The DNA here is from genome assembly GCF_002211085.1 of Panicum hallii. Lineage (NCBI taxonomy): Eukaryota > Viridiplantae > Streptophyta > Magnoliopsida > Poales > Poaceae > Panicum > Panicum hallii. The sequence continues at coordinate 49,427,203 of NC_038046.1, forward strand.
AATTGAACTAATTTCCTGAAAAAAACATAAATAAAATAGTCTCAAGAACTCACCGCTTTTGCCTTCTTCCACCACTCATCATCCATATCAATAACACCTCTTGCTCTATCCCATCCTGGTCCTGTTTGCTTCCTCATTAATTTCTTCCAAGCTAAAAAAGTCAGGCTTTAACTTATCCAATTTGTTCTTCGTTTGCCGCTTGGACAAACGAATTCATGTGAGGTTGAAAAAAATCCTCTATGACCTCATCATATCCTACTGAGTTCAAATGGGTGTTCGGCCTATTCTCTTTGTTAACTTGTTTGGTAAACAACGAACATATAAGCGCCGTATTTGCATCAGTCCAATCAATTGAATCACCTTGATCAATATGACAGTAACTACTTTATAGCATGTGTGACAGTAACTACTTTATAGCATGTGCGCTAATATATCTCTACTCATGTTGCCTGCTCACTATATAGTTCAACCAACAATTTCACGAGAGGAAGGAAAATTTTTACCGTATCTTGCACCTTCTTCTTGCCTTTGCGTTGTGCCATCTCTTGGGCGATCGCCTGGCTGCCAAGGCCATCCACATCTTCACCGGCCTGGCTCCCAAGATCGGCCACGACCGGTGCCCAACGCAGCCCGGGCACGGCCACGACCGGCGCCCGACGCAGCCCGGCCACAGCCGCCGCCCACGCCGTCCGATCCAGCCCGGCCACGGATGTCGCTTGCCCCGCCCATGGAGCCACGGCCGCCGATGGAGCTTAGCTCCTCTACTTTGTTGCCGAGGTCACTGCTGCCAAGGTCGGCCGCAGGAGCCAGCGGAACAAATGGAGAGCGAGCACCGGCAGAGACTTCCATTTTCCCCGGAGGAGCGCCGGGAGGGGCGGGGGGTAGGGGGCGGCGCTAGGGGAGGAGAGTAGGGGCGGCGGTGGCGCTAGGGGGGCAGGGGGTGGCGGCGGCCCTTGGGGAGGGGAGAAGGGTCGGCGGCGGCTCTAGGGGAGGGGAGCCACGGGGGCGCGCGGTGGCGCTTGGGGAGGGGGGCAAGGCTGGATCAGGTGGCGGCAACCCTTGGGGAGGGGAGCAGGGGCGGCGGCGGCGCTGGGGGAGGGGAGCGGGGGCAGCGGCGGCGGCGCTGGGGGAGGCGAGCAGGGGGCGGCGGCGGCGCTTGGGGAGGGGAGCAGGGGCGGCGACGGCGCTAGGGGAGGGGGCAGGGGGGGGGCGGCGGCGCTTGGGGAGGACAGCAGGGGGCGGCGGCGGCAGCGGCGCTAGGGGAGGGGGAGCAGGGGGCGGCGGCGCTGGGGGAGGCGAGCAAGGGGTGGCGGCGGCGCTAGGGGAGGAGCATGAGGTTGGGCCAGCGGCGGTGGCGCTAGGGGAGGGGAGGAGCGGCGGGAGGGGAGGGGGGCAGGAGGCGACGGGATGAGGAAAGGAGCGGGAGATCGAACCGGTACGTTGTAACGAGTGGTATGGTTGGTAATTACCTCGCAACTCCATGAGTTGGTACGAAACTAGTATTTTTAGAGCACCTCTTGAGGTACTCCACAAAAAACGTGGATTTGGCCCTCAACTCCACTTTTTTTTTGGAGCTGGAGTTGGTGGAGCTGTACATGTTTGTATGGCAATTTTGCAAAGTTGGTGGAGTGGAGCGATTTTTTGTGAGGTGGAGTGCTCCCAAACATGCCCTTAACAACTAATATCTTGGTGTTATTTTAGGTTCCGGTTGGATCCATCCAGCTAATTCATTAACTGATTAGCTAGAATTAGCTAGATTGAACCAGCTAATTGGATAATTAATATTTAGCTTGTTACGAGAAGTTTAGTTGCGCATTAGCTGTTCCATTTAGATCCACTATAGCTAAAATTAGCTAACTATCAATTAGCTGATGGATCTAAATATGCCCTTACACAACATCTAACATCTATACTTACTTGATCTATATGTACCTTATTCGAGTATCTTAATTGAATCTTAGTATCGAATGCTTGTCACAGCCCATTTCGTGTTTGCATGGAGACAGTTATGAAGGGGAAAAAAACCGTATGAAACAGTAGCGTAAAGAAGTCTCAACATTTTGCATTTATCTTTTGTTCTCTCTCTTTCACTAGCTTTTTGTCCAAAGTTTAAGGGCAAAACTTGTTTAAACAAGTTATCTATGAAACTTATTTGAGGAGATTTCACCGAAGGATCTCTAAATTAAAAAACTCCAAAAAACTTATTCTATAAAGGTTTTCATAAGTTTTCTTAAACTCAAAAGTCAAAAAACTCTCACGAAGTAATCATCAGTAGTTTAATAAAAAAGTTACTAGGAAAAATCCTTGATAAGAGTTCAAATTTAAAATTTATGGAGGAGAAAAATTTCCAAGAAAGGAAAGCCTAGAGAAGAGGAGCATCATATACACACTAACTAGAATGTCTTGTTAGGCTTTAATTTTTAAAATAAAAGCAAGTACATTGCTACAGAGGTCCAGAGGTCTAATAAGTTATGTGATACAGATTCATGTAGAATTTTTGATGATATGGAACAGAGAGAGAAAGGAGAGGGAACGAGGTGGCTGCTTCGCGAAACAACTGCCTCATAGGCTAAAATTAAGGATTATGAAACCGCTTACTCACTATTGTATGAATAAGTTGTTATCACGTATTCATAGTATTCCTATTTTTTATTCCACAAATTGAGAAATATAATACTGCTACGAGACAATAGAAATGACAAGCTATTACAGAGAATGTGTTGTATTCAGTTTCTTAAAATGGCATGTTATTGTATAAGATCGTCTATCAACGGCTCCAATATCCTTACCTTAACACACATATCCGTCAATAATATATCTAAAATTACTCTCTTTCATCTTTATCTACGTTTGTTACCCCTCTGTCCTTCATTTTTCATTGAACCCATGCCAGTGTGCCACTATCTTCCTGCCCCCTCCGCGCTTTGATGTCATCATCGGTGGCTACGTCCACCACTAAGGGCAGCTCCAGTGTGCATATTTTGAGGGTGCCTAGGGAATCTTTTTGGATTAGCACCCTGACTAAACATTGGAGAGGAAAGATGCTAGCGTTAGAGCAAGAACAATAGTTTAGCCCGCTGCCGACTACAAGAGTTTGCTATATCATCTAAAGTTAATATTGTAGTCAACAAATATAATAGATTGGCTATTATGTTGGCTAAAAGAGTGTTGCGTAATTAATATTAGACCCACTTGCATACTCTCATTCTCTCACCTCAGTCTGGAAATTTGTGCTATAGCCAGTTATGAGCTGGCTACTATCCTACAGCCAGCTCCTTCTCTCTCTTCTCTCTTCTCTCCTCCACCTCAGCATAAATATAATAAAATAAGGCTTATAGCCAGCTGACTAGGCCTTATTGTACCTGCTCTTATAAGCTTAGCAGAGGTGCCTGTTTCTGCACCCGGTTCCAACACTTAAAGTATTATTCTTCAACAGTAACTTCGCCAATGACTCCGCGGCAAGCAATGAAAAAGACGGAATGGACCAGATATTTTACTATGCTAGGACCCACCTTAGCGCTTTTACAGGATTCCATACCGGAGCGGAATAAGGCTGTCTCCATCGGTAGCGTGTAAAGCGTTCTGTACTCTATATATAGAGAAAGATTCCGTTCTCTATTGCTCCAGCAACGTTCTCTAAATGGTCCTCTAAAATAGAGAACGCTACAGGTTTCCTCTATATATAGAGATTCTCTCTCCTCTTCTCTATTTTTTCTTTACTTTTCAAACACTGAATTAAATAAAAATAAAATATGTCCATAGCGTTTGAGGTATGATAAATACGTACGTATAAAAATTTGGAACAAAATATGTTTCTAATATAGGGTTTAATGTATAGAGAACGAGATTTAGAGAACGTTGTTGGAGAGAAATGAGATACAGAGGAGAGAATCTTGTAGAGAATTCTGTAAATGAAGGATGTAGAGGATGAGATTTGGAGAATATCGCTGGAGACAGCCTTAAGAGGGTTAGAAAAAAGTGGATGCGTCAGATCTTAGCACTACATGAAGTGCTATACAATGTGGATGCTCTAAATTCACCGTAGCTTCCTCTGCCACGTTAATACTTCAAGATTTTCTTTTGAATTTAAATATGCTAAAGTAACTCGTTGGAACTAGAAGGGTGTGAGTGATGGAGGGACGGAACCACTACCATCACCATGGGGACAACACCAGAGATGATCAAGCGAGTCAACCTGAAATCGAGCCCAACATACGTTTTCTATGTGCAGTCTCTCGATGAAAATTTCTTTTCCTGGTGATATTAGGCAAGACCATATGTAAATAATTGTGTTCACAAACCATCTAACACTTTTTGCATGTGTAGCGATTACAATTTTCCAGGCCACATGATTGATTTATACTAGTTTTGGACAAAAGCTTCCAAACAGATCCTAAAACCTTTGGAATGGAATATGGGGTATTTTTATTGTGGCAAAACCGTCTGAATTATTCCTGTTCAAGTACGCAGACCATCGCTATATAAGCAACAGGATCTCAACGCACTTCAAACGGAACAACTCATTGGTCTGTCGAGTCACCGCCCGATTCAACCACGGTGACACATGATCGACGTAGGTTTACCTCGTACGATGACGAGTCCAGCCTTACAACAGCTCGCAACTTTTACACCACAGGATAATTAAATATTATTACATAGAGTTTTTGTTTCATCCTACCTAATACAACTTTATACAAGTATTATTCGAAACTTCAAGTTTTAACTGACATTGTTCAGAGGGAGCAACGGAAAAAGATATAGCAACGCAACTACTCGTCGCAAAGAAGGCACCATACTTAGCCCAGAGCATGGCGTCATTCCGATGGGTCATTGTCGGCCGGGAACGGATCCCATTCCACGGACCAGCCAAGCGGAACAGTGCAGGACCAAGAAGAACTAGACACTGAGTCCTCGAATGGCATACCTGAAAATCACATTACTAGCAAGGCTGAGTATACTAATACTCAGCAAGGCTTACCCGACATTGGGTATACTTAGACCATAACTAGACCATGACAGGTTGTAACGGCTCTAGTTTTATTTTACTGAAAAGCAACAAAGAGTATGCCCTTACTTTCATAAATTAGCTTTCAGATTCTAGTTTCTTTTAACCATTCTAGATAAGCACCTATGCTAGTCAAGCAAGGTAGATATTAAGCATTCATCAAATTATTCCATGAACTGTTATTGTTATTACTCTATATGGTAGAAGTATCAAGCAGTCTCAATCTCCGCGAGAAACGAACGATTTTGAATCGAATTTCATAGCCTTGCAAGGGATCCTAACTCACACGCTCGGAAACTTTCCTTTCCGGGCAACCATTCCCCTCATATTCCGAGGCGTGGATCAGGGCCACCACAAGCAACTGTAGGACCATACACACATCCAATATGCAGGACGCACGTCTACAGCGCAACTGTAAGACCGTACTCCTGTCTGCTATGCAGAACGTAATCCTACACGTCGGTGCGTGTGTGCAGCAAAACCAAAATTCGAGTGGTGGGGTAAGTCCACTTGCCGGGCCAATCAGGTACTAGGCTTACCGCGTACCATATTTACGGTATGTGGCTAGTACTTTCAAACACTTGACCACCACTACCACACACTGCGGCCTTATCCGATTGATCAACACAGATGGGTACCATTCCAAGTTATGGCACTGCACATAATCCCGTCCGTGATCCTCATAGTGATTGCAAAATAGTAAACAATCAACTCCTATATCGCGCGAGTGACAGGAAATCACTCGACTTCCGCCGGTCTTATTAGCGGAGCATCTACTCGATAAGGACTCAGAAACATTACATAGGTTTCTAGGTTTCATGCAGCTAGAGTTTCATAACAACTCCTAACACTTAATGCACAAGATAGATATATATATTAATATAAATGCATAATTTAAAAATACTGGGTTATGCACCGGGGCTTGCCTTCTTGGGTGGGGCTGGGGTTAGGAATGTCAATAACTTTTGAACTTTGGTTCGGGGCTTCAGTAAGATTCTCGGCGACGTTCACTTGGTCTTCAGATATACCCTGCTCGGGTTCCGGGACCAACTCGTAGGTTCCGTCTTCAAGCATCGTCGATTCTACATGATATGCAATGATTTGAATTAAGTGATTTATTACGTCAATAATTTTCTTTCATGATAAAGTTGCAATCTAACAACTCACATTCAACACATCACAAAACAATAGATTTAAATTCCAATAATTCAATTTTACTTATCATAAATTAAACCAATTAACTCTACTAATATCATAATTAATTTCTATAGCTTCAAGCATAGGAGTACTGAGGTTAAGCATTTAACTACACATATCTGAAGTTAATATAAGACTTCTGTTAATTTTTCATATTTTTAAACCTAACAGAATAATAGTATAAAAATAGACAAATTCAAATTTAAGATAACAAGTTTTATTTTTTAGTTTGAAATCTATAGAGGTTCTGACCTTGAATTTTGATTAATATATTTATTTCTATCATATGAGCTTGCTATAAATTTTTCATACATTTTTGAAAGCAGAAGCTAAATTATTTGAATTAAATTCAAATTTTAAGTTTAAATCAAATGCTAAGAAAAAATAGTGCTATAAAATTATTCAAAATTCCCTATGAATTACTCAACATCAGAACAACACATGGTAAAAATATCTAAGTATGGAAGCATTAGTAGCATGCTTGAATAAATTTACTTTATTTCAAACTTACTTTGCACAAGTTTAAATTGGTTCAAGTTAGAGTACAGTACTGAAATTTGCACACCAGTTCACTCATACCACATACAAGTTGCATACCAAAAATCACATGAAATAAAGCTAGCATGCAAAAGATACATACAAGTTTCCCTTTTGTTAAACTTTAAAATAACACTTAAAGCATTAAGTTTCAAACTAAACTTTAGTAACAAAAGTTGTAGAACTGGACTTCTAGAGTATAACAGAACTAGTTTGACAATTTCTAAATTTTCTACAAATTTCTACAAATTTTCAAAGCTGGCTGATTTGAATTGAGGGAGGGGTACTGATATTTTGCAGAGAGGACCCTAGAAAGAAAAGAAGGTCTGCAATTGGGTCCCTGGCCGGTTTGAACTGAGGGACAGCAACGGTGGTGGTCACCGGCGGTGAGGGGAAAGTGGGAGAAAAAGTTCAGGAGCTCATGACGGGCTCGGGGGTGGCCGGAATCGAAGAAGGATGGTGCGGAGACGGTGGTTCAACGGAGAACCGAGCCGGCGCGGCGAGGTCCCGAGGCGGCGGCGGCGTTCCGACGGCCGGAGTGCAGGAAGGCAGTGAAGAAGTGGCTAGGAAGCTTCCATGCGTAGATGTAGTGCTGGTGGTAAGCGCGATGAGGGCCAAGAGGGTGCGGAGCGGCGAGACGACGGTGATACCGAACGGCGGCGGTGAAGAGGACCGCCGGCGCGGCGTTCTGGGCGGCGTAAGCGCGAGAGGATGGAGAAGAACTGGCTATGGAGCTTTGGTGGGATGTGGCGGTGTCAGGGAAGTACCGGGTTGCGGACGTGGGGCGGCGGAGTTGGCTAACGCGGCGAGCAGAGAGTGCGGCGGCGGTGCTGAGCGGAGAAGAAGCCGAGGAAGCAAAATGCGGCCGCGCGAGGAGGTAAAAGAAGTCGAGGAGAACTCCTGGACGTGCCACGGAACCAAGAAGGGGCACAAATGAGCTGGAGCAGCTGCTGGCGACCGGCGGCGTGATGTGGCGGCTTCGGGCGATGGCGGCACGACGTGGCAGGGCGGGGAAAAACCAGCAGGGGTCGGGCGAGTGGCGGGCGGGTGAGCTGGAGGGCCAGGTGGTGGGGTTAGAGCGGCGAGGGGCAGCCGTCAGCGCGAGAGCTCGCCGGCGAGGGGCGGCGGTCGGTGGAGCAGAGCAACAGAGAAAAACAGAGAGGGAGGGGAGAGAGGAAGACGACGAGGACCCCTCTGTAATTTTCCGAAAGAGTAAGGAGTGCACTGTAAAGTAAAAATTTCTTTCAAACCATAGTCCAAATGAAAATATGCCCAAAAGAAAAGTGTAGAGTTTAAAAAGATCTACAACTTTGCTTTAAGGGTCATCTTCAAAAGAGTTAGGGTTTCGAAACTATTTCGAAATCCGACAAACTATCAAATTTCACATAAAATCAATTTAAAATTCACATTCCAATTGAAACCTTATGGTGATTCTACTTCTTACAGTGGTTTAAAAGTAAATTCATGTCTTTACAAAACTAACCTTCCTACAATTTGAAATTACCCTACCTTCAAACATATTTTAGCAAAAGAACCCTAATTTTTCCATAATTACAAAAATACCCTTTAACTTACATTTAGGTTTTAAAAGCATTTATGAAAGCAACACACACTTCATTTTAACAAGCACAACATATACTAGAATTTAGCATGCCTATCCCTAAGTACCTGAATGTCACATTTATCCTTCTAGATTGTTATTGTTTGGATAAGAAAAAAAGTATAAGATCTACTTATAATACGGTTATATTCCTTGGAAAATTGGTTGGAGGAGGATAAAGCACAAGGCAATACGTTCATCTTTGATGATGTCGATGAGGTAGGTCTAGTGCCAAGCTACTGTCGAGATACCGGTGCTAGTGTTATTGATGACCTAGCTTCCTCAACAATCCAACTAATCCATATTTCTAAACATAACTTGAATCTGTCCGTAGATACATCTAGAGATGTAATAGATGGGAAGGAAGCTTAGTCAAATAGCTATAGAGACAATTCTTCTACCTACTCCCTCCATTCTAAAATATAATCAAAATTTATACATAAATATAAGGTATCCTAGGGTTTGGTATTTTGGAAAGTAACTATTCCCAGGCGGATATAAAATCAGCAAAATGACAACGTATTAAATAGGGATACATGCGTTATTTCCTCATCTTCTTAGTCTATCATAAAAATAATATGATGCCCTGCTCTACATTACATGATGGAGGGAGTGATAAAAATTCGACCTTCCTCCTTCCTAATTTGTCCATTTCATCTCCTACAGTAACCAAGTTATAGGTGGGAAAATGATAGGTGGCTCTACATGAGCTTCAGATAACCATATACGAACATGTACGTGCCACAAGTAGTACTTCAGACAATATCGATCCACTTCCTTGATGCAGCAGGTACCTGAAATTGAAGTCCTCGATCAGCTCTCGATCAGTGCGGATGAAACCACAGTAACCAGTTCACTGGATCTGGAGGACGCGAGGCCCGTGGGCCAAGAGAGCGACGAACGACAGTGGCTCTGGGTGCGGCGAGTAAGGAGAGCCTGACATCTCAATTATTTTCTTTGTCGCCTTCGCGCCAGATTTTATCGGTTGGATTAGCACAAAACAAGTGTAAATGCAGTGGCCTCACCCGATCGACATGTTCCAGAGCAGCATGGTTTTTTCCCCAAACCTGTAATTTACACCAGTTTTGGTATCAAAACTGATACAGGGTTCCTTTTCCTGAAATTACCAGTTCAGTCCTGCCTAACCGAAAAGTAAAGCCAATCTCTCTGAACAAGAGCACAAGATTCTAAACTGACCACAATTTCTTTGAACCACTTAACTGATACAGTAATAATTGATAAACATCCGAGGTCTACAAATGAAAATAAGTACCAAACATAGACAAACAGAACAACGGAACAGCACAAGTAAATTTACCTTTATAAGCCCTTCAGCCTATCTAACAATTAAATTGGGTAGCCAGTATTACAGCCAATACACGAGACTACTAATAAAATGCTTTTGCAGGTCTCCCAAATTTGCTCGTACATACATTTTTGTTTCATTACGACGACACCATATACACATGATCTTGCAAAATAATGAGGCAGCGGGCTGATTTGATCAATTTCAGGATGACAGATATTTATTGTCAATTTTGACCCGGCAGATTGATGATCTTCACAAGCCAGGTCAGGCTACTGGAGTGGTTGAGTTGGCCAGTTTTCTGCCCAAGAAGTGGTGGCTGGTTCAGGGTCCGATTGTGCCAGTGTCGAAGTAGAGTGTTGTCCCAGAAGATCCACCAGCAACGCCCTCCATGAGCGCGAATCGCATGTCCTCCGACGGCTTCCAATGCCTCTTCCTCTGGTTGATGAACCAATTGTTGATCTGCTTTGGGTCGAGGCCAGTCATCGCTGCGAGCCTCACCTTATCTTCTTCCTGCCAGCAGCACAACATCAGGCAACAGCTATAGTGCATCAGGTTTTGGTTGTAGAGGGGAAATATTCAGCCTCTACCGTAGGATAAGGCCAGCGGTAGTGCGTGTTCCACCACTCCAGCAACACCGTCCGTGCATCTTTTGGTAGCTTCCCTTTCTTCCGCTTCTTCAGGAACTCTGACCGAAGACGACTGAGGCATCCACTGTACTTCTTGAGCAGCATTTCCTTGAGCTCATGGTCAGCTAAGCGGGAGCTGTGTTCTTGCCCTATGTCTGGCACATCAGTGTCCCCTGAGCATTGCTCATCCTCCGAGGACCCCATCATGTCGTCTGGAATGGAAGGATGAAGTCAGAAATAAATTACTTACAGGACATCTAGGCATCCACATGTCACCTGAAAGTATGTTTTGCAAACATGCTGAGTAAAAAGAACTGAAACAAACACACGTTAATGAGAGTCATGCAGTGCATTTCACAATATAGTAATCTTTTGGTTATGCAATTCGTTATTTTGTGAGTCACAAAGTGGGAAAATATTGGTATGTTTCCACATAGTCGTTATATGGAAACATGAATGTGCATCATATCCATCAGTTGTGCTAGATCTGCAGTGATTAGCACGAGTCAACTTAGTTTCCTCGTTTCCAAAACATACTTGGAGACCAAAGAAGAAACCAGCACGGCCCTTAATGACATGTTATTGGCAATGATCAACAATGAAAACTTTCAGAAATAATTTTCTTTCTAAACCAATATCAATAAGTCATCTTCTGGGCGCATCATAATAAATGTATTGTACTTTTACCCCATAAAACCGGAAGCATATTATTAGGTGTTCAGGCTTCATATGGCACCACTATAGAACCACAGAACAAAAGCCTTGTTAAATTGTAAACTTGAAAATAATTGTGTGATAGTACATAGCTTCAACACAGAAACATGTTTTCATCAAACTCGCTGCTAAACTGGATAGCACAACAGTTTTTTGACAAATGTCTTGCTTTAATAAGACCCGATCCAAATAATTATAGAATATTCCTACTGTCTTCAAAAGTTACTAGAGTCTGGATATGCCTGAAATTCGAATTTGTGGAAGAAACTATACGCATGTTATGGTAGGGATCGCATAAATATAACATTGTTTGTGAACTTAATCTTAAACTGTCACATGCTACTACCGGTTTAGGACAACCAATTATCCACCCATGATGTTCTCAATATCTCAGACTTAAACTTGATTTAACAGAAAAATGGTGAGAAGACCCTTTTTCCTATGTTATAAGAACCGGTTGTTCATTTGGGAGAATTAAGTGAAATTCTACAGATCTGATAGTGCAACTACCATATCTTGTTGAGCACAAAATATAAAGGTTTTTGCCCTGTGCCACCCAAAAAGTGCATTTTGAATTGTGCAATTGTTTATTTTCCTTGTATCACACTCAACTAGAATCCATATATTACTTTTTTAAAAACATCAATCATTGACTTAGTTTTTCAAAAAAAGAGGAATGTCCCCTACATACGGTCCTAACTTTTTTGTCACTAACAGAAGAGTTATTATTATTATAGTGGCATGACCAATAATGCATAGGCTGCTGGCATTTTCAAATTTGATTTTCCAGGGGCACAGTCCAAGATACTCTGCTTACCATCCAAACACCTGGCAAACATTATCTGAGTTCATATGGCATAAACTTCTGCCCATATTTTCCATAATTTTCTAGGAGCCAAGAACCCAAGATAAGCTTCCATTCAGAACACATCTCCCTTCACCTTTCAATGTACAATCATCTTATTGGCTATTGCAAGCCTTTCTTCCCTATAAAAAGTTGTGGTGTAAACCTGCCATACATCATCCCTTTCTTCTTGCGGGGCCTACATTGATTGGGGTAGCAATCTATATTGTTGAGAACTACAGCCAATTGTTTATTTCCTACAGAAAGGTCAATAGTGTAGGTCCCTTTAGAACAAAGGATTGCACCTTACTACTATGGATTTCTATGATGAGATGCATGGATCCATACGAATAGTTCTGGAAATCTAATGCGAGGTAAACCTCATAAAATCCCCCCCCCCCCTCCGAGTTCCTTTCATCTGTTGCATCCAAAAGCTTCATTGGAAACTTTCCTGCATTCTGGAATCCTATAGGTTAGGTAACTGCACAAGGAGAGAGATCCTATAGGACCAATGTTTTATTTCCTCCAAAATTTCTCCAGATCCTACAAAATTCTCTCCACAAGTCTTATGTTCTTAAGGAGCTCTAATTGTTTCCCAAGGAACTTTATATTCTTTTTATCTTGTTAATATTTAAACAAATAAGTTCAGATGTATTAGCAATTTCACCCAGCATCAAATTCCATAAATATGTCATAACCAAACAAGGATGCACCTGCACACATGATGTAGTCACAGACAGGTGAGAGTTTGGTTGCTCAGATGTGCTTAACATAACTGAAAATTCACAAAGAAAATAAGTTTTCTGGGATGATAAAATTTACACCTTCATCTATTTTATTTTTCGTTTGTCTCCGATGTACAAATCATGGAAGCTCGCTCTGCTTATATAGACCTGCCGATGGTACAAGACAACATCTACATCCAACACGAACTTTGAACGTAAAATATGGTTGTATACACACACTAAATGGTCCAATTTTGAACGTGTCAAAATTATCAGTTACATGTAAATGATAGGAATATATGTAACACTATTACAAAAACGATCTTTCATCCTCCTCATTGTCCCGGCCAGTTCTGGGCCTGGGACTAATGAAAGTATTAGTCCCGGGTCCAACGGCTAGGGCCCTGTCAGGAGGGTGAGGGGACATTTAGTCCCGGTTGGAGCACCCAACTAGGAGTAAAGGAATACATTGGTCCCAGATCAAGCCGACCACCGGGACTGAAAAGTGGAAGAAGTGGGACAAGTCTTTTTTCGTTCTCCGCGCCCTCTATCCACTGCTTATCTCTCCTCTTGATATTTCCCGGACCATCCTCTCCTTTCTTGCCCTGCCTTATCCTCCTCCCTTCCCTCTCCCTCTCCGTCTCCCTCCCTTATCCTCTTCTAGGGGCGGGGCGGCCAGCCGGGGCAGCGGGGCCACGGGCCGCGCGGCGCCCGGAGCAGCAGGGGCGGCTAGAGCGGCGGGGCGATGGGCGGCGCGGCCGGTTGGAGCATCGGGACCAGGGGCCGCGTGGCGGGCCGGAGCTGCGGGCTAGGGGCGGCACGGCCGGCCAGGCGAGCAGCGGTGGCTCGAGCCCGCGGCAAGCAGCGCCGAACGGCGGTGGCTCGAGCCCACGGCAAGCAGTGCCAACGGCCCCTCTATCCAATGCGGCAAGCAGCTCTGGCTTTCTTCTCTTTTTTTTCAAGTCATGGGGAGGAGTAGCAGTGGAGATTGGGACAGTGGGTGTTTGTGGTAATGCTGCAGCTAGACAATTTGAGTTTGCGTGAAAATAGAGAAGCAGCTGTATTCTTTTGATGATGAAAATGGCAATACTTGTATGATTTCTTCGTTTTTAGTTAAGTTTTGTACGGGCGCAGCTCCTAGCGGGGGTGGCCAGGGTGCAGCTCCCCGCGGCGGCGAAGCCGGTGGCCGCAAGCAGGGCAAGCACGGGCACAGGCTTTTTTAATTATTTTTTAGTAGTGTTTGGTCCCGTTGGTAAAACCAACCGGGATTAAAGGTTATTTTTGGTCCTGGTTGTCTGTTTGACCCGGGACTAAAGGCCAGGACCTTTAGTCCCGGATCGGCGGTCCCGGTTGGGAAACCTTGTCCCGGTTTCCCAACCGGGACAAATGGGCATTTCTGTACTAGTGTAATAAGATATTTAAAAAATGACTGAAGATAAGTGCATGGCATATATGCGATAATGAGCAGCTAGATTCACAGTGCATCAGTAGTATATCTTTGCAGAACATTGAAAGGACATCTTCTTCCTAACCTACTTATTAGAATGTACATAAAACAAAACCAGTTACTATACGAGCTTAATTATAAGTATGCATGGACAACAGATTCTTGTTCTTTGCACTTTTTTGACATTATTGGATTGGTAACATGCTTTGTGCATTAATTTGTGTGATCCAAGATTGATTCAGAGAGATTAAGACACTGTGCTCTCCCTTTTGCAGCATCAAATAACTAAATATGTGATTAGTGTTTCACAAATCCCAAACCATATTGTATAATTCATCACTGTTGAGAATAATCGTGTTGGAAAAAAACTCGTCAGTAAGTTGCAGGATCAGCCAAGCAAGAAGTGTCATATTTGTATTCTAATGACAATCAAACAAACAAATGCATGCTCAAAATGAGGTTTCTTATAGGTGATGGCCATGTACGTATATCCCATTATGGAAAAAAAAATCAATATACCACAAGATAAGCCTTACAACCTGCAGAAAGTTGGATCAAAACGTCAATGCTGCATCAGTTAATGGGCACCACAAGGTCTTGTCAAGTCAAAAACATAGCATTGCTTGTTTCCTAGTAAAATATTGGGGTACCCAAACTATTGCAACCAATAGACTAGCATGCACATAACATTTCATTTATTATATCACCTGCAGCTCTTCTGACAATCTGAGCAAGGATTAGACGGGACTTTGTTAGAATCTTATTCGTCCAATTTACATTTTCTTTTTTTCTTTTGGGAAGAACAATTTCACTATACAATATAACAGCTTCATTGGTTTTCTTCTAATCCTGATAAATAATACGGCGTTTGATTAGCATCTTCCCGGCCATACATCATCAGAGAATATATCCAGTAAGGTTTCAAGTTCAATTAATTTCATCAATGTTTTAGGTTCCAAATGGCCGGTTTGGAAATTAAGGTAGGAAAACTCACGCTTTTTATCGTGGGAAGGAAAACTCATGGTTATCCCCATAAAATAGTGGTTCTCCGTAACAAGTGTCCTAGTCATAGAAGGGTGTAACCGTGTAACACTAGTAACCTTTCACTCTCCTATAGTGCAGAACAAAAACCTAACCTAGCTAAATGCCTCCATTTCTCCCTTTCCCGGGTCAAAAAAGAGGGGGGAAATATGGACACTGTAATATTATAAAATGCAAGCCATATAGAACAATAATGTAAAAAAGAATCCGCGCCACCAGAAATTACCACTACCGTGATGATATGATATGTCTTGTCAAAGTACAACCACCGAATCCGGCAAGAGATCTCCTAAGCACGAGCTAGCTCTACTAGCCTCTAATATAAACCTTTTCTCTCAAAAAAAATTCTCCACTTTCAGGTGCAGTACTCCTCTCCGTCCTCTGGTTAAAACCAGCATCCAGCATCATCCAGATCCAGCGAGCAGCAAGCTGCAAGCCAGACCAAGATTCTAGCATTGGGCAGCAGCGAGGCCACATCCTATCCCAGCATGCTCACTCCCCACCACGCTTCTCTCAAGTTCCATCACAGAGCCTATAGCTACTAAAGCCTAGAGAGAGAGAGGACGCACGGTAGAGAGATAAGGTGGCTAGATAGAGAGAAAGAGGAGGAAGGCTACAACCTTGGACAAAACCCTACACAAGCACCCTCCCAATGCTTTACTCCAGCTCTGACACCCTGCACCCCATTTGCATGGACACGATTTGACCCTTCAGCAAGAACACACGCACACGCATGCACATGAATACTTTCAGAGGCCTGCATCTTTTCTTTTGATACACACACGCGCGCGGCAACAAAATGCAGGCTCACTCACAAAACCAGCGGGCAACGCGATGGAACCTCTGGAATACTACGTGCGTTTGCAATTGTAACTTGTGCCACCATGGATATGTATGGATGCGTGCGCACGAATTTTTTTAGCTAGGCCGTAGATCGACGCGTGTGTTTCCTTACCGGAGTGCGTGGCGGTCGTCGCCGCCGGCGAGCTGCCGCCGCTGCAGAGGTTGCTGAGCTGCGCCTGGATGCTGCTCAGGAACGACGCGGCCTCGTCGAACGGCCGGGACAGCTCCTCCTTGTACCGCACCAGCACCCGGCAGTAAGAGTCCTGGAAAGAAATCACAAGCGCGCGCACATGTAATAACAGACGATTAGGAGCAAATCGCGCGGCAAATCCGGCGCTCGCCGCAGAAATTACTCGGCTAAGTCTCCCTCTAGTTCGATAGACATGTACACGACGCTGACGCAAGAGCAGACCATGAACTCGTCGAGCTCGGGATCGACGCCGATCTTCCCGGCGCCGGCGCCGGGACTGCCGCGCCTCTCCCGGTTGACCTCCTCCAGCAGCGACGCCACCTGCGGAGGCGCTCCCACCTGGAAATCAAGAAACCGCGCGCACGTAGACGACGCATCCACGTAGCGCGGAAAAAGCATCGATCAATTCTTGGCATGCACAGCTACCCCGCAAGATCTCTCTGCACGCAGTAGACGCACGCACCTTGCGGCACTCGATGTAGGCGGAGAGGAGGGAGGGGTAGCGCGGGTGGCTGGCGATCTGCGCCTTCATGAGCTCCGTCAGATCCGAGGGCGCCGGCCCGCCGACGCCGGCAACGGACGCCTCGCTCGCCGCGCCGCCGGCCCGCGAGATCCCCGGGTGGATGCTGTACAGATCCTCCATGGAGCTAGCGGCGGCCGCAGCGGCTCTCACCTGTGCATCACCACTATGCACGCCTGCTGCCGCTGTGTGCGCACAAGTGGAAATCTAGTACGCCACTGTAGTGAGTGAATGATCCTCGTGTTGTGCTGGGGTTCCAAGAAAGTGAGGGGGCAGGAAGGCAGGCGCTTATGGGGGAATTTAGCAGCTGCTTGCACTGCAGATGGAGAAGCTGCAGGTGCAGCAGGAACAGCAGGAAAAGCTTGTGATATCTGCAGCAGGGGGATACATGGGAGGCAGGAGAGAGAGAGGAGAGAGATTTGGGGAAGGGAGGGTGGAGTATTCTATGTGGAAAAGGGAAAGGTTGGGAGGGGTGAGGTATTTGACTGTATTTTTCTTGGAGACAGATTGGGAAGGTTGTTATCGTCTTATTGATTTGGTCATTTCCATGGTTGGACCCTTGTGTGTGTTCTGGGATTTGCAGGATACCCTCTAGAAGGATGGAGGTGATCACCTCTCAAGTTAAATATGATTTTCTCCCATTAGGATATCTCCCCCCTTCACCCAACAGGCAGTTCTTTTACAACCCACCCAATCATTAACGGTTGTTTAATCTTTTTTAAAAAAAATATATTGTAAACTTGTTTTATCCCATATCTAGATAGATATAGATATATTATTTTGGAAGAATAATTCAGTAAGGAGCCCACCATGCTTCCTTTTGTTTAAGAATCGCATAGTCTGAAAGGAGAAAGAAAAGTTGCCGTCCTAGCTTAAGTTCCCTTCATTTATATTCTTCTCATACTGCAAGTAACTCTATATATACATCCTAAAATCAAGATATCTTGAGTGGTGCCGTGGTTGGATAAATCCGAATTTTAAAGATGATAATTGGCATGTTTGCCTCTGTTGATTGCGGCTAGCAAGCAATGACAGCTACTGTAGATATTGTGAATGGTTCTTGGAACAATCTCGAGAATCTGCCGGTTTAATCTTTCAGAGATACTCATAGAGTAGGGTTATGTGTGAAGTGAGTGTGCATACGTGTATGTGAACATCCAAAGGTTATGTGAACATCAGTGTTTCGCAAAAAAAAAACAGCTAGAGCTCCACTATAGGCTTAGATTTTTCTCATCCAACACAAGTAGTTTGTTTCTGAACTTCATTACCACACAAGAATAAGAATGGTTCCAGCTCACAAAGTAGCATTAGACCAGAGTTATCAGGGTTTTTTCAAGCTCTTAGGTCATTTTTAGTGTAAAAATATATAGAAATAACGAATTGGCCTAGTCTAGCCTGATCATTTTGGGCTTACAAAATCACTTTATTTCCGATCCTATTATGGCCAGGTCCAAGCTTAGGCCCTGCAGGCTCGGGCCGGACAAATATCTCAGGCAAAATTCATATTATGTTGCAGTATCCATTTATCAAATCCTCTATGCCTATACAAAATTATTCTCTATGAAACACCTCAAAATATTACCTTCCCTGAAAGGTGTTTTCCTTATTTTTCTTGGATACATGCATGGAAGTTTGTCTTAGATATATTTTGTGTATGTTTTTAGTTGTTCAACTACAGCAGTACACAGTCTTTTTCCACACCTATCATAAAAACATAGAGATAGCGTTTTTTTACTAGTTTGATTGTGTTTCCCATTTCTCTTAGCTTTCTTCTATAATTCTTCCTCTTCTTGGAAATAAGTTGTTTTAAGACATGTTCAGGTCAAACTTTTAATCCTAATCATCAGCATAAATATATAATAGTGTGAAGATCAAGAACATAAAAAGAATGATAATACTAGATTCATCATTAGAACCTTTCACATTATAAAATTTCTATTTGAAATAACATAGTGCCTGAAAAATAGTCAAAATGCCATAGTAAAGACTATATTTGCATTGTAGATGATTTATATTTGCATTTAGAGGGAGCACGAAACATCTCTTAACATTAGCAACAGATTGACACTTCACCTTGTCCTCAATAAAAGTCATCAAGAAAGCTTAAGTGTGTTGTGTATTCCATTATAAATGTCTTCGCACAATTAGATCTATTCCTTCTGCAAATAATTGAAAAACAAGTGACAAGTTGTAGTTAAATAAGAAATTTGCAAAAACGAAAGAAAACAATGATGAAACCGGAACTTGAAGTATTTACCCTGACCTTCTCTAGATGCATCCGGCAGCACATGCCACTGTGGTGCAGTAGGTTGTAGGCCACTGTTGTACGTGCACCCCCCACCCCTACCCCCCCGCAAGGCCACGCACAGTTGGGTAAGCCGGCCGGTGCATGCATGCGTGCTTACGCCAATCGTGCTCCTACTAACACGTCGTATCGTATCAAGCCTTGGGGCGTCGTAACCTTACGGGATCAGCCGTGCGCGCGCTGCAGCTGCGTACCGCGGTCACACAGCATCAGACGAGGAACCACCGAGCTCGACGGCACGTAAGCATACCCGAGGGAATTAGACGGCCGCGGCGCACCGCCACACGGTACCGCGCTTTCCCAAATGGGGCGCGGCGAACAGTGAGGCCCTTGTCGCCTCCCGTCGACTGACGGACCAGACCCGGCCCGGGCACGGGCCGGGTGGGGCTCCGCTCGCACGTGGGAGCGCGCGTCACCGTGCCACGCCTCAATGATGCGGTGGGGTCATGCGCGGGAGGAAGGAGCGGAGCGCCTCGCGCTGGGTGGGGGCAGCGTGCAGGTGGGCGCCCGCATTTACAGCCGTCCCGTCGCCAGTGAGGCCGACGTGACGCCCACATGTCTGCCGGCTGTTGGCTGGGGCTGCTTGGCCTGTTGGCCTGGTACAGCTCCGCCTTTTAACCCGACCGGAAATTGCGTGGTTGCCGTCCGCCGGCGCCTCTGATTTTTCTTCTCTTTTCATCCATAAAGTTGCAGCTTCGGGCCTTTGGTACGGAGAAGATTAGAGCGAAGAGGATGTCTGTCCTCCTGCTTTGGTCATGTTTACCAATTCTCATCCCGGTGGATTAGTAGGAAGTAAAAATGACACCTACCCCTGTATCTGTTTGGGTTAGTCAACAAGGTAGCTAGCCTCGTGCGTTTACGACTCTCCACCAAGTCCCCGTCTTCATTTAGGTTAGGCAAAGATTAGACGGATACTTACTATGAGGAGTCTATCCGTTTTAGTAGGTCCAGTCGCCATCACTCCAAGTACCCGTGTTCAAAAGGAGGTACCACAATTTTTAAATAGCAGAGCTAAACTTTTTTCTTTAGTCATAGCACTAGCACCAACTAAGATCAGATCATGTTTTGATCCACCAGCTAATTGGTAGGGTGGATCCAAGCACAGCAGCTAATACGCAGCTAAAGTTATTCTAACTAGCTAAATAGCACTTATCTAATTAGCTAGTCCAACATAGATAATTCTAGCTAATGGGTTGATCCAAATGAGATCTAAAAATAGCACACGCATATGCGCCTTACAGGCGTTCTATCGTCGTGCCACTCTACTCTGGCCCTGTTCGTTTCCTACCCTCTAAACTTTAGACCCATCACATCAAAAAGAATCTTGCTATTTAGAAGTATTAAATAAAATCTGTTTATAAAACTTTTTGCACAGCTGGGTGCTAATTCGCGAGACAAATTTAATGAGCCTAATTAATCCATAATTTGACACCGTGATGCTACAGTAATCGTCCGCTAATCATGGACTAATATACCTCATTAGATTCGTCTCGCGAATTAGCACTGGGGTTCTACAATTAGTTTTGTAATTAGACTTTATTTAATACTTCTAAATGATAAGATTCTCTTTGATGTGACCCCTCTAAACTTTAGACCCCAGAAAACGAACACACCCTCTGTCGACCAGGTTAGAATCTGTTTTGATATATGACCTTTCATCATATTCCATTTCTCCTCTTATTATTGATGCCTTTTTTATCCAAAAATAATAATAATAAACAGATGACCTGTGATCTTCCTTCTTATTTCTTTTAGCCCGGCTCACTACCAGTAGTCTACCACCTCCATGAAATACCACGGAGGAGACAAATTAAAGATCCATTATGCTTCACATTAGTAATCTCCGACACCCCAACCTCACCACGTACGGATCATGCTTCACATTATGCGAAGTAGGACTAGCCGGTATAGAAGGAAACTACTCGATTACAACTCGAGTACGGTTCCTAGGCTAGTGTCGGACTAGGATCCATGTAACCCTATCCTCCCGAATATATAAGGACGGGCAGGGATCCCCTCAAAACATAACATCAACACCCAAGATAATACAAACCACCAAATAGGACGTAGGGTATTACGCACATCGCGGCCCGAACCTGTCTAAACCTTGTGTTGCTTGCACTTCAAGTTCCTGATCTCGGCGTCACCCTACCTAAAACTTACCACCTCGGGTATACCCCTTGGTGGGCAGGCGGTAAAACACCGACAGCTGACGCGCCAGGTAGGGATGCGCATTGAAGATCCAACGGCGAACTCGATAGCATCGTTCAAGTTCACCAGTGTTGTGCCCCCTCAGGGCACAACGTTTGTTTTCGGCTCGTGGGTTTGCGTCGCAGATGGTGCGGGCAATTTTCGTCGATTCAACATCGACATGAAGCCAAAAACTCTCGCAGCAAGTTTTCATAGCGACCTCGACGAGTTCATCGCCAATCTCGACGACTTGCCGGCCCATGGTTCCGCCAGGAAGACCATGGAGGAGTCCGTTGTCAATGCGACTCCGCCAGCGCTGCAACAACCTCCCTCTGATCGTAGCCGCTCCAATCTGAGGACTTGTGTAACCGATCGTGACTCGGTCTACGCAATTCGGCCACTGAACATCAGGAGGCCAACAACTCCGAGTCCCTCTCCGCATTGGAAAAGGATTTGGACTACTTACTCCGAATCGGAAAGCCCAAAGCCACCACACGTCGGGGGGCTGCGGGTTATCTTGGTGACAACGGTCTGATGATCACCTCCACTCCAGAGGACCATTTCGTGCATTGGAAGGGCATGAAACTCTCTGATCTACTCAAGGATGAAGACTGACTTGTGGCACACCTTGAGACCTGGCCTTTTCAGGAGGGCAAGCTATTAGCCACCGTGGTAGAGGAGTCGACCGAGCTAGTCGAAGCGAGCTCTGATGAGCTCATATCACGCCAGGTGCTGAAGGAGGAGGAGGGCGAGGATGATGGCATCGCACCCAACGACACACTTGACATGATATCCAAAGATAAGCCCACAGCCAACGCCGGCAACGAAAACGACGCCGATCATGGGGCCTGAAGGGCCAGGAACAGAGCCCGCGCAATCCGGCAAAGGAGGGTCAACGAGCGCATGCGATCTATGCATCGTGAGTTAGACGCCGAATTCGCCGCCGTGAGCGAGCGGGGCTTCAGAACTCCCGTGGCCAACATAGCCAGGGTAACTGCCATACTCAAGCGCAGTAATGATCCAAACCTGCATCAAGCACTTCGCTACGCGCAGAGGGCATGGATTTAGCTCGATCAACAAAACCCGACGTCCACCATCAGAGAAGAACTCATGGGCGAAAGCCGCAATCAGGCTCACAGTCGAACGGCAGGCGGCCGTCCTCGACCTCAGCGCAGCAATAACAACGACAACGCTCGCGGGAGTCAGGACACTGGCGGGAGGCAGCAGCCACCTCCGGGAGGCAACCCGCGATAAGCTAATCATCGGAATCCTCCAGAAGACCTGCGCCAGCGAATTAATGAAGGACGCGATATGTGATCCATAATTGATTCCAGGCGCAGAGAGCGTGAAGTAGCCGAGACAGAGGGTACCGACTGCAGTGATCGTTTTCCAGCGTTCACCGCACGGTTCAGCACTTATAAGTACCCTGAGGGCTTCAAGCTGATTGGGATCACCAAGTATGATGGCAAGCAAGCTCCTCAGCAATAGCTACGTTGTTACTCCACCGCCATTGAAGTTGCAGGAGGCTCCAAAAACACCAAGGTCGTCTACTTCCCGATGACTTTGGACCCTGCGCCGCTCACGTGGTTGGAGAGCCTCAGCAACAATTTGATCGACTCCTGGGAGCGGCTCAAGAAAGTCTTCATCGACAACTTCCAGGAGGCGATCACCCGTGCAGGTACTTGTCACGATCCTGCTCAATGTAAACAGGAATGTAACGAGCTCCTACGGTCCTATACATGCTGTTTCTTCGACGTGCGCGCCACCATTGTGAATATCTCGGAGGAAGACATCATCGACTGCTTTTACAACGGCATCACCGATCCAGGCATCTACAAAGACTTTGGGCAGAACAAACCGAAAACTGTTGCAGGGCTTCGCGATATGATGCACGACTGGTCTGAGCAGGAGGAAAAGATGCGGGAGCGGTTCCCGAGACGCAATGAAAGCAAAATGAGGCTCCCAAATGACAACCATACCGACAAGAGCCAGCGGGACTACTCGGGTCCATCTCGAAGGCGCAAGCCAGATGACCTCGTTGCGGCTGTGGATCGTCCTTCGTGAGGCAGGAAGACAACAACGCAGGAGGAGTTCGAAAAGCTCCTGCAGAAGAAATGCCCATGGCATCCAGGTGCCAATCATGCGGCAATTGATTGCTACCACCTCCGGAGGACATTCAGCAATCCCGGTGGTGGCAAGTAGAACAAGCCAGCGGACAAAGAACCCAAATAGGATGACCAAGGGGATAAATCGCACAACGCGAAGTTCCTGGATGCCTCAAAAACCATCAACGTCATCTTCGGGGGAGATGAGGACTTCAGTTCCAGGCGGGAACAGAAACTGCTCCTCCGAGAGATCATGTCTGTCGAGCCGGCGGTACCACGACCGCTCCGTTGGTCGGAGGTCCCCATCTCGTTCTCACGCGACGATCATTGGACAAGCTTCTCGGAGCCCGGCAAGTTCCCCCTGGTTCTGGACCCGGTGGTGGCAGAAGTCAAGCACACCAGAGTACTCGTCGACGGCAGAAGTGGTCTCAACCTCATCTTCGCCAGCACTTTGAGAAAGATTGGATTGGACTTAACGGACATGCTCGTTCCAAGCAAGTCTCCTTTCTACGGCATTGTCCCACGTAATGTAGCGCACCCACTTAGCACGGTGGTTCTTCCAGTCACCTTCGGCATGAGGGAGAACTACCGCACCGAGTTCATCAAATTCGAAGTTGCCAACTTCGGATCTTCTTATCATGCCATACTGGGCAGACCGGCACTGGTCAAATTCATGACAGTGCCGCATTATGTTTATTTGCTTCTCAAGATGCCAGGATGAAGTGGGGTACTTACTCTCCGGAGCGACTTGAAGAAGTCATATGACTGCAACCAGAATGTGATCTAGTATGCTTCAACTGCGCGTGTGCCAGATGCTTCAGGAGAAATACTCGCGGCCGCGAAACAACTCTCCCAAGCCGGGCTGGAAATCCCTACGAGAAAGGCCAACAAATCGAGCATCCAGTCGACCGGCGACGTGGCCCTCAAGACGATCCAGCTCCAGGAGGGCGACTCATCCAAGACCACCGTTATCGGTGCAGGCTTAGATGAGAAATAGGAATTCACGCTCGTCAGTTTTCTTCGGGCTAACCGAGATATCTTCGCGTGGAAACCAGCGGATATGCTAGGGGTGCCCAGGGAACTGATCGAGCATAGTCTGAATGTAAACCCACAGGCTGTGCCCAAAAAGCAACGCCTTCGAATGTTTGCTCACGACAAACGTGAGGCAATTAAACGGGAAATAGCTAAACTCCTCGCGGCTGATTTCATTAAGAAAGTAATCCATCAAGAGTGGGTAGCTAATCCTGTCCTTGTAGGAAAAAAGAATAATGAATGGAGAATGTGCGTTGACAACACCGATCTCAACAAACATTGCCCAAAGGATCACTTTGGGCTACCGCGCAGTGATCAAGTTGTCGACTCGACGGCGGGTTGTGTACTCCTCTGCTTCCTTGATTGCTATTCGGGGTATCACCAGATCGTGCTCAAGGAGGAAGATCAAATAAAAACCGCGTTCATCACCCCGTTCGGGACAAACGCCTACAAAACTATATCTTTTGGGTTGAAAAACGCAGGAGCAACCTATCAATGCGCGATTCAGATGTGCTTCGCTGATCAGCTGCATCGGAATATTGAGGCCTACGTGGATGACGTGGTCATCGAGATCAAGAATCTTGACGACCTGATTGCAGACTTGGAATAGACATTCAGCAGCTTACGCAGGTTTTGGTGGAAGCTCAATCCAACTAAATGCGTTTTCGGAGTACCATCAGAGAAATTGTTCGGGTTCATCGTCACTAACCGGGGAATTGAAGCCAATACTGCGAAGATTACGGCCATCACTGATATGGGGGCTCCGGCCACAATCAAGGATGTGCCGAAGCTAACAGGATGTATGGCAGCCCTGAACACGTTCATCTCTCGACTCGGGGAGGGAGGACTACCCTTCTTCAAGCTCTTGAAACGCTAAGACAAGTTCCAATGGACGGAGGAGGCCGAGCGGGCCCTGCAAGATCTGAAACAACACCTTCAGTCACCTCCGGTCCTTACAGCACCACTACCAGGAGAAGATCACCTACTCTACATTGCGGCGACAACTCATGTTGTCAGCAGTGCCCTTGTAGTCAAGCGCAGCAAGAAGGGCCATGCGTTTGGAGTGTAGAGGCCCGTGTACTTTATCAGCGAGGTACTCTCCGAATCTAAGATACGTTACCCGGCAGTTCAGCAACTTTTATATGCAATACTGATTACATCGAGAAAGTTGTGTCATTACTTCGACGAGTACAAGATCACTGTAATTACGGATTTCCCGTTGGCGGATATTCTTCACAATCAAGATGCCACGGGGCGTATATCAAAGTGGGCAGTATAATTGGGGGCTTTGTCAATTGACTTCAAGCCACGCACTGCAATCAAGTCTCAAGCTCTAGTCAATTTTATGGCTGAGTGGAGAGAGAATCAAATTCCAACCCCAGTCGACAAGCTAGAGCACTGGACCATATATTTTGATGGGTTTCTTAAGCTCGACGGCGGTGGCGTTGGAGTCTTATTTATTTCTCCGAGAGACGAACAATTGAAATATGTCCTCCAGATCCTTTGGGCGGTATCCAATAATGAAACCGAATATGAAGCCTTGCTTCACGGGCTACGTTTGGCGATATCACTAGGCATCAAGCGACTACTTGTATACGGTGATTCACTTCTTATCGTTCAGCAAGTCAACAAAGAGTGGGACTGCAACTAGGAGACAATGGACGCCTACGTACAGGAAGTTCGCAAGCTGGAAAATAAGTTTTCCGGCCTGGAGGTTCATCACGTGATACGGGAATATAATATTGGCGCAGATATACTATCCAAGCTAGGATCCACCCGTGCACAGGTTCCAGCGGGAGTTTTCGTCCAGGAGCTGAAGCAGCCATCCATCAAGTCCCCACCTCAGAAAACCACTGATGCTGGCCTTCAACAGCCCGATCGGGAGGTTATGATGCTTGGGGAGGACTGGAGAGAGGCTTATATTGACTTCTGTAAGCATCTAGGCCCTCAAGGGATGTTTCGGTGATTAATGACAACCATTATTGTGACTAATGAGTTTGTGCAGATTTTTAGATCATTATCGCTCATTTGGTTATATATCAAAAGAGGCCCCTAATTTTCATTATTCAAAAAGGCGATCTCGGCATTCAACTCAATAATATGTCAAGACTAAGGATCTTTCTAGTCCTAAGTGTTATAGGTTGAGAAGGACACTTAGATTAGTATAGTTTTTATAGTTTTGTAGTGATCGCACTATTAAGAGGGGTTTAGGCTTAGTAACGTGAGCATGGACATGGTCATTTGAAAATGGATGCACACAATGGTCACCCAGGTTTCTAGAAGCACAAATAAGTGGTTCTTAACTTATATCTCAAGAAATATTTGGATTTCATTCAAGACTCAAGTCAGAAAAGGCAAAATCAGAAAAATCCTTATCACAGGATTAACCGACGCCTCAAGTTTTCTATACGTCGGTTAAACATGGTCTACAGGTCAGGACAAGTCAATACACCGGTTAAACCGACGTTATTTGAAATTGGACGTCGGTGCAGTTGTCCAGAGACTCGGTTTTCAGTTGATCAGTGGACAACTACACTCACCGGTTAAACCGACGCTATTTGAAATTGGACGTCGGTGCAGTTGTCCAGTGACTTGGTATTTCAGTTGATCAATAGATGACTACACTCACCGGTTAAACCGATGCAACGACGGTTAATCTGCCCAAGCTGTAACGGCTAGTTTTCAGAAGGGGCAGTTTACATTCACTGGTTAAACCGATGATGACAATTGGAGGGACGTCGGATTAACCGGCGCTACGCAGTTTTCTGGCAGCTTTTTTCTCCAACGGCTCTATTCGTGTGAGCTGCCTATATATACCCCTCCAATGGGTCATTCTACCACTCTTGACACCAGGAAACACCCAAACACACATACTATAGTCAAGAGCCACCTTAAGCTTCAACATTTCATACACTTGTTCATTCAATCATTCAAGAAGCAAGATTAAGGACTTGAGTAGAGAGAACCTTGTGTGCATCCATTCTTGGTGATTGGTTCTTGCTCAAGTGAAGGCCTTAGCTTGTTACTCTTGGTGATTGGCATCACCTAGGCGATCTTGGTGATCGAGGTGATTCTCGCGGAGCTTGCCAAGGATTGTGGAAGCCCGGAGAAGAGATTTGTACGTGGCTTGATCTCCACCACACCGGGATGGTGAACGGAGACTCTTAGTGAGCGCCCTCGTCTTGGTGACTTGGGAGGTGACAATACTCTTTGTGAGTGTCACAACGTGGATTAGGGGTGTGTGCCAACACATCGATACCACGGGAAAAAATCCGGTTGTCCCTTGTCCACTTTACTTATTCAAGCATTATCTTTCATGCAATTCATTCATGTGCTTGATTTAGGAATCACTAGTTAGCTCTACCTTACTAGGCTTTATCTCTTTTTAACTTATCTAGCTTGTGTAGGTCTTTTAGTTATCCGGTCGGTGAATTGGAGCCTTTCTAGTTTTGCATAGGTTAAGGTTGCTTTATCTTGTTTTAGAAATTTAAAAAGGCCCAATTCACCCCCCTCTTGGTCCATCGATCCTTTCAATTGGTATCAGAGCCTCGTTGCTCATTTGGATCATTAGGCTTCACCGCCTAGAGCTATGGCCAAGATGGGTGGTTCGCCGCCTCACTTCGAGGGTAAGAACTTTGCCTATTGGAAAGTTCGCATGGCCGCATACCTTGATGCGATTGCCCCCGAAGTATGGTTGGCAACTAAAGTCGGGTTCACCGGAGATCCCACCCCCGACCAATTAAAATGGAATGGTAGAGCTAGAAATGCAATTTTCGAAGCTATTAGTGAGGAGGTCTTTGCTAGAGTAAATGGCATGGACCTAGCAAGTGATATTTGGAAGGAGCTCATTGAGATACATGAAGGTTCCACCAAAGTTCGTGAGCAAAAATATCACTTGTTTAGAGCTAAGTATGATTCCTTCAAAATGCTAGCTCATGAAAATTGCAATGATATGTATTCTCGCTTGAATGTCATTGTCAAGGACATTAATGCACTTGAAATATCCAAAATTGACAGTGCATCCATCAATCGCAAGATCCTCATGCTCCTCCCGAAGCCCAAGTATAACATTATCAATGCTATGCTTCAAAAGGAGGATCTCGCCACATTGGAAGTAGGAGAACTTGTGGGCGAAATTCGCGCTCATGAAATGAGCATTCTTGGTATGTCCAAAGAGCCAACATCAAGCAAGTCAATTGCTCTAAAGACCAAGACAAACAAATCCCGCAAGCTCAAGATGGTCAAACAAGACTCAAGCTCAAGCAATGAAGAAGATGATCATCATGAGAGCTCATCCGATGTTGAAGATGATGGAGAACTTGCTCTCATGATGAGAAAGTTCACACGCTTGAATGAGAAGATCAATAAGAAGGGTTTCAACTTTGACTCCAGGAAGGGAATGTTCCGGCCAATGGATGCCAAAAACAAGATTTGCTACAATTGTGGTGAAAAAGGACACATCCGTCCAAATTGCCCCAAGCCGGACAAAAGAAGCAAGGACAACAAGAGTAAGCATCGCCATGATTCAAGCGATGATGAAGAAGAGGAGAGGAAGAACAAAAACAAGAGATTTGGGAAGAAGAAGACCCATGACAAGAAGATCAAGCTCTTCCCAAAGAAGAAAGGGCATACCAAGAAAAGTTTCTTGGTGGAGAAACAAGAGTGGGTGACCGATGTCTCATCAAGCGAAGACTCAAGTGATGAAGAAGATATTGTCACCATCGCCCTCACCAATGAAGAACCATCTCTACCTCCGCCTCCTATGTGCCTCATGGCAAAAGGTAACACCAAGGTATGTGAGGTAGATAGTGAAGATGATAGTGATGAAGAGGTTGATCCAAATGAATTTACTAACCTCATCAATGAGTATACATCCGTCATCAAGAGGGAAAAGGGCAAAGTCAAAATTCTTGAGAGCACTCATGCCAAGTTAGAGCTTACCCACTCCGACTTACTTAGTAAGTACAATGACTTGCTCAAAAAGCACAATGAGTCACTTGTAGTTGCTAAGCAAGTTGAAGAGAGCCACAAAAAGCTCAAACAAGAGCATAGCGAGTTGGCTCACAAGTATCAAGAACTTGAATTTGCTTATGAAGTAATTGACCCAAGTCTTAAGAAAGTTGTTCATGAAAAGGTCAATGCTTCTACTTCATGCGATGACCTACTCATTGATGCATATGCCACTAATGTTGTGACCAAGCTTGCTTCTTCTAGGGAAAAGGAATTGATGGATCAAGTGGCAAGCCTCAGGAGTAGTGTGGAGAAACTCTCAAAGGGAGAATACATCCACAAGGAGATTCTCTTCAACAATGCCCGTGACTATGGTAAGAGAGGTCTTGGTTCATTTCCGGAGCCAAACATGGCTACAACTCCTTCTCTGGAGATCAAGACAAGCTTCATTAAGGAAGTTGGCTCATATTGCCAACATTGCCAAGTCACCGGGCACCACACTAGGGAGTGCACTTTACCATCACGTTCTCTTCCTAAATTACCCAAGAATTACTCATCAATGTTCCAAAATAATCATTTTCTCTTGAGTAAAGTGAAGGGCAAGGTGAAGGCCAAGTTCATTGGCAAAATTGCTAAGGAGTCAAAGAAGAAGCTCCCCAAGCAACTTTGGGTCCCAAGAGCTCTTGTCACACATGTACAAGGCCCAAAGCTTGTTTGGGTTCATAAAACTCAAAAATGAATTCTCATGTGTGTAGGTGAACTACAAAGCCGGTGGAAAACATTGGGTACTTGATAGCGGTTGCTCTCAACACATGACCGGCAATGATAGCATGTTCACCTCACTTGAAGACCCCGGCGATCATGAACATGTCACCTATGGTGATAACTCAAAGGGGAAAGTCTTAGGTTTGGGTAGAATTGCAATTTCAAAAGATTTATCCATCTCAAATGTTTTGTTTGTAGAAGCACTTAGTTTTAATCTCATCTCTATTGCACAATTATGTGATATTGGACTAACGTGTGCCTTTGACAAGAATGGTGTTGTAGTGACTCATGAAAAAGACAAGTCATTGGTATTCACGGGGTTTAGGCATGGCAATATCTATTTGGTGGATTTCTCTACAAAACAAACAAACAAGCACCATGACTTGCCTCTTCACCAAGTCGTCTCTTGGGTGGCTTTGGCATAGAAGAATTGCTCATATTGGCATGAGCAACCTTAAGAAAGCCCACAAGAGAGGGA
The DNA here is from genome assembly GCF_002211085.1 of Panicum hallii. Classification (NCBI taxonomy): domain Eukaryota; kingdom Viridiplantae; phylum Streptophyta; class Magnoliopsida; order Poales; family Poaceae; genus Panicum; species Panicum hallii. The sequence goes on from NC_038046.1 coordinate 49,457,626, forward strand.
TGATCACCGGCATAAAGGATGTCACTTTTGACAAGAACAAGTTATGCAAAGCATGTCAAGCCGGGAAGCAAGTTGCAACTCATCATCCTATCAAGACGATGTTGTCTACCTCCAAGCCGCTTGAGCTACTACACATGGATCTCTTTGGTCCAACTTCATACAAGAGTATTGGTGGTAACCTCTATTGCCTAGTAATCGTTGATGATTTTTCACGTTACACTTGGGTCATGTTTCTAGGCGATAAAGGTGAAACTCCGGAAATCTTCAAGTCATTTGCAAGAAAAGCTCAAAGGGAATACAATTCCCCAATAGTGAAGATCCGAAGTGACAACGGCACCGAGTTCAAAAATATGAAGATTGAAGAATGGTGCGATGAAGAAGGAGTCAAACATGAGTTTTCCGCCACCTACACGCCTCAACAAAATGGTGTGGTGGAAAGAAAGAACAAGACACTCATCACCCTAGCAAGAGCAATGTTGGATGATTATGGCACGTCCGAGAAGTTTTGGGCGGAAGCAATCAACACAGCGTGTCATGCATCCAACCGAGTGTATCCTCACCGACTCCTCAAGAAAACTCCATATGAGCTCATCACCGGGAGGAAACCAAATATATCATACTTTCGAGTCTTTGGTTGCAAATGCTTCATTTATAAGAAGAAAAGGCTCGGTAAGTTTGAAAGTAGATGTGATGAAGGTTTCTTTCTTGGTTATGCATCAAACTCCAAAGCATATAGAGTATTCAATCAAACCTCCGGGTTAGTTGAAGAAACATGTGATGTGGAGTTTGATGAATCTAATGGCTCCCAAGAGGAGGTTGTTGGCTATGAAAATGTAGGGGATGAAGAGATTGAAGAAGTCTTAAAGAAGATGTCCATTGGGGATATCAAGCCGGAAGAGGTGCATGAAGACAATGATCAAGGGGGAGGAACTTCCTCATCTTTCCCAAACACCTCCACAGCACCCCAAGTGAATGAAGATCAAGATAAAGTTGATCCACTACCTCAAGAAAATGTGTCAACGCCAACACCCCAAATCCAAGAACAAGAAGAGCAAAATGTTCCACCACAAGCACAAGTCACTCATGATCCACCCCAACAAGCATCCACGCAAATACCGCTAGTGAAGCATGGTCGCATCTCCAAGGATCATCCAATCGGTCAAATCATTGGTAGTCCTTCCAAAGGAGTAAGAACTCGCTCTAAGTATGCTTCATTTTGCGAACATCACTCGTTTGTTTCTTGTATTGAACCCACTAGCATAGAGGAAGCACTTGAGGACTCGGATTGGGTGATGGCCATGCAAGAAGAGTTGAACAATTTCACCCGCAATGAAGTATGGGTCCTCGAAGCTCCTCCGAAAGACAAGAACATTATCGGCACAAAGTGGGTCTTTCGAAACAAGCAAGATGAACATGGGGTGGTGGTACGCAACAAAGCAAGACTTGTGGCAAAAGGGTTTTCTCAAGTCGAAGGTTTGGATTTTCGTGAAACTTTTGCTCCGGTCGCAAGACTTGAAGCTATCCGCATTCTTCTTGCTTACTCTTCACATCATAATATTAAGTTATATCAAATGGATGTGAAAAGTGCCTTCTTAAATGGCTTTATTAACGAACTTGTTTATGTTGAGCAACCTCCCGGGTTTGAAGATCCGAGGAATCCTAACCATATTTATAGGTTGCACAAGGCACTCTACGGACTCAAACAAGCTCCAAGGGCTTGGTATGAGAGGCTTCGTGACTTCCTAATCATGTAAGGTTTCAAGATCGGGAGGGTGGACACCACTTTGTTCACAAAAGACGTCAACGGGGATCTTTTCATTTGTCAAATTTATGTTGACGATATTATCTTTGGCTCAACTAATGATTTACTAAGCCATGAGTTTGCTACCATGATGTCTAGGGAATTCGAGATGTCCATGATTGGCGAATTGACTTTCTTCCTTGGTTTTCAAGTCAAACAAATGAAAGAAGGAACATTCATCTATCAAGAAAAATATACTAGAGATATCTTGAAGAAGTTCAAGATGGATGAATGCAAGCCAATTAAGACTCCTATGGCTACAAATGGGCATCTCGACTTGGATGTGGACGGTAAACCTGTTGATCAATCTCTCTATCGTTCTATGATAGGGTCTTTGCTTTACCTTACCGCATCTAGGCCCGATATAATATTTAGTGTGTGCTTGTGTGCCCGTTTTCAAGCTAACCCCAAGGAATCACATCTTTCGGCTGTGAATAGGATCCTTCGGTATCTCAAGCACACCCCTAACATAGGCTTGTGGTACCCCAAAGGCGCTAGCTTAGATCTCTTGGGATACTCGGATTCGGATTTTGCCGGAAGCCGTGTCGATCGCAAGAGTACCTCCGGGGGTTGCCACTTGCTTGGGCGTTCTCTAATTTCTTGGTCGAGTAAGAAGAAAAATTCCGTGGCTTTGTCCACCGCGGAAGCGGAATATATAGCAGCCGGTGCATGTTGTGTCCAAATTCTATATATGAAGCAAACCCTTTTGGACTTTGGTGTGAAACTAGGAAGAATATCACTCCTTTGTGACAATGAAAGTGCCGTAAAAATTGCCAAGAATCCGGTTCAACACTCTCGCACAAAGCACATTGATATTCGCCATCACTTCTTGCGTGATCACGAAGCCAAGGGGGACATTTCCCTTCAAGGTGTGAGATCCGAGGAGCAATTGGCGGACGTTTTCACAAAACCTTTAGACGAGAGTACCTTTGTTAGGCTAAGAAATGAGCTAAATGTGTTAGATGCGGCAAACGTCATGTAAGTTGCCATGTCATATAGAAAAATGCATACATATAGGACACTTGTCTAACCATGGTAAGATAGTGATGAGCAAGGGTTTAGCTAGAGGTGTTGGTCCACTTGTTTTTCCTCTAGGCTTGTAGAAAGGCTCGTCATGATGAAGCTTTCCGTGGGATCAAACTTGACAAGTAGATTTTAAATTCTCGCCATGCATTTGCTTCACATATAGTTGTGCACTTCATGTTTAACTTTCCTTCGCATGTGGTTGTAGTTTGCATTATCATTGCATGCGTAAGGGTCATAAAGGAGATCACTTGATGAAAATGAGACTTGTTTTACGTGCAAGATCTTAATTCATGAGAAGTGGAAAGAGTAAAGTGTTAGGTGCATTATTGCCTAGTGAGCAATGTCATTGTGAGTTTGAAACTTTCCTCCTTCAATATTCCTATGACATGGCTCATACATTTTAATTTGGCGCTTTGTCTCTCTTGCGACTTATCCTTGATTTTGAAAAGAAAAACTATTTAAGTTATTAAGCTATCCTATTTAATTTGAGGGGTAAAGTCGCCTATGCAAGTCCATTAACTTGAGTTTAGTTGAATCTTATAAGTTCATTGGACTTAGCATAGAAAAAGTGAGCTGAGAGAGGGTTTTTGGGTTCACCGGTTAAACCGACGTTCAATGGATCTATACCCATCGGTTTAACCGGCGTTACTAAGTGTCAGCTTCAGCTCAGTCATTTCAGGCGTTCAACCGGTGTATACAAAGTTCGCAGCATCGGATCAACCGATGAACAGATCACAAATTTAACCAGAAAATCAACTGTTATTTGCATCGTTCAACCGACGAGTTCATTTGTGCAAGCATCGGTTCAACCGGTGTACAGATGCAGATTTGGCAGAGTCCCTGGTAAACTCACCGACGCAATCAACCGATGTTCAAAACCTAAGCGTCGGATCAACCGGCGATAAGAAAAACTGCAGGGTCCACATGTCATATTACTCTCTTGCCCGCTTGCGTCCCCTCACGCGCTTTCGATTTCCGCTCGACCGCTCGCCTTCGCCGTCTCCTACACACCTCCGCCGCCCGCTCGCCGTCCGTGCGCCGTCGTCCGCCGCCATCTGCCGCCGTCAGCCGCCACTTGCACATCCTCCGCGCCGTCCGTCGCCCTCTTGCCGCCTTGCACCACCGCTTCGCTCATCGCCGCCCGAGCATTCTCGCGCATTCCCGCGCGCATTGCCGCCGTTGCAGCACCGCCGTACACGCCCGCTCTCCACCGCGTCGCCGCTGCCGCCCGTACACTTCCTGCACTGCGCCCCTGCGCAGCCCCGGCGCCGCCGCCACCACCTCCCACGTCGCCGCCTGCGCCCACGCCGCCCACGCTCCACCGTGCCATTACACTGCACCTCCACCGAGCCACTGCACACGCACATTGCACCGCTCTCGCGCATTCACGCCGCGCTCCCTTTCGCTCGCCGCATTCACACCGCGCCGCCGCATTCCTTGTTTCTGTCGGTTGTCGTGATGGGTCGTGACAAGAGGAAAGGGAAGGAGATCGTGGTCGAGGAGCCCGCTCGCAAGCGGACTCGCGCAGCGAGAGAGGCCGAGAGGGCCGAGATGGTGGCTAAGGCCGCCGAGGAGCAGGCATCGGGCCGTGCTCGTCCGTTTGCTATCCGGGACATGCCAGCCAGGGGCAGAGGCAGAGGCAGAGGGATGGGCCGAGTCAGAGGTGCCAGGGCCACCAGAGCCGCAGCAGCAGCAGCAGAGTCAGAGCAGTCACCTTCAGCGGCAGAGTCCGATTCAGATTCAGAGACAGAGCAGTCTGAGCAGTCTCAGGGGCAGGATACACAGCAGTCACCAGCTCTACGACGTTCTGGCCGCACCCGGCAGACGTCCCCCGCAGAGGAGACTTCACCAGCGACCGAGCGTCGCACCGGACCGAGGACGCGAGGAGGTCACCAGCCACAGGAGCCTCGCAGGTCCACAGCAGCAGCAGCAGCAGCTCGTCGAGCCGAGGCCCTAGCGGCCGAGCGCGCAGTGTTCCGCATGGACACTGTCGTGCGTCTGGAGCCAGGCGTGCTGCTCCAGAACTTGACCAAGGCCAATGCGGCAAAGGTCAAGAGGCTCAGGTGGAGTGTACTGGAGGAGGAGTGGTTCCCGGTGACCCGTGACAGCAGGGTCGATCGCAGATTCTGGACACTCCTTCAGGCCAGTTTCTACGAGACCTATCAGAGGCGGGGCTACAGGATCTTTCCTCACAGAGTTCTTGACTGGGTTTCTTTGAGGACAGCTGCAGGGGGAGCCGATGTCAGGGAGCACTTTGATCACTTCAGGGGTCTGCCCAGGTTGCTCTCGATTGAGAGGAACAGATACATTGAGGATTGGGTTAGGGTTTTCTATGCCACAGCTTGGATAGCCCCAGAGCGCAGAGCTGTTCACTTTATGTTTGGAGGGCAGGTATTTGGATTGTCCAGAGCGACACTTGCTGGGATCCTTGGAGTTGACCTTGTTGACGTCTCTTTGCACGAGATGGTCTACAGTGATGCAGATCCACCTCGCAGGGCTATGATTGGCAGGATTGCACCTTCTCACGAGGCGATTTCACAGTGCTTCCGCCAGCCCTTTCCAGCTTCTTACGCCAGAGTACCGAGCCTGCTGACCCCAGAGGCATACGCTGTTCACATGGCACTCCGGAGGACTTTGCTCCCGAAGAGTGGCTACCCAGAGGGGTTCACAGGTCTGCAGCAGCTGCTACTTCTTCACATACTCACTCATGAGCCATTTGACATAGTTGATTTTATCTTGGCTGAGATTGAGAATGTCATCACTGATGGGATGGGGGTCGTGCGTCAGTTTCCATATGCTCACTGGATCAGTTTTATCTCCTCTATGATTGTGCCAACTGAGTCACCAGTCAGTGCAGTATACCGCCAGGACGAGGTTCCATGGTTCCCCGTCTACCGTCCGACAGCTCCTTCGGACCGGAGGAGAGGCAGGCAGGCTGATAGAGCTGCCATGGCACGGCTGTCACCTGAGGTACAGGCACGTGTAGCTCAGGAGGATGAGGCGCTACTAGCCGCTGAGGCACAGCTTCCCGGAGGAGATGATGAGATACATTGGTCAGACCTAGTGTCAGACTCCTCCGAGGACGAGGAGTACTTCCCTGCACCTGCTCCAGCGAGTCACGATCACGAGGCAGGAGGTTCCGGAGAGCCAGCTCCAGTGACAGCTGCTGCTACTACAGTTTCAGAGTCACAGGTGTCTCAGCCGTCTGAACTCACCGCACTTCTGCAGCAGCTGGTCACACAGCAGAGAGAGGACCGCCGTGCACAGGAGGAGGCCAGGAGGGCCCATGAGGCCCAGCTTGCAGAGATTCAGAGAGAGGCCGCCCGAGAACGAGCTGCTACAGAGGAGCGCTTTGTCGGCCTCATTGACAGAGTATCTCAGAGGACAGACGCTCAGTTTCAGCAGATGCAGCAGGGCATGATGGCGATGTTCGGGATGATTTCACAGCTATATTCTCACACCGGACTCGCCCCACAGCAGCCAGGACAGACAGGCCTTCAGAGTGCTGGAGCACCACCACTTGCAGTTACACCAGCTCCAGCCTCCACTGCTCCAGCTTCTTCCACGACCCCGGAGATCATTTTCTCATTGTCAGCATTACTTGGGTCTGTGAGTCGTCCTCTTTTCTCTCCACTGCCTGCGACCTCACTCTTCCAGGAGTCACCCTCAGCAGTGCAGTCAGTTGGCCTCCCCGTCGTACCACAGCCACTACCTTCAGGGGGAGGCGGAGAGGTGTCCTTAGTTTGGCAGTCGTCACAGCCGGCAGCATCAGCTCTTACTACTTCAGATGTTGACACATCTTCTGCTGAGCTGGCTACTACTTCCACGGATCCTCTCCCCGGCAGTGCTAGCACCAGAGCCTCGACGACAGCTACACCTCCAGTCAGCTCAGCACCTGCCGGCACCTCAGATCAGCAGCTACCTTCAGTCTCCGAGGATCCACCATCCGACGACGACGACGACGATGACCCAGATCGCTTTCTTGCAGTACCTCGTCAGCTGGATCCGTAGATCGCCCCTTTTTGGGCTTTGATGCCAAAGGGGGAGAGCGTGTCAGGGGGAGGGTAGCATTAGAGAGAGCACGTGATCAGATCAGGACCTTGATGTTTCTTATTGTATTATATTTGGTGTTAGTTCATGGATATGTACATTTGTTATTTGAGCATGCTGAGCTTTTGAGACATATCTATGGATTTCATTTGAGCCATTGAGTTCCTTGATTCTCTCTTTTCGAGTTTGCTTGTGTTTATTCGCGCTTTATCTTTCTCGCTCTCTCGTTATCTATGTTTATGTTGTCATCAATCACCAAAAAGGGGGAGATTGTAAGCATCTAGGCCCTCAAGGTATGTTTCGGTGATTAATGACAACCATTATTGTGACTAATGAGTTTGTGCAGATTTTTAGATCATTATCGCTCATTTGGTTATATATCAAAAGAGGCCCCTAATTTTCATTATTCAAAAAGGCGATCTCGGCATTCAACTCAATAATATGTCAAGACTAAGGATCTTTCTAGTCCTAAGTGTTATAAGGTTGAGAAGGACACTTAGGTTAGTATAGTTTTTATAGTTTTGTAGTGATCGCACTATTAAGAGGGGTTTAGGCTTAGTAACGTGAGCATGGACATGGTCATTTGAAAATGGATGCACACAATGGTCACTCAGGTTTCTAGAAGCACAAATAAGTGGTTCTTAACTTATATCTCAAGAAATATTTGGATTTCATTCAAGACTCAAGTCAGAAAAGGCAAAATCAGAAAAATCCTTATCACAGGATTAACCGACGCCTCAACTTTTCTATACGTCGGTTAAATATGGTCTACAGGTCAGGACAAGTCAATACACCGGTTAAACCGATGTTATTTGAAATTGGACGTCGGTGCAGTTGTCCAGAGACTCGGTTTTCAGTTGATCAGTGGACAACTACACTCACCGGTTAAACCGACGCTATTTGAAATTGGACGTCGGTGCAGTTGTCCAGTGACTTGGTATTTCAGTTGATCAATGGATGACTACACTCACCGGTTAAACCGATGTAACGACGGTTAATCTGCCCAAGCTGTAACGGCTAGTTTTCAGAAGGGGCAGTTTACATTCACCGGTTAAACCGATGATGACAATTGGAGGGACGTCGGATTAACCGGCGCTACGCAGTTTTCTGGCAGCTTTTTTCTCCAACGGCTCTATTCGTGTGAGCTGCCTATATATACCCCTCCAATGGGTCATTCTACCACTCTTGACACCAGAAAACACCCAAACACACATACTATAGTCAAGAGCCACCTTAAGCTTCAACATTTCATACACTTGTTCATTCAATCATTCAAGAAGCAAGATTAAGGACTTGAGTAGAGAGAAGCTTGTGTGCATCCATTCTTGGTGATTGGTTCTTGCTCAAGTGAAGGCCTTAGCTTGTTACTCTTGGTGATTGGCATCACCTAGGCGATCTTGGTGATCGAGGTGATTCTCGCGGAGCTTGCCAAGGATTGTGGAAGCCCGGAGAAGAGATTTGTACGTGGCTTGATCTCCACCACACCGGGATGGTGAACGGAGACTCTTAGTGAGCGCCCTCGTCTTGGTGACTTGGGAGGTGACAATACTCTTTGTGAGTGTCACAACGTGGATTAGGGGTGTGTGCCAACACATCGATACCACGGGAAAAAATCCGGTTGTCCCTTGTCCACTTTACTTATTCAAGCATTATCTTTCATGCAATTCATTCATGTGCTTGATTTAGGAATCACTAGTTAGCTCTACCTTACTAGACTTTATCTCTTTTTAACTTATCTAGCTTGTGTAGGTCTTTTAGTTATCCGGTTGGTGAATTGGAGCCTTTCTAGTTTTGCATAGGTTAAGGTTGCTTTATGTTGTTTTAGAAATTTAAAAAGTCCCAATTCACCCCCCCTCTTGGTCCATCGATCCTTTCAACTTCATCCGAGACCAACGACTGCTAGCGGGGATGGACGCAAGAAGCGCAGCGGCAGCTCGTGTCATGCGTAGAAGCAAAGGTTTTGTCCTAGTTGACAATAAACTCTACCAGCATGGCACAGGATCAGGTGTACTCATGAAGTGCGTCATGGGAGAAGACGGCTACGACATACTGCGGTTGATACACGAGGGCGGTTTGCGGCAACCACGCGGCTTCAAGAATGCTGGTGGGGAAAACATATAGAGCTGGTTCCTGGTGGCCCGCCGCAGTGTCCGATGCTGAGAACCTTGTGCGGAGGTGCCAAAACTGCCAATTCTTTGGCAAGCAATCTCACATCTCAGCTCATAATCTTATCACCATATCGCCATCCTAGCCGTTTGCTTGTTGGAGCCTTGATATGATTGGACCCTTCACAATGGCGCCAGGTGGTTTCACTCATGTATTGGTGGCTATCGACAAGTTTACCAAGTGCATCGAGTACAAGCCGATAGCCAAGCTCACAGCAGATAGAGTCGTTAATTTCATCTCCGACATCTTGCATCGCTTCGGCTTCCCGAACACCATCATCACGGACTTGGGATCAAATTTCACGGCTAACCACTTTTGGGAGTTCTGTGAAAATGCGTGCATCAAGGTCAAGAACGTCTCCGTTGCACACCCAAGGGCCAATGGTCAAGTTGAGAGGGCGAACGGTATGAAAATCGAGGGCCTCAAGAAAAGACTTTATGATGAAAACAGCAAGAAAGGAGAAAAATGGATACACGAGTTGCCACATGTTGTCTGGGGGCTCCGGATTCAGCCGTCCAAAGCCACAGGACAAACACCGTTCTTCCTTGTCTACGGCTCTGAAGCTATCTTCCCGGCTGACATCTTGTGAAAATCCCTAAGGGTTGAAATATACAATGAAGGCGAGGTGGACGAAGCAAGGCAGCTAGAGCTTGACTCTGTCGAAGAGGCTCGCTGCACCGCTCTTGTCAAGTCAGCACGATACCTGCATATCACGACCGCAACGTGAGAGAATGGTCGTTCAGTATAGGTGATTTGGTCCTACGCCGCATCCAAGACGAGTCTGGCTTACACAAGCTCAATTCGAGATGGGAAGGACCGTTCGTTGTCTAGCAGATTTCAAGACCGGGGTCTTATTGACTACAATGCCCCGAGGGCCAAGACGTCCCAAATTTTTGGAACATTCAGAACCTGCGCAAGTTTTATCCGTAAAGACGACGTGCTGGGATAGCTGTTCTTCGAGCGCCTAGATATTTTTCTTCCAAATTCAGTCTGGAGACCTTGTGCCATAGAATCCGGAATGTAAATTTTCTGTTAAAATACGGAGGCTATAGCCACGTTCATGTTTTATATGAATCGACTTCTTGCCATGAGTTTTGACGGTCGTTAAATACGGAGGCTACAGCCACGTTCATGTTTTATATGAATCGACTTCTTGCCATGAGCTTTGATGGTCATTGCGATGACGATCACATTTTTCCTAACAGGTTAGATACGCTCGATCGGATTATATCTAACTTGTTGGACAGGCTCGCATGAGGGGCTATTTCAACTACGCCCAGAGTCGTTGCACTCGGGGTAGTTTCAACTTCTTGCCGTAGGCACGACAATCACGCGATGATACTCGCGTTCTTTCCTAACTGGTTAGATCCGCTGGACCGGGTTATATCTAACTTGTTGGACGGGTTCCTATGAGGAGCTACTTCGACTACTTCCAGAGCCGTTGCACCCAGGGTAGTGTCTACTACTTAGCCTATGAACATGGATGACAATTCAGAAGTCACAAGGAAAATACAAGTAGAGACGTCAATGACAGATATATTATAAGGAGAAGATTACTTGTTTTTACATCTCAATCCTGTCTTACACTTTCTACTATTTTTTTAGCTACAGGCCGGGCTTCCAGAAGGTACTCGCTGAACTACTCTTCGGAGCAGTCTGCAGCCGCACCCTGTGCGAATATCTCTAGTCGAGCCTAAGGCCAAAAGGACTTTACAACACTAAGCGCATGGCTAACACATGTGATGGGGGCTTCGGCGATGAACATATTCTTCATGTCAGTAAGCAACTTTTCTTTATATGTTAATATTTTCCTAAACTCTACGGTGAAGATAGTTTTCAGAACTCAAGATAAATTGCTAAGAGAAAGTACTCGAGTGAAAAAAGGGCTTGCCTTGGTGCGCCTTTTTCTACTCTTTGAGTTGTTCTTGGAGCTCTGAGTTGGACTTCTCAAGGTTGCGAAGATCGTTCTTGAGGAGCCATGTTTCTCGCATCCACTCCAGCTTCAGCTTATCGAGCTCTCTCTGAAGATACATGTTCTTCTTATCCTCTTCTGATATGCGTTGATCCTTTGCTCAGAGTTCCTGGAGGCCACTCACGACTGCTTTCAGCTTTTCGGATTTTTGTTGTGAGAGTTTGGCCACATCCTGCATAAGGGGAAAGATTAAGACAAGCATGCCATTTGTATCCTGGAGGCAACACAAGGCACAACTCGACAAAGTATAATGGCAGAAGAGTAATCATGCCTTACCAGGGTAAATTGGTACATCTCCTTGGAGATCTTCTGAAAGTATCGCATGTTGTCGACCGTCAGGGGTGGATCATCCACTAGATTAGTGGTGATGATGTTCTGGTATCCACTCTTGGACACCAGCAGATCTTCAGGGTTTCTTGAGGTACCCGCAGCTTCTTCAGCTGATGGTTGTGGGGCACCTGCAAGTCGACACGCATTCAGTACACGAAGTTTGTGGTCTAAGCAGTTAGCCACGGGGGGTCAGACACTTACTTGTGTCATCTGCAGGAGGGGCATTAGTGGCCTCGACTTGTTCTTCACCACCGGCACTGGCTTTGAGTTGCTGGGGCTGGGGGGTGGTGAGTCGAGCAGTGTTGTGTTCTCCTCAGGGGCTGGCGGCTCGGGGGCTGGAGTAGCTGAGACAGGCTTTGGCTTGAACCCCAAGGCAGACGCAGTCCTAATGAAGCAGAATCAGTTATATCATTAAACAAGTCAAAAAAAAAAGAATATGCATTATGAAAAAGGATCTGCACTTACAACGAAGATTTTTTCATGGCGGATTTCTTTAGTCTTAAGGCCCGTGGTTTTATAACCACGGTACTCGTTGCCGGTGGCGGGGTCACACCAGCCGACGGTGAGGTACCCGCCACGGCAATGGTTACAATCCCTGCCGATGTAGTCGATGGGTCCGTTACAGCAGTTTCTGCGGCACCACCTGCTGGAACATCATCCCTAGCGAATTCAGCCCTGATCACCTTTTGGCGCTTGGGATCGGAAGGAGATGCAGGAGGACTGCAAAACAGACAATGTAAGCATTCAACAACTCCAATATTTTACAACTCTACAGAACAACCGCTTCATGATTGGGGGTTCGACTACGTGCGCTTACTTGACGACCCCGAGGGACCAATGACAAGGCTTCGGCTAACTCCACGGATGATCCGGGGGAGTTGTTCTTCTTCACCTTCCCTTCGGTTACCCTTTCCGTCAGGGGGCTCCCGCTTTCGGTCGTCTCGCCGCTAGGCAGAGCATCAAATGCTTGAGTTTTTTTTTCGCTTCAGCCGCAGCGCTGGGAAGAAGGTGGTCCGTTTGGGGGATGTCGGGTTGTGGTGGATAACTCCGGTACAACTCTATGTGTCCCTGCAGAGGATTTTTTAGTCAGCGGTTACAGAAAAACAGAACTTATTCCAAAGAAGTCGAACACTTACCGGCTTTGGAGGATTCTATGCAGAAAACAACTCCGGGATGTAGGGAACTGCGTTCACGTCTAGCAGCACTCGCTTGACCCGGATGAGCACGGCATTGTCAGTCAGCTCTTCTGCGCACATCCGAGACGGGTCTTCAGCACCTATGTACTCGAAGCCTAGCGTATGGCGCTGTTGGATTGGCTGGATCCGGCGTTTGAAGAAGGAAAACATTACGTACGCGCCAGTTACTCCTATTTCTTTATGGGCTTCTATGATGGCTAGCAACTCGTCGACTTGATCCATGTCCCCTCTGGAGAGTTCGGTATTCCACTCTGGCCTCGTGACAGGGGGTTTACCGGATCTTTCAGGAAGCTGGGGGATATGATTTCCGATGTAGAACCAATGGCTCTTCCATCTAGGAATGTTGGAGGGAAATTTGTTGGAAAGGTATCTCTCGTCAGCTTGTTGTCTAAACTGAATGCTAGTGCCCCCTACAACGGATGGATTTTTGGAGGTGGGCTGTGGCTTTATCCGGAAAGAAAGCGGAAAAGATCCCAATGGGGTTCAATTCCAAGAAAAGCTTCGCAAAAATGGATGAAGATAGCAATATGGCAGATTGAATTCGGGTTGAGATGATGGAGTTTAAGCCTGTAGAAGTAAAGAAGGCTCCGGAAGAAAGAGGAACAAGGGAGAGCCAAACCCTGCTCAGAAAAATGGTAAAATAAGATGATTTCGTCCATATTTTCCATAGGAAGAAGTTCACGAAAAGAGAGGCGCCAGTTGACAAGATTTTTCTCCTGAAGCAAACCTTCGGAAACAAGATTCAGGAGTTCGTTGTTGGAGCACTTACTGTAAGTCCACTCCCCAGATGGCGGCTGCGACTCCTTCTCCTTCCCATCCTTCTCGTTAGATCTCTTGGGCGCCATTTCCAGATCTGTTTGCCACGAGCTACTCGGGGGCTGCAGAGAAGGGGCGGAGGGATTCGGCTAGTTTGGGGGCTTGACAAAAAGGGTGAAGGTGGAGCACAGATCTGACTGGGGGTTCAGAAATTTCTTGGCGGATTGAAAATTGGAAGCACGGATTTTACCTTAAGTTACTGCGGCCGGATACAGGTTTACTGTTCCGAAGTTGAAGAGTCGTCTCAGAGAATATTCGGAAGATGAGGAGTCATTTGGTGAAATTTTTAGATAACTTATTCGATTAATTATTTTTTTAAGGTTAATTGTCCCGAAAAAAGGGATTTTTCGAATTCCAAATCTAACTTCCGTCATCCGTATCATCACACCAATTATCTTCCAGGGGATTTTTTCACTACATGCCACGACTTTTGGATCTTTTTTTTCAAACCTGAGAGATTTGGATTCAAGGCTCGGGGGCCGCGGGATACGTGGCATCGACTATTTATTTTTTGAATTTATTCAAAAAGTAAGTGAGGAAGATTCAAGACTCCTGTGAATCTCAGCCTGATTCTTCGATTAAACCTAAGGCTCGGGGGCTACTCCATATGGAGTGCAATTTTTTCATCGCACACCATACCAAAGAAGTAATTCGGGGCATGAGCACCTCATAGCTTCGATGAAGCTAAAGAAGTATTCGAAAAAGAACTTGAAGAGGGAGCTTCAAAAGAAGCCGAAGACTATTTCAAAAGTATTCGAGGAGCCTGCAATACTCAGCTACGAAGAGCTCGGGGGTTTGTTAGATCCGGAACTACGGGACTGTGTACATATCGTAGTCCATACAGGATTGAGGGATAGGACATGTCCTGTACCTTATCTATATTGTATTCTACTCGCATGCGAAGTAGGACTAGCCAGTACAGAAGGAAACTATTCGAGTTGTATTCGAGTACGATTCCTAGGCTAGTGTCGGAATAGGATTCATGTAACCCTGTCCTCCCGGATATATAAGGGCGGGCAGGGACCCTCTCAAAACATAACATCAACACCCAACGCAATACAAACCACCAAACAGGATGTAGGGTATTACGCACATCGCGGCCCGAACCTGTCTAAACCTTGTGTTGCTTGCACCTTCGAGTTTCTGATCTCGGCGTCACTCTATTTAAAACTTACCACCTCGGGTACATTCCTCGGTGGGCAGGCGGTAAAACACCGACGGGAACAATTAAATCGTAATAATATACTACTCCTATAAGTGAACTAGGATAGACATGGGGTCAACTCGCAGCGAACAGCGCCATCACGCTGTGCAAATGAGAAGACGAATCCCCACTTCCCAGCGAGTTGATGCGGTGAGGTCTGAGGCTGTTGTACGATCCGAGCACGTGTAGGACCGTGACACGCGCGCAGAGTTGGAAGCGCGAGCCAGCTTGGAGCAGAAGCACGCAGCTGAAGGCTTATGCCAGCCTCAATGTATAATTTTATTGTTCAGTTATTAAAACTAATAAGGGAATAAAACTCCTCTATTATCCTATTAAACTATCTTCTCTTATTGTAATTGTAATGATCCTGCCACGTTGACAAATGCACGAAATTTTTATAAAACTCCACTAATCTGGCCTCGGGAACGGTAGTACGTGATGCTGTGATGGGCTGATGGCTGGGGTGTCGGCTTCGGCTGGGAGGTGGTGGTGGTGGTGGTGGAGCCATCAGCCCTGGAGGACCACAGAACGGCCGGTGTCAGCGCTACCGTTGCAATTGCAATCGACAGCGGCTGGAGCTGGAGCTGGACCACAAACCGCTTCCTCGGACGACGAAGCTGCAACCGATCGGCCGAACACAGCAAAGCAGGGGCATCGAGATCTCCAGCAGTCTCAGGTTACCAGGTATATTTTGCAGAGGGCGACGCAGGCAGGCCATCGAGGACCACTGCTCTGCCTCTTCCAGAAGCAGAGAAGAGAGGGATCGAAACAGCGAAAAGTGAGCGTGCCCACATAGCAAATGGAAAGCAGGACATAATCATCATTTTGTTTCTGACCAACACTTGTTCTTTTCTTCCTCAGCGAGGACGCACCGCGCCTCACCAACAGTTACAACTTGCAAGTCCCATGTAAAGCTGCTTAGTGAGGCAGACGACGATACCAACTTCACATGTTTCCGGCCACGGTTCGCCGGGTCAAGATGCGTGCCAGCTCTGCGATCTATCGGCACCCGGACGGTTTGCACCTATAATATTTTTCACGACCTTGCCTGAGCAGGCACGTATTTAATTAAGAGGAATGTTTGCACGTACAACGGTGACACTTACATATGGCTGTGTGATAGTAATGTAGAGCTACGTGTTGTATAACGCGTTCTTGTAAGTAAATAGTAATAAAGAGAATACGTACTAGAGACTGTGCTACAGACTGTCATCTCAAAGTCCCGAGAGAAACCTCGAGGTTGGATGGTTGACGTTAGACAATGGACAGAGTAGTTGATTACAACTTTTGTTTCGTACTAACTCCACAAAAACAGAGCAGCAATACTCTAAAGTTCTTTTTTTTCTTATTAGCAATGAGGCTAGCTACACGCGTGAGCCTAGCGATGCAAAAATGCTATTGCTATTCATATGTGGAAAAAGTGTGTATTTCTAGAGCTATGATCCTATAACTGAGGGCCTGTTTAGTTCGCGTGGCTGTAAAGTCAAAAAAATTTTTGCAAAGGAATCTTGCTAATTTGATGTACTAGATGAAGTCTATTTACAAAACTTTTTGCACAGATGGGATGTAAATTGCGAGACGAATCTAATGATGCTAATTAATCCATGATTAAGCAATAATTAGCGGATGGTTACTGTAGCATCAATGTTGCAAAATATGGATTAAGTAGGCTCATTAGATTCGTCTCGCGATTTACAGCCCATCCATGCAAAATGTTTTGTAAATAGACTTCATTTAGTATTTCAAATTAGCAATATTCCTTTGAAAATTTTGCGTTTACAGTTTTTTTGTGTTTACGGGGTGGGAGCCTGAGTTAAAAGTTATGTTTGTTTTTTTTTAAAAGAAGCGTTTTTTATATGTTGTTATAGAGACTTATGATTAAAAGTTTAACTTCAAATACGATGCCAAATCAAACAGCACCTGGAGAACTAATTAATTGGGGGCGTAGCTATGGCTGCAATCTGCTAGTCAAACTCGATCTCGACTACTTGAGCTTTCATCGCAGAGTTCAGTGTGAATTGTACCATGGGCGTCAGGACGTGCTCAAAATCCAAATTGCTCGGTCAAATGATTAGTGAGGGGGCGAGATTTGTTTATGGCGCCAAAAGAGCGTGATGAGTGACGAGTGAGCGGCGTGGTTTATCCCAGCAGACGCAATCATTAGTGGGACAAATCACTCTAGATCTTTCTTGCCTAAAGTAGAAAGGGGGAATACAATACTGGACGATGAGATGGCACGGAAAGGACGACGAGAATCCGAAAGGCACGTTGGGGGCAGAGAGATTGAATTGGCAAGTGGCCAAGTGGGCGGCGGTGGCATCACGCAAAGGCGGCCTAAAAGCATCCACAACAGTTTCAATAAATTCCACTTTCTGAATTATCATTTAAAGAGTTTTCTGTATAAAAAATATTTTATATATATTTTTACTCTCCAACAGCTTTTCTATATCTTACATACACTTAGAAAGATATTTTCATTATCTATTTTTTAACTAGTGAGAAATACGAAATGAAGGATGACTATATTTGGATAACTATTTGGAGAAACTGCTGGAAAGTATTTTTCTATCAAAAGAAAACATATAGAAAATCAAGTGCCTAGCTATCGAGAGAGCGACACCCGTGCAAGGTAGATTGTGCCGCGTAGGTTTGTTGCTTGCTGCTCCTGACTGTTCTGACAGTACGACCTTCGTCCTACCGAGTGTTATATTTGCTCGTTGCACACGGTTCACATAAACCAATAAAATACTAGCCTTAAGTAAATAAAATGAAACGACCATATGCATTCATATAACTATAATAATAATAGATGTTTATATTTTTCTAGATTTATTTATAATTTAATCAATATTATTAATGTGACGTGCTTATCGATAACGAGATGTTTTCATATATTTTCATAAAAAGCAGTCAACTGGAAAAAAAAAGGAAAGAAGAAAAGAGAAAGAACATACCATATTGGGCCATGATGGGCTCGTTCCGCCTCTACTAGGCCGTCCTTATGGAGTATCAGTATGAACCTCTCCCGTGCTGCATGACTACCAACGCCAGTTGGCCCGGCTGCTCCGCGATGCATAGTAGTTCCGCCTGATTTCTCCTCTGTTTCCTCAAACCCTAAACCCATGGCGCCGCCGGCCCCCTCCGCCGGCGTCCGCCTGCTCCTCCTCCGCCGCCTCCTCTCCACGGCTACCGAAGCGGCAGCGGAGGCTGCTGCGCCCACCGCCGCCGCCACCGCCACCGCCACCGCCGCAAAGGCGGGGAAGAAGGGCGGCTCGCTGGCGCTCTACCGCCGTCTGTCCGCGCTGGGCCGCTCCGGGGAGGGAAGCGTGTCGCGAGTGCTGAACAAGTGGGTGCGGGAGGGTGGTGCGCTGCGCGTTGAAGATCTCGTCAAGCACGTTAAGGAGCTCCGCAAGTACAAGCGCCATGCCCACGCCCTCGAGGTACAACCGTGGATCGTCCTCCCCCATTCGATTGAGCTCTGATCAGATAGTACCTTGGTGGTTTATGGGAGGGGCGGTGGTAGAGGATATGTGAGATTTTGCGGAAGCAAGTAGCAATCGTCCAGTGCTTTGTTGGAATTACCGGTTATTTTAGCTTACGAAGATTTGCATTTAGTTGCGGACCGTTTCCTCAATGGTGGTGATGATCGAATCCTAGTTACAGTTTGAACTGGTCCTGCTCAAGCTGCTCTGTTCAGCCCTTGATAGTGTCAATGCCTAATGGGAAAATTGGTTGTGTAGGCGTGTAGCATCGAAAGGTCCCGACTTCCGTAAAATACCACCGAAAGCGCTCGCCCCCGTAAAATACCACTGAAAGATGCAAACGTTACCTGATAGTGCCAGTCTGTTACATCTCGCTAGGAAGTCTGTTAACTTGGACAAAAATGACCACAGACCGGCGGGCAGGCACTGGAAGTAGCTGGTGGTGTACGGCTATCGACGGAGGGGCCGCGCTGGCCACCATGTCGGCGCGCGCTTGATGTTGGCGCCAGTCAGGAGCACGCCGCGGTCATCGTCATCGTTGTCAGTGAGCACGGTGATGTCGCGGTGCGAGAAGCTGAAGCGAGGGTGTCATGTGTGGTGAGGTCGCGCCTGCCTCAGCTAGCTGCTCCCATGTCTTCGGCAGATGGACACGGGTCCTAGCGAGCTCCTCCTCCTTGTGGAGCAAGTCTACGTGGGCCTCTGCTCCTCCCTCTCGGCTCCAGCGCATCTTCGATCCGGAGGAGCTCGGGCCGCGAGCGGCGCGCGGAGTGAGCCGGAGGGGAACGCGTACGCCGGCGGAGGCTCGTGCGGGGTGCACGGCGGCATGGGTAGAGCAGAGATCGCCAACGGCCGCCTGGGCTCGTGCCGGCCTCTGGGCGCCGGCGGGTGGGCGGCCAGAGCCCTAGCCTCCGTTTGTCCATTAGGGAGGGCGGCGGCCTGGAGGGCACCCTGCCTGGGGACGCTGGACCCCCCCCTGGCCCGCCCTAATGCGTGCAGTGAGGGGGCCACAGGCAGCGTCGCCGGTGTAGGGAGGGGTGGTGGCGCGGGTGCAGGGAGGGGCACGAGAGGGGGGCGGGGGGGCGTCGCCTGGTGCGGGGAGGTGTGCTGGCGTCGACATGGGTGCAGGAGGGAGGCGGGCGGCGCCGGTGCGGGGAGGGATGGTGGCGCCGGTGCGGGGGAGGGGTGGCGGCGTGTATGGATAAGGCTTGCTGGAAACCAGTTTTGTTGGTGATTCAATAGCAGGGTAAGTCATTTCATGTCCATGTTCTGTGCTGAAAAGAGACAAAAGAAATATTTCAGTGAACAAAATGTAATGGAATGCTATTTTAGATAACGTTTGTATCTTTCAGTGGTATTTTACGGGGGCGAGTGCTTTCGGTGGTATTTTACAGAAGTTGTGATCTTTTGATGCTACACAACCAATTTTCCCATGCCTAATTTAGTTGTATATAGTTTCACCTTGAATAGCAATATTGCTGAATCCACTTATTTTCATTAGGCATTGATACACTTGTTGGACTGGTACTTGGCTTATTTAGGCTATTCAATTACAAACGTTTTACTTTAGTTTTTCCATGTGCTACATTGCTTCATACATACACCAATCATGTTCATGTTCATTTGATTGGTATGCTGCTCTGCTGTCATTGTACTGCTTTTGTTTTGCTTCCAAGTTTCAACTTGAAGCTTTAGGATGTGTTTTTATGATATATTTGGGCTCACAAGCTTTCCTTGTGAATGGTGGTGGTTTATATTCATCTGAGACCACATATCTTTACTAATTTTGGATATAGTAATTGATTATATCAATTTTTAATCACTAAGAAAATAACAAAATTTTTCACTGCAGTTGTTTAACATTCTCCTGATTGGATTCCTAGTGTGCCACTGCTCATGGCACATCAAAGCAGTGCCACCCATTTTACACTGATTTCTTTTCGCTATTTTGTAAAATGCACTTAACTGGAATGATATAAGCACAGTAGGAGGATAATCGGTGTGTTTGTTATCCAAATCTATGTCAGCTCAACTGTACCCTCAGTTGTAAGCGTCAGTCGCAAAATATTAGTATTTCTTAAGTTATCAACTAGTCGTGAGTCAGTTCTTTGTACATCTGCTATTGATGCTCTAATTATGTTGGTAGTACTTAAATTATAATGTGGTGTCATTTTCACACAGCTGATGGATTGGATGGTCCATGCAAGGGGCATGAACATGTCACACACTAACCATGCAATACGTCTGGATCTTATCTATAAAGTGCGTGGCCTTGAGGCAGCTGAGGCTTATTTTGCTGGCCTCCCTGATCCAGCCAAGAACCATCGAACTTATGGTGCACTTCTTAATTGTTATTGCTCAGCAAAAATGGAAGAGAAAGCAACAGATCTCTACAACAAGATGGGTGAGCTTGGCATCTATTCCAGTGCGCTAGGCATCAGTAATCTGATGTCCCTTTACATGAAGTTAGGCCGGCATGGGAAGGTCGATAGTCTCTTTGAGGAAATGAAGGTGAAGAATGTTAAACCGAATAACCTCACATGCTGCATTCTGATGACCAGCTATGCATCATCAAACAAGATAGATGCTATTGAAGAACTTCTAAAAGAAATGGCAGAAAAGGATGTGACTCTTGGATGGTCTGCATATAGCACACTCGCTTCTATCTATTTAAATGCTGGCCTGGTTGAAAAAGCAGAGTCTGCTCTGAAGAAACTCGAGGGGCTTGTTGGTGCTGATGATGGCAGGCAACCTTTTGATTTCCTTATGAGCCTCTATGCTTCAGCAGGCAATTTGAGCGAGGTCAATAGGGTATGGGATGTGATAAAGGTCAAATTCTCAAAGGTGACCAACATAAGCTACCTCGGCATGCTTCAAGCTCTTTATAAGCTGAATGATATTGACCGCATGAAGCAGATTTATGTGGATTGGGAATCCAATTATGAAACATATGATGTGAGGCTGACAAATATGATGATTCGTGGGCATATGAAGTTTGACATGACGGAAGAAGCAGAGGCACTGTGGGAGAAGGCCAAGGAAAAAGGCGCAGAGTTCGACTCCAAAACATGCGAGTTATTTCTTGATCACTACATGGGTAAGGGGGGCATGACCTTGGCACTGAACTGGGTGGAGAATATGATCAAACTCCCCAACAAAGCAGGGAAGCTCGATCAGGATAAGATCCACGAGTTCCAGAAGTATTTCGAAGAGCACAAGGATGCAGACGGTGCCGAGAGGTTCTGCAACTGCCTGAGAACGCTAGGGTGCATTGACGGGAAAGCGTACGAGTCCCTCCTGCGCACTTACTTGGCTGCTGGTAAGAAAAGCCGTTCTCTCCGTCAACAGATCAAAGATGATAAGATCGAGATCTGCTACGACATCGGGAAGTTACTGAAGAGGATGGACGACAAGGGACGATGAGATACATATTTTTCTTGACCTCTAATTTACTGTAGTTATTGAATCATAAATGACCTCTTCCGTGAGCATCATAAAGCAAATGTGATAGATCCAACAGTTTGGGTGTCCTTTGGATGTTCATGTAAAGGTGTAGCTCATGGCTGGTCTGGTGGTGTTCCAGCTTTTGCTGCCCTTGCAAGAAGCACTAGGGAGCAATGAGATTCTTCCAAGTGCAACGTGAGGTCTTGTCTAGCTAGGCTTTTTTGCGATACCTTTTTCTTACTTTTTTTTCTGAATTGAAATTGCTGTTACAGACTCGATGTACTGGAGCGAGAATCCTACTACAGAGCCGTTTCCCTTTCCATGTCTTGTGGTCAGTGTGCCATCAGGTTGATGTCCTGACAGTGATATGGGCATGCTCGCGAGAAGTGTGGTGTGGATAGGTCTCTGTGAACAGGGCAGCCATTCGTGCTGGAAATAATTGCCTGCAGGACTGTAGTCCAAGGCTGTCAAGTGTCAACAGGTGATGCGTTGCCTCGACTGTCTTGTCATACCGTGTAAAATGGTGAACTTGATTCGAAGACAATTTATTCGCAAAGGAGTAGAGACAATTTAATCACATTGCCTCATCGAACACTTTCTCCATTTCACGGTACAAAATGATGATCGGATATTGACCAACTCCAAACGCAAATGTTCAAACTTTTTGCCTGTGCATAAGCCAAAATAATTTTTTGAAGGGGATAAGCCAAAATAACACATATCATAGGGTTTAAATGTGGTGTTTAAATCCTATTGATCAAGTACTTTCAACAGTTTACCTTTTGTTTGTAGGGGTATGATAGAAGGCGCTCTTGCCAGTGCTACTTTTTCATGCCCTGGAAACATTGCAAATGTTCAAACATGAGCATGCAGATCTTTGAACTGTTTACCTGTGCATAAGGCAAAAAGTAGCACTTGCTCAACGAACCAATGTATTTTGGTGGAAAAAATGATCCCATGTAATAGGGTTTTAACCTGGTGTTTAAATCAGTGATCATAATTTACATACACAGAATATTTCCAACAATTATATATTATTTATTTCCAGGTGTATGATAGAAGAGGCCCTCACAGGTCTTACGGGCATTGCATCATCTTATAACCGAAAAGAAAATGAAAACTACTGTGGACGTTGGCACATTAAGTCATGTAAACTGTACCCGTGACAGCAGCAGTATTTATGCTACTTTGAGTAGACAAAAATGGTTACATGATTAAGTCCAGGGAAGCTCACAACACCAATTGCTCAAAGCAAAACTAGATGCATTAAGCTAACACTATATTCATATGTAAAAATCACAGATCAAAGAACCCTAAAATCACCCGGGAAAGATTACATAAAGCTGTTAGTCTTATTCTTCTCAACCAGAGTGTCTAATTTACAAAGAAAGCCAAGAGACAAACATCACGCCTGGATTTTCAGCCGTTCGGGGCTACTTTCAGGGAGGGGGCTCACTTTCCCCCTCCAGGCCCTCCCAGCGTGAGCACAACGTCGTGCAGGTCGCTGCTGCCCCGCTCTGGCTCGGACTTGACGGCCTTCGCTGGGAACCCTTGCCGCGCGTGGTGGGCGCAATCCGGCAGCACGAAGCCCGTCGCCCGTGGCACCGGCCGGGCGTGGACCGGGATGGCGTGTGCCAGCAGTGGCCGCTGCTGGGGAGGCACGGCCGAGCTCGACAGGATCTGGTGGTGCACTGCCGGTCTCGGAGCCGTCACTCCAGGTCCCTGAGATGGGAAACGTCAAAAACATGCAAAGCATGTGCGGAGTAGTTAGTTTCCAGGAAGGATTTACTTACAGGAGCAAAGAGGACGCCTCTAAAGAGTTGACCATTCACCACAGCGGTCATGAGGTACCCTGAGTCGAATGCTCCGTCAATCGTCCCATGAACCTCTGCGCCAATCTGCAGATTAAGCAAGCATGACAGTAGCCATTAAGAAACATGAACGATACGGGCAAACATTTCCCTGTTTAGAAAGTGATGTGATAAGAGTGGCATACAGGGGGTGGGCCGGGAGGCCGGGGCTGCGGTTTGTGATCTGATGAAAGGAACTGCACTTCCTGCTGATGTTGTGGTGCCATGGTGCGGAGAAACTGGTCAGTCTTCAGAGACCTCGACGAAACACCTCCAGGTCCAGGAGCCCTCAGTGTGCCATTGGCACCTCCAGGAGCCCTCAGCGTGCCATTGGCATTGAGGCGGACGAATGGTTGCAGGGCTGAAACTGACGTGTTGGGAGAGGCTGAAAGCTTGTGAGCTCCATTCTGCTCCTGATCAGACTGTGACGGTGAAGAATGTTGGGAAAGAGACAGTGAGTGCTCCTCTTGCTCTGACTCAGGTTCACTTGGGCGAGCTTCACCTGTTTTTCTTCGTTTCACATGGCCATTCTCTGAAGATGCCATTGGTGTATACAACAAATACATGTAAGCATCACAAATAACTGAGAGAATTTGTTTTGTTTTTATTTTTCCACTTACCAAGGCCACGCAGGAACGGGTTTCTTTGCTCGATTTCTGCTTCTCGAGCTTTCTGAACCATTTCTCCATTGCTTACACTCGCATCTTTCTGCTGCATTGTCTTATGCGTCAAAATTGGTGCTTATAGAACAAATTAAAATCAAAACTACTCATGGCAAATTAATACTCACAGTTTCTGATCTCAGAAATTTTCTCTTCTCCTGGCTCCAGTGGTTGCTAAGAACCTTGCACATTGAAATGTTGTAGCGGCCATTTGGATGCTCAGAGCCCAATTGCAGAATGAGAAGTTCATTCAGGGGACGTTCATCTTCACCACATCTGTATTTTCCAAGGTATATCAAATTGTTAGCAAACTGTAATGCACTATTTTTTTTTCATTCCTGAATCTACCACAAATGAATCTGGTCCTGCAAACTTACCCTCCATAGATTGCAATGTCAGTATTCATGGCTACTGCCGTATGAGAAAACCGTCCCTGTGGTTGCTGCCCACATACCTCAAGCTGGCTCCACGAACGGTTTGCGACATCAAGAACCCAGACATCACTGTAATATTGTTTATCACCAACTCCTCCAATAATATAGACCTACACAGATGTGCTTTGTTCAGGATACAGTAAAAGAGATCTCTTGCAAAATTTGTTAATGCTGTTTCAGTAACTGATGCTAACCTTAGAACCAACGCTGATAGCTGCATGACCTGCCCTGACACCAGGTGATGCTCCCTTCACTGGAAACTGCAAATCAATGAAATTAAGTTAGCAACCTGATTATGCTGAGATGAGCTGCACATTGCACTGAGAAATTCATGTCTGAGCAGAATCTTAGATAGAGTAATTCTTTTTTTGAAGGGTGATAGAGTAATTCTCAAGCTGAAAGAAGCAAAAGTTCTGCAGTTGAACATGCATTGTGAAAGTCAGCATCAAAGATAAATATACTCCTGGGTATTTTGCAAGAAATCTAATCCAGCAAGTCACCATCATATTTTTGAAAGCGAAAGATAATGGCAATCAGTCTACACCGGAAACATGTGCATCTGGCAGCGCTGTCACATTTGAGCCAAGCCACCATACATGACAAGGACTTGTCGCTTACCCTTGACCACGCCATGGTGTCGACGTCGAGCACGTCCACCTCGCCATGGTACCGGTCGCCACAGTCCCCGCCGTAGACGAAGAGCCTGCCGCCAACGGCTACGGCGCCGTGGCTGTCCCTGGGCGCCGGCGCGTAGTCGCCCTTGACCTCCGGCGTGGACCACGTCATGGTGGGCACGTCCAGCACGTGCACGTCGCTGAGGTAGTTGCCCTCCCCCTCGCCGCTCCCGCCGAACACGACGAGGCGGTCGCCCCCGACGACGGTGACGGTGTGGCTCTCCCGCGGCGACGGCGGCGCCCCCTTGCACTGCGGGCGGGTCCACTCCCCGGTGCGCAGGTCCAGCACGTGGAGGTCGTTCACCTTCTTGCCGCCGTTGGTGCCCCCGAAGACGAGCATCCGGTGGCCCACCAGGGCGGCGCCGTGGCTGTCCCGCGTGCCCGGGCGCTGCCCCGTCGTGGCCATGGAGCTCCACGCCATGGTCTCCACGTTCAGCGTGAGCACGTCGCTGAAGTGCAGGCCGCCGCAGCATCCCTGAAGGTCATGGCATCGAACAATCTCCGGTCACAACAACGAATAACCCCATTACTACTTACTACTGCAGAGAAGTGACCATGGCCATCGACCACGAGAACAATCAGATCGCGATTGCAGATTCGATTGACTGATCCGTGATTTGTACTGGTAAATTGGGTCGATCGCTGAGCAGAGGAGCAGCGCCTCGGTCGGTGCAGTAAGTACCAGCGATCGACGACGTGAGGTGGTGCTCCTGTCAGCGTTGCTCGCATTTAACATTTTCTCTGTGCGTGACCACACCGCCATCACAGCATACCAATCAAGAGGAAGCTTAAACGCGGGGGTGGGGTGGTCCAAGCGGGCGGGGGAAAGAGAAAGAAGAGCGAAAAGCCCTGTTCTTCCCTTTTCCGCTCGTACTCCTGCTGCAGTGCATTTGCCGCTAACTTCAGCAGCTCAGCTGAATGACTGAAACTTTTTTGTTTTTGTTTTTGTGAAAGACGAATGACTTACTGAATCTTGGTTCGACTAACAAAATTTTTGAGAGGCCTCAAGAATCTAATAGCCTACAGAAATTGATCGTGGGCGGTGAGAAACTGGCAGTAACTCAGTTCAACGAAAGGCGAACCTACTTTTTTTGCTTTACCACCACTGCCACTTTTCTCATTATTACGGAGGAATATTACAGCAAGGACCAAGGAGCCCCTCACTTTAGGTGAAAGCTGCGGAAACATTTTGCTTGTTCGCTCCGCTTGCTACATCGGCGGGGAGGTGCAAGAGGACAAAACGCGGCTCCAGAGGATGAACACCAGAAAAGATACAACTTTTTCTCCAAAAGAATCCCCCCCGTCACCCAAAAGAAATTAGAAAAAAAAAAGTCAGAGCTCGCACAGCAATACAGCGTGCATGTTGCTGATGAACTGAAAGATGCGAGACTCCGGCGGCCCAGGCAGGCTCCGAAAGTCCGAATTGGTTCGTGCCGAGAGCTTCGGCTTCCACGGCTCGAGAGGCCAGTTATTAGAATGCGTATTCGTGAAAGAATTGGAGGGGCAGAGAGATCGGGAGCATGGCAGCAGAAGAAGACGGCAGGGAATCGCCGGGAGGTTGACGGGCGGATACGTACCCCGAAGACGTAGACGACCCCCTCGAAGAAGCAGGCGGAGTGCCCCCACCTCTCCGGCGGGTTGAAGCCGACCACCTTGGGGTACAGCCACATTGCCTTCCGCCGCCGCTCCATCCCGCCGCCGCCGCTTCTCCCTCTGGTTCTGGTTCTGGTTCCTGTTCCTCTCTGGAGAGGAGGAGACGAGAGGAAGCGGGGTGGTGTGAGAGAGGGAGAGGACAGCGCCACCAAAGATATGGAGTGAGGAAGGAGAGGGAGAGAGAAACCAGGAGAGGGTTTTCACAGGGCGTCACACCAGGCGTCGCTGTTGGTGATGCGATTTGCCACAAAGCAGCAGCCCTCGGCTAGTGAGGCATCACACGTCAATCAGTCGGGGGAGGTGAGGTGGACATGAAACGATAGGGCCTCTCAACTCATGTCCCAGGTTCTTTCTCTCTTCTCCCACCAGCTCGGCGGCCAGCCAGTACGCACGCGCAGGCCACTGTGGGGGGTGGCGACTGCACGATCCGACCGGCCGGCGCACAGCACAGCACAGCGCCGGTGGCTGGCTGCCGCGCGATGGAGGGGGCGGCGGCGAGGCGAGGGGACACGAGTGACCACGCGATGCAAAGGCGCAGGCGCCCCCTGCTCCGCCACTGCTGCGCTATCTCTGTAGTCTCTAGTGTGGTGCGGTGTGGTGTGACCGTGTATGCGTGCACAGGCACAGGCAGCAGCATCTGCTGGGCTGAGCTGAAGCCCGAAGGATTGAAAGAAGAGCAAGGGGGTGCGCGCGCGTGGGGAAGCGTGCGCGTGGGAATGTGTGAGGGGGAGTATCTAATTGCGCACCTACTGTACATGGACGGACGGAGCATGGCGAGGGCCGAGGGGTTTTGATTTGTTTGTCCAGCTGAAAATGATGGGGAGGCCGGGGCAGCATTGGGGCGTGTGGACGTGATGTGACCGGGGGGAGCTGCGGCTGACCGTGTCGCTCGCACGTCTCGGCGAGGGTGTGGTTGTTCGGTGGGGGTGCGGATTCTCGAGGTCCGCGGCGGATGGCGTTGCGGCCTAGCGGGAGGTGCGCCACCGCGGCGCGGCATTCCGATTTGAGGTTGGATCGAACCGGCCAGCTTTGTTCTATTATGGCTTGCCCGATACTTACTAACGTCTTATTTAGTTTGCAGTTGATTTAAATTTAAGCATAATAAGTCCCTAAAGTTTCAAACAGGATGATTTATTGGAACTTAAGATTCATAAGTGCATAAGTCCTAAAATTATTGCTTTATAAGAGCTTTTGACAGGGGTTCCTTTCATTTACTGTCCTTCTCGCTCCCGCACCCACCCCTCCAACCCTACCCACCCCATGTTGCCCTTTCTCTGTTTTCCTATTCCCCATCTCCCAGCGCCGTAGCCGGCGCCACCGCCCCCACGCCTCCGCCGCCGCGCCCGCTCCTATCGAAGCTGGATCTACCATGGACGGCCGCAGACACCCTACTGGGACTATTTTAGGACATGCGGATCTTTCTCGTCGACTCCCGCCTTCCCTGCATCCACCGCGATCCCGGACAACGACGGCCTGGACCTTATGTCCCAGGTGCCGTCACATTCACCGGCGGTGGCTCCCGGCCTCTCAAGTGGAAGAGCTCTAATACAGAACCTGGACCTCAACTCCTAGGGTGAGGGCTTCCCCTTCCTCGATGACTACTCCGAGTACCTGCAACCAGGAGGACGAGGCTTACCTCCTCTTGGCAGATCCGCTGCGTTACAGGCTCCTTGCCCAAGCGAAGGCCGGTGCAGTTCCGGCCGTGGAAGAACTCAAGCTGCGCGGGCAGGTGGTCGCCGCTCGAGATCCCTCAGCATTGGGGCCGGATCTAGCCAACAACAAGCAGAATCAGGTGCCCATGCACTTGAAGCTAGAGGTCGCGGGAGATCGATGGCTAACCACCATGGGCGTGGAACCTTGGCCTTTCTGCGACGGTGATGAGGACGAGGATGAGACTGTCTACCCCTCGGTAAGATGAAGATCTCTTGTCTGTGATGCTAGATGACTGGCTTATCTTTGTTTTGCTAGTTCACTTGATGTTTAGGTTATCTTTGTTTTGATGATTGCCTGAGTTCTACTAATTTAGTTTTGGTAATTAGAGACAATTTGACAAGGCCAATTGGAACGAACAAACACATATTCTGTGAGTTTTTTTTCAAGAAATGCATGCCGGGAATTGCCCATTTGGGACTATAAAAACCATAGGTTACAAGAACCTAGCGCAGAAATACTACCAAAGGACTAAACTGAAACACGAAGTCAAAAAATTTAGAAATAGGCATTCAACATGAAAGACGATATGAACTTTTTATGATCAGGCCATGAAAGATTCTAATTAGGGAAAAGAGCAGGTGGTACATGGGTTGCATCTGCAAAATGGTGGAAAGATAACAAAGCGGTACAGTTACTTCCTCTAAGTTTGTTTTGTCCTCTGTTTTTCTTTTGATTTTGGTTTATCTGATACAATCTGTTTCTTATGGTTCAGGGGAAGCCAGAGTGCAAAAGTTTATGCATGGCATACCTGACTACATTGACTATCTAACTGAGATGTATCGAGGTACCGCAGTTGATGGACAGAGTTCATGCATACCTGGACATGAAATTGAGGATGAAGACAATGAACTACCTGATGATGACCAAGTGCCACCTGTACAGAAGGACCTAGGTTATGATGAACATTTGGTAGGTGACACCAATAACAGTCCCATGAGTACAGGGAGCAGAAAGAGGGGCAGCAGCACCACATACATAGCTACTAGTCCAAACAAGAAGGGCGAGAGCCCAATGATCTTAGTCTTCGAGGGGCTCATACACACCTTGCAAGCTGGCAAAAAAAAGGAAACCAAAACACTTGATCAAATTTATAATAAAGAGGATTGAACGAAAGGCACGACGACGGGAACAAGAGAAAGAAGAAAATAAGAAGGAACAAGAACAAGAAACTCAGGAGATAGAAGACTGTTTGAGAATGGCAGTTGAGCGTGGAGCATCAGAAGCCAACAATGAGTACTACATGGCTACCAAGTTTTTTTATGACAAGTATAACCGAATAATATTTAGCAAGTTTAAGACAAATGAAGGAAAGTTGGGTTGGTTGACCAGGTGCTACATGGACAGGAGTGTTTGATTGCATCTGTTTTGTATCTGTTTGTGAATTGGATGATTGTTTGAGTGAACTATTTGTATCTGTTTGTGAACTCTTTCACTGTTGGGTGAACTATTTGTATGGATTTGTGAACTATTTAATAGTTTATGTGAATGTGCCTGTGTCAATGAGGAGGATGAATCTGAGGTTTCTCTTATTGATACACTATGCTGATGAAGCTTCTTTTGTTGGTATAGAATGAAACTAATGTGGAGGAATCTGATGATGAGGATGAATAGATAGAACATTATGTGCTGAAGTGTTAAAGGAAGAGGAGACAAATTGCTGCAGTTGGTGCAATGCTTGGTGCGTACTACTTTGAGACCTACATGAACAAAGCCCCTTATAGGGTATCCACAGAGTCTGGTTATAATTGGATCATGAAAATATTAAGCCGTAGGATATCTTGCTACAACATGTTTAGGATGAATAGGGATGTACTTGATAATCTTCACAATATGTTTGTCGAGTCATATGGATTGAAGTCCACAGGGAGGATGTCATCAGTAGAGGCTTTAGATTTGTTTTTATGGATTGTTGGTGCTCCTCGGGGTATGAGAAAAGCTGAGGATCGTTTTATTAGGTCTACCGAGACATGTAGTAGGAAGTTTGAGAAGGTACTTCGTAGTGTTAGCAAGCTAGGAGCTGCAATCATTAGACCATTAGACCCTGCATTTAGCACTGTCCACTAGAGGTTACAATCCCCACGGTTCTCACCATACTTTGACAATTGCATTGGAGCAATAGATGGGACACATATAAAGGTTGTAGTGCCAATAAACAAGGTTGTACAGCATATGGGAAGGAAGAGGTACACCTCTCAGAATGTGATGGCAGTATGTAACTTTGATATGAGATTTACTCTTTGTCATTGCGGGATGGCTTGGCTCGGTTCATGATATGGGGGTGTTCAAGAATGCAATGACCAAGTACAGAGACAAGTTCCCACATCCTCCTCAAGGTATTGGTCTGTCTCTTCTTGCACAAGGTTGCCATCCTTTGTATGTAACTAATAAAGAAAATGTGTGTAGGGATGTTTTATCTCGTGGACTTGGGGTACCCAAACCGACTAGATTATTTGCACCTTACAAGGGAATCAAGTATCATCTTCCAGAGTTTCAACAAGGACCAATGCCAAAAGGTAAAAGGGAGCTGTTCAATTATGCACATTCTTCGTTTTGAAATATCATCGAACAGTCCTTTGGAGTTTTGAAGATGAAATGGCGGATTTTGCTTAACTTGCCGAGTTATCCAATGGCAAAGCAAAGCCAAATAATTATGGCATGCATAGCACTTCATAATTTCATTAGACAGAATGCTATGACGGATAGGACTTTGATATGTGCGACCGTGATGAAATCTATGTTCCAATGTCTGAGCCATCATCCTCTCATGCAAATCCAGCTACTACACGACACGAGCATGAAGATCAAAATATGAATGCCTTTTGGGATTGGATAGCCAATGGTTTGTTTTGTAGATAGTAGAATTAGTACATTTCCTATGTGTAATAATGAGATTTATGAATTCGATGAACATTATTTTTAATAATAAATAATTTATTTCTTGCTACAACCTGCCAGCAACGCGGCAAGGAAAAACCAGATGAGCAGCACGGCAAGGCAGAGAGAGCGGGGGCAGCGGCTGGGCAAGGCGGGAGGGGGCACAAGGGTCTTTCTATAATTTTATTAAATGACTTAAGTCCCTACAACCAAACAGGATGGGATAGCTTAAATTTA
Source organism: Panicum hallii (assembly GCF_002211085.1). Taxonomy (NCBI): domain Eukaryota; kingdom Viridiplantae; phylum Streptophyta; class Magnoliopsida; order Poales; family Poaceae; genus Panicum; species Panicum hallii. The sequence continues at coordinate 49,489,207 of NC_038046.1, forward strand.
GTGGCTAGAGGAACCAAACATGGCCTAATACAATATATGTCACGAATTAGAGATACGAGTAGATGATGCTACTAAGGATATTCTATTAATTAATAAAATATATTTTAAAAAAACATACGTAGGTTAGAGAAATACTAGTACTTCTCCTTAAAAGAAGAGAAATACTAGTACTTCAGTGATAATTGAACACATGGTAGTCGAAGGTGGCCTTTAGAGGCACTAATTCCTATAAAGTTTGATTTTTTCTCTTTGCTGATCATTCACAAATTGAGTCTCTCACATCGTAGCAAATAGACATGTATTTCTCTTAGTTTATTCCGGAACTCAACAATTCTTTTTTATGCATTATAACAACCTTAAACACTCATCCAACATTTGTTTTATCCAATAAAAAAACAAGCAGAAAATGATCTAATAAAAATTTAGAGGAGAGTCGGTAAACCTAACTTCCTCGTGATATAGGAGATTCAAAATTGTCACCCTTCATTTAGACTGCTTGTAACTACTCCATCAACTTGATCTTGTTCGAACTATGTACCTGTTCCTTCCCAGGTTCCATCTCAAACCTAGACAGCGGTGCCTAGGTCTATCAAGACTTCTCCCTCGTGTTGTTAAACATGTATGCATGCATTTTAACTAGTATACTCCCATGTTCTCCTACTATTACGATTGCTATAGAAAAGGAACAACTCTGCATTAACAAAATAGTAATGAGATGTTTCGAAACATTTTTATGTTTGTATTTAGATAACATTGATTTTGTCCTTGTGACACCAATTTTCTTGGATGAGAACACTACCATGATGTATATGGCTTTATTTTCCATGAATAGCTTGAAACATTACACAGGAAAATAGATATATTTCTTTTAAAAATGTGACGAATAATAGCAACTGTTTAGCTTATAAATTAGACATACTTTACAATGTGACTAAGGTCACAACGAAGTACTATGTGATAATATGAAAATTAACTTTTTCATAACGAATCTAGGTAGCACACGCACGCGCCACCTTTATTTGGCGCTGTTCTTCAATCCGACCAACTGCATCCAAAACGACTCGCAGGCTCTCTGTCCGGAGACTACTACGACCTCGCTTCCGGTTCCGGCTAAAGCCACTCCCTCGGTACACGGCGCAACCACGAACCGATCCAGCGACTCCAATTCCTCATCTCATCTGCACAGATAAAACACCCGTCCTGACGGCGACAGCGGCGAGTAAAGGCCCCCGGGCGTCGCTGGATTTACCCCGCTCAGTGCCTTAGAATAGAGCAGAGTGTTGTTTCTCTCGCCGGGGTCAATGCTTTGTCGCCGTGAGGTGAGGGTGAGAGAACAGAACAGAGCATGGCTGGCTGGATGGAAAAGGGTTCGTGACACGTTCGCATCACGTCAGGGACAGGAGCCCCCAACCCCCCCCCCCCCCTCTCTCCCGCGTGTGCAGTCACCTGTGTGTGGGTGAGGTTGAGTGGGCTCGAGTGGAAAGGTCTAATCCTGCGACGAGAAATGCCCGGAGGTAACCCCTCACGATGGAAAAGAAAACTATCGGATGTTTTGAAGTGAAAGAAAATCCTACTCATATCCTTAGGATTCAGCGACGGTAATAAAAGATCAGCTATTCAGCTCCAACATAATTCTCGGTTACATTTTTTTATAATTTAATTTTCTCCATTACATCTTTGAAAATTGTTTCTTCAAAAAAGAAACATCTTTGAAAGTTTGCATACCCGGATACTCCATCCACTGACAAGTAAGTGCAATCTTTTAACTACTAATTTTATCGCATTTGTAGTTCATTGAAGAATTGTAGTGTGAAGAAAGAATTATACAATTTTTTGGTGGACATGCTTCAACATGTTTTTAATTAAGAGGAAAGCAACACACCTAGAACAAACTAACCCATCCTCACTTGCACTTATGGGGAGAACAAGAACTAAAAGTGAGTTAGAATTATACGATTTTGCAATAAATTTTCATACATAGTAATCATATCGAGTTTTAAAGATTCAAACTCATTTGGTCGAATAATATCTTTTTTTAATAAACAAGCTGCTGTTAAACAAGGCGGCCAATTTTTTAAAGAAAAAATGTTTCCGCTCATGTACCACAATCGTTTGTGTTCTTAAAGGAATAATATCAAAAATACGCTTTGTTAGCCATTGGCACCAGGGTAGAAGTAAACATGGTAGGATAGGACGTCCTACCTTACCTTGGCGTTGAAGACACCGCCTCGCTCCCGTCCTTTTCCTCGCTCGCTCTGAAAGGGAAACGGCGAGGGAAGGGTACCTTTCACGAAAGGGGCCAACACGCTCACTACTGGCGCCTTGTTTAGTCGTCTATAGTTGGTCATTTTGTGCAGGTACACTGTTTGTGTTTGGTCGTCCCATTAGAGGTCACGTCCCTGTTGGTAGAGAGACAGATTTGATAGAAAAGGTGATGGCAGTGACTATGTATCATTTGATGGTAGAGCCGTATAGCAGTGTGACGAAACAGGAACCTCCAGGAAATTGTTAGGACTGCGTCATCAACGCTTAAAGAAAAGGATTGAGGAGACACAGGGAAGAGATGTTTGGATAAGAAGCAAATCTACCGCATTATTATGATGCATTTAAGTAGAGACAGGATGCGCAGTACCACCATCAACATTAAACTTCAATAATTGAAAGCATAATTTTTCCTCCCCATGTATTTTCCATTGTCCCGATACTTTCTCCATTCTCTTTTGCTAATTCTATTATATCTTAGTACAATAATAAAAAAAATAAGTACGTGACTCTAATGACTCTTCAGTTTCAATATTATCATATACATACATCAATCCTTTTTTTTCTAGAGAAGTTAGCTTACATAGGAACCGAACGACGGTCCATACTATTCCTAATATGTCAATCCAAACAGGACTATTAAAATAGAATAATTTAATTTTAAAAATATAATTATAAAAAAAGAATGGAGGGAGTAACACCCGGAGCTACTGAAATTCATCTTATTTTTCGATCACTAGGATATCTAGAGGATTAATTTTAAGAAACCACTACCTTTTACGTTAAGCTCCGAAGCTATCTGTTTCCAGCTTTTGGCTTCGTTCTGATCCTAGAATACGTTCAGAATTTACTCGTGACATCATAAACACAAAATATGACGGCACAAGTAACTCGACGAGATGTGATAAACTGATAGTAATCAGGATTTACTCATGACGTCATAAACATGGGAGTACTATAGTGGTGCTCCCGTCCCATGTTTTGGCCCCTTGGGATTTGTGGCGTGGCGCAGGAAGTTCGCAGCTCTCGAAGTCCTCACATTCATCTAGGTGCGTGCGCAGCGCAGCGCGCGCGCCTGCCCTGGGGTTCCCGCTTCGCTTTGTTTATGCGCGTCGTCGGTTGCGGCTCCAGAGGCGGGTGATGCTCTCAAGGCAGCCTCGGAAACGCCCACGACACACGAATTCGTGCACATATTCAATGCCAGCGACCCGGCTCGCTGCAGGCAGGCCTTGTGTTCCGCTCTGGCCTCTGGACTGGATCGCTCTCGGTAGCCTACCCTAGCTTGCTCTCCGTCACTCCCTCCATGTGAGGGAACAAAGATTACAGGAGGCCGACAGCACAACGAAACACAATTTGCTTTTGCTTCGGTGCTTGCACGGCGGCAGAGGCTGTGGTTGGGGCTGGGTTGCTCCCAACCAAATCCCCGTGCACCTGCAAGGCTTATCTCGGTAGAAAGTGTTACGTTAGAATTATCGAGACCAGTGACTTGGTAACTGTGCCGGAACAGTGTTATCACCATAATACTTCTCTCTTATTTTATAAAACTCCTTCCTTCTCTTCTTATCATATTAGCAAAATTGATGATGTGGTATACAATTTAATATTATAAAAGTCTTCATGAAATCTCATTGAGATCGGTCTTAGATTGGATTATTATCGGTCCGAATGATTGAATCAGATCCGATTGACCGGAGGCCTTTGCTGCTGTGTCTGTGGCGGCGTTGTCGCGGGCAAAATCATCAGGCCGCCCTGCCTGTCAAGGCTCAAATGATTCACTTTCCGTGACAGGAAGAACAGGTTTACTGTTGCCGGACGATCTGCACTACTTTGTTCTGATGTGAAACTGACGATGATGCATCAAACATGGCTCCGTCGTCGGGCGGGCGTTGATTCGGTGGCCGTGGCTCCCGTCAACAAGCCGTGACAAGGGCAATAAAATACTACTGCCCTAGCATGCTTCGAGAGATCAGCAAGCTGCAAGCAGTAGTAGAAAAGAGGAAGAGTCAAGAGTGCTGTCTCGCTCAGTACGCTTTACGCTCGGTGGTGGGTGCCGTTGGTAGTGCTGTCCGTCTAGCGAGTCTGGGAGTGCACGCACGAGTCCACACGCCTTGATCGGCGCGGAGCTAGGCTCCGTAGCCTCGTTGGGCGCACGGAATGGGACGGAAGTACGTGGTGACTACGGCGAAGTGCTCCACTACTGGTACCAGATCCAGACGGGTAGCGCGGATACCGATCGGCCGGGGTCTCGGGCCTCGCCGCGTAGACTGCGGGCGGGGCACGCCAAACTCGCGCTCCCGGCGGCCGAGATGCCATGCGGACGCGGTGCCGGTGCGGCATCTTCTTGAGGCCGCCGCCCGCCCGGCCGCGGCCTCGCGCGGCGCTCCTACGCAGGCGCGGAGGCGACACGGCCCCGGACGGCGTACGCGCTCGGGCTCCTCCTGGGGCCGCGGCCAGCCGCGCGCGCGGTTGCCGATGCCGGCCGAGTGGTTGGTTTGCGGTGCCGAGCCGTTCCCCGCGCGCCACGTCGCGTCGCGTCGCGTGCAGCCTGCTGGAGCTGGTGGTGTGGCAAGGGAACGTAGGAGCCAGCCGAGGAGGGAGGAGCCGAGCGAAGGCCGCCCGTTCGGCCCACGGCCGTTGAGCGAGCGAGCGATGTCTGTGTGACGGGCGCGTGACACACACCACACACACACACACAGTGTACGCGTCGCCGTGATGGGCGACGCGCGCGGCGGTGGTCAGGCTCGGACAGTCAGGCGGGCACTCCCGTCGCCCGTCGCGTCCGTGGTCAGTAGTCCATCACGCGTCGCCGGGGACACAGGCGGAGGGCACTGCCGCTGCGAGCGACGTTACTGCCCTCCAACGCGCCGCCGTCACATCCCTGCGCCCGCTGGGCCTCGGACGGAGGAAGTATGGGTGGGTGCGCGCTGATGCATCATGGGCTGACGGGCAAAAAAAAGCAGGCACGCAGGTGCCGGTGGTGGGCTCTCCGTGTCTTCTCGGGAGAGCAGAGAGAGCTTCAAGTCCCGCTAATCTGCACGCCTTCAGCGCCTGGCCTCCAAAATGGTTGGTACATGCGCGTTGCTACGAGCTGAAAAATATAGTGTATTATAAATAGCATCAAATGAATCCAATCCCAATACTAACAGTCCAGAATGCTTGATTTAAACATACAATTTTTAAATTAAATCAAATCTAGGTAGTGTTTCATTGCACAACATAGTTTATTTACTAATCGATGAGCATTAATTATTTTGATGTTAATATGTCCATGCCAACGTTAGGGCGCGTTTGGCCAGGCTCTCGGTGGCTCCGGCTCCTCCTGACAGCACCGCTGTACTCGGCTCCTCCTGATAGCACCGGAGCCGGAGGAAATTTGTGGCTCCTCCGCCGGATGTGAGGGGGAGGGAGAAGAGAGAGAGAGAGAGGAAAGAAGCTCTGTGCTATGGTATTATGTCACATGGAGCCGGAGCCGCATGAAGCTGCGTCAAACAGACTCTTAGTTTGATGGCAGCACCAAAAGTTTTGTTAGGTACATAAACCGGTCAACATAACTGCAGATACGAAAATCTAGGTTTGGGTACGGTCCTGGTGAAGCAGCCGACACATACTCCGGACCCAGGACTGTAGAGTGAAGAAATAGAGATCACTTACTTAGCGATTAAGCGCAGTGTGCTATAGCCTATGAAAAAATGAATTCTGACAGTGTGCTACAATACAAAGTAACCAGCTCTGTCTCGGCAAGAGCGGATGCATTAGTCAAATAGCAGAATATATTTCAGAGACAACAAACTAAACAATTTCAGATACTTTCATCAAACTGCTAAAATAACTAATTCCTGACTGCACCAACAGCATAACTCGACTTGATGGATCAAAAGCAAGTATAAGCAAAACAAGAAATATCAGCGCACAATAATCTCTCTGTCAAAGCATCAACAAGTGATCGATCAAGAACACCAGCAGCTCACCTCATGAGCTTTATCAAGCAGAGAATGACAACGTAAATCTTGCAAATATTAATCATGAACCATGAGGCAATTTTCATTCACACACCTACAATGTACTCATGTGGTGTCAAAAATTTAAACGGAAACTTCTGCATAAATTACAAAGTTAGCTGTTAGATCCGAGAGCCCAATACCAATGCAAATTAGATGTGCTCTACAAAGGCACTATGGATGTACACAAATTCCAGCTGATTAGATGTGCTCCATAAAGGCGTTATGGATGTACACAAATTCCACGGCACGAAAAGTTTATACTTTCTACACTGACCTGATGCAAAGCTCGCCTGGACACAGCTGATTGTAGTTTGAGTTTGCTCCATGCATGTGCCACTGATACACACGTCTTCTGATGGAGGATGCTCAACTACAGCCACTGGCGGCGTAATGAAAATGAAGGAACAATAAGTGATATTTAGAAAAACACTGTAAATCCAATGAAGTGTGCCAAAAAAAAATATATATCCACCTGTCGTGTTTTCTTTGTTGGCTGCATCCGCTTTCTTCCTCCTATAAGCCTCGCGCCTTGTCTTGTTCCGTTCATTTATCTGCTCCTCAGTCATGGATGCATTTCGAATTTTCTCCCTCTGCATTTTCAGTTCTCTATAGCCTATATTTTGAGACTCTCTGAGTCGTAACAAGCATGAAGTAAGAACGCGCAAATGTCAGATGCATCAATCTTAGTGCAACCTGAAGATTTAGGGATAAACTTAAGGCATTACTGTTTGAAACATCGCCCAAAGAAGCCCTGCATCGCTTCCTGCTCGCATGTTGCATGTTCTGTCATGTGTGAGATAAGACATATCAGTGTCAATGAAAGCGATGGCAATGTGAACGGCACAGCCACGTACCGATGAGATGGCGATGGCGGGGGATCGCGACGGCGGGAGACGATGACGAAGCAGCGATCGCTAGAGGAAAGGAAGAGAAGGATGAGGGGAACTCATGGGGGTGCTCACCAGCGGCGGAGAAGAACACGGATGGCCGGAATCCGGCCGACGGCGGCCGGTTAGGGGACTGCTCGCGGCGGCGGTGTTACGGCGGACGACAGGCAACGGGGAGCGGCGAAACGGAGTCGTCTCGTCGAAGGGATCGTCGTGGTGGTGCTAGATTAGTCCGGCGGCCAACAGCCATGATGCATCGGAGGGTGGAACTCCGGTGGCGGCGCTCCGTTCGCTACGGGTGGAAGCGCGAGGTTTACGCGGACTCGAAAAGTTAAGGATTAGTAGTTCTTTTTCGAAATCCATTTCGAAAAGAATGACGGAAGGAGGCACGATCTCTAAGCGTGGATTTGACGAACATCTGATGGCGCAAGATGATTAGCGGTTGAACGAAAAAAACACTTAGCGCGGGGTCGCACCATGGAGACACACGACGGGTGATTCCGTCCCGCTTAAGTATTTTTTTATAGCAGAGATAAACAAAACCTCGAAAGCTTAGCTAAAACTCGTGCACGTGGAAATCCTTCCTTGCCGACGTGACGCCTGTATCTAGCGCGCCGCGCCGGCCGGGGCAGGTGGTTACCTGTCCCCCGATCGCTGCAAACCTGCGAGATCCGCGAAGCGCGTGAAGCAACACCGGCCATTGGGGGAGGCGGCGACGTCGGACGCGACGGCCATCCTGTGCGCCGTGACACGGTGGTGTGAGCCGATGAGGGCGGCTGATTCGCGGGGGTGTGATTGATCGTGATAGACAAGAAAGGAAGGGACCCTTGCCCTGCCTGTGGGTGCTGTACGGCAGCGAAGTGGTGTCACATCCTGCGCCCCCCCGGACCATCCGCGCCCTTTTGTTGTCAACTCCGCGATCATGAGACTTCCCTTCCCTTCCGTCAAGTCTCAGCCTGTATAGCGCCTACTGTGAAAACAAGTGCATGTACGACTGCCGGCGGGGATTCAACTCCCATTATTGTACTTGTACAACACATCATGGCTAGGAAACAATCAAAACTCTCTGCATTTGGAATTAGGAATTTGGACCTCAATTAGATGAGTAGTAATTTTAGGATCCATTCAGGTTTGACATTAGAGATCAGTCCTCTAGAACCGTGTCCTTTCGAGATCCTACTTGGTATAAATGGATGGTCAGATTTCTGGGAAGCGCATTCTCTTGCAACTGCTCGTTGATCGCCTTCATCGTAAGTGTAGGACTACTTCGTGAAGGATGTTCGTGGGACTGCACAATGAACATCGGCACTGCGTTAACTAAGATTGCATCAAATAATTCGGACCGACACACTATCCAATCCTAGGAATCATGCACCTGGTTCCTCCGGGACCGCCTTTGGGTACTTTTTGAACCTTCTCTGGTTTATTTTATTATCTCCGTTCATGTTAGAATATGAGATAAACTAAACATTTGCAAATGCTTTTATATAGAGATATCACTAAATAAATTGATGAGTTACTTCGCATATTTTACAATTAAAATGTAGCGTAAAATATATAATTTGTTAACAATAGCTTAGCTTACATAGACCTCACAACGATGATAATAATGGAGAAAATTATTGTAATAGAAGCATCCTTAAATCAATAACGTACTACCGTTCTAGTTTTTGTTAATTTGGCTGACATTAATATTCCAGTATATACCAATTTGTTCATGGGGCACGCACCCCAAAATATCGTCAGTTGCTGATATCTATGGTCTTGTTCATTTCGGTTACCAGATGGTTTTCTCTGGTTCCTATTAGTTCTGCTCCTGTATTTTAATTGTCAGTCGACGACATTTGCTGTCTTTTTTACTCAAATTGTGAAGTGATTTCTTATCTATTTGCCATGAAGCTAATGTCGTATCCCATTGATTATGCTTTTATCACTTATACGTAACTTTTCCCCATTTATCTTTCAAAAAAAACTTTTCCTCATTTCCCCTTTTATACATAATCTCTAGAGAAGAGCAGTGAAAAAAAATGGAAGAGCCACTCTATTCTAGATTTATTATAATTAAAAAGGAGATAAATGAGCATTGAAAAATTATGACAAAAAAAATTGGTGGGAAGCAATGGGTATGGCTCTCATTTCGCGAAGCCCATTATCCCAGCCCATACCCGAAGGCCTACATCACCTAAGCCCGAGGGGAAAAAGCCCATTCTCAAACCACGGCGGTCCATCACGACCGCAAAATCCCCCGAGTCCAAGCATGTGCTAGCAAAATCTCTCAACTCCACTGACACCACGCTATTACTACCCTCGATCTCGTCGTCGTTTCCCCGGTGGCATGCTCCGCTCCCGCTAGATCCGATCTATCTATGGATCCCCGCCGTCTCCCCGTCCTCCTCGTCCTCCTGCTCGCCTTCTTCTCCGCCGCGGCCGCCTCCGACGAGATCCACGGATGTGGCGGCTTCGTCGAGGTCGGTGTGCCTCACGCTACTCGATCTCCGCGTGCTCTTCGCTCTGGTTCGCCACGTCGAGGTTGTTCACACTGGTGCGGCTTTGGGGTTTTGGGTTTTGGTTGCAGGCGAGCTCCGGCTTGGCCAAGTCGAGGAAGGCGTCGGACTCCAAGCTCGACTACTCCGACATCACGGTACGCCGGCCGCGCCCTCGTGCGCGCCACACTCTAGTTGTTGTCCCATCCCGTAAGCTTGTAGTTGCCCTCTGCTGGCTGCCATTGCTGATCGAGCTGTGGCTGGTATTTTGATGAATGATTCGGATGGTCTCAATGCACAGTTTGCTTGATGTCTTTCACTTGAACTGGACCTCGTGCCGAGCTGATGATGTCCTGGTTGTGTGATGATGTTTTCCCGAGTCACTGCCTCTAGTGGAACGAAGTGCATTAGTTTGAATCGCCTCTTGTTTAGTTGGTTACTTGGATTCTACTCCTTATCATCCGAGTTTGCAGTTTTGGGATTCGTAGAGGTTTTACATTCTATTAGGAAAAAGTCTATATTATGATCATTAAGAATCATCATTAGAGGGTTACAAACTTAAGTGTTGTGCTTCCTGGTGTTTTGAGCGCTGAGATTGTGTACATTGTGATCTAGTTAATGGTAGCTTTGGTGATTGATGGACATTGGTTACACTTGGTTGAGTTGAATGATCAGATCCAATTAGGCATAGGGCAGATGAAAATTGGGGTAGTTTCATGTATTTGGAGGTTTCTTAATGGTGAGAGTGCTGTAACTGTTGGAAATTCATTTAGGTTTTGCTGTAAATTTTATGAGGTTCACTTGTAAGCATAATAGTTGGTTTGTGTACTGCATAGCCACTTGCATTCATTTTCTGTAAAGTTGTATTAGCTGAGTACTCCATTCTCTATTCTATCAAAATTGATAGAGTCTTACCTGGCTATGATCTACTTTTCTTCTTCACTCCTAAAGGTGTATGCTACTACTATGAGCACAGAGGGATATTCTCCTATCTCCTATAGTGACATATGCAAACTGTAGTCTGTAAAAACTAATCTTACATTTAAGACATGACTATAAATGTAGGCATACTTTTTTGTTTCTGAGTATATTCTGTTAGTCATATTTGTGCTTGGTGTGCATGCTTTTATGTCTGATTTGGACTAAGCTTCAAGCTGATTCCCTATTAACTTTCTTTATCAGGTTGAGTTGTGCACTGTTGATGGTTTGGTTAAGGAAAGCACACAGTGTGCTCCGAATGGCTACTATTTCATTCCAGTCTATGACAAGGTATCCTTATGTTTGCTGTTTGCTGTTAGTTCTGGGTTGTCTTTTATAAGTGTCCTCATTTTGTTTACATATATAAATTTATTGTGAGTAGAACAAGGGTTAAAGGGAACTACTCCCTCCAGTCACGGAATGTGCGACATTTGGGTAGTGTGCAGTCAGCATTTTTAAACTTTGGCCATCAATATCCTTTATAATCATTCAATCAAACTTTTTAAAATAATCAAGCTATATTTGCCTTTGGAAAGTAGTTTCATACCGTTATATCATTGACATATTTCGTATATTTGTACTACTGATTTTGTGACTGGAGGAAGTAGTTAAGCTCCTAATGAACATTACAAAACGTAAGTTACTCTGTGACCATGTTGATGTTAAAAAAAAGTATCTATTTTTGTGACTGAAGGAAGTAGTTAAGCTCATAATTTTGATATTCTCCCCTATTTCCACTATAAATTTTTGATATTCTTCGCTGCTGCCACTAAAAAGCTTGTTGCTTCTGTCATCACAGGGTTCGTTCATGGTCAGAGTTAAGGGGCCCAAGGGATGGTCATGGAAGCCTGAAACTGTAAAATAATGCCTTGACTGAATCTGTTGTTCATTTGCATTTTGCATTTTTACCAGTACTAAGCGCATTTGTCCTTTTCTCGGGTGACATGTTCACCTAAAACTTCAGGTTCCTGTCGTTATCGATCACAATGGGTGCAATGGAAATGCAGATATAAATTTCCAATTCACTGGGTTTGTTTATTTAGACATTTAGTTTGTTTTCTGTATGAACAAGAGCCACATTGAAAGTTCAGCTGTTAATACATGTGTACACCATGCAGGTTCATGATATCGGGTAAAGTAGTGGGCGCTGTTGGTGGTAAGAGCTGCTCGAAAAGGGGAGGACCTTCTGGTGTGAAAGTTGAACTGTTGACAGACTCTGATGAGTTGGTTGCATCTGCATTAACATCATCATCAGGAGAATATTCGTTTACAAACATAATTCCAGGTTTTTCCTTCTTGCTGTGCTTTATTTTTAATAAACAATGTAACTGTACATGCAAAATTTGGTACGAGTACTGTTCATTTCCTGTATATTTGTTAGGATGTTCTAGTTCTATCTTGCAAAATATTACATACGATATGATTCCATTTCTAGCCACTAATGTGATATTTTGTTAACAAAATCATAAATACTAAGAATGAGTTATTTACTATTTGGGAATACCTTTTTTGCCACTTTGAAGTTGCACAATTTGGAACCTGCTTTGAATTTGCCTGAGTTATTAGTTTTATCACTGGAAAGAAGGGATACAGGCCTTTGCGACTGCATACCATGATTCAAATGCCCAAAATAATCTTATGCTCAGCACCTCATACCATGCGGGCTATCTGACTTATTCATGGTTCTCTCTCCCCTCCCTACATCAGCACCTTGGACCACCACGAGGTCCACAACACGTCAGCCTCTGTCACCACAAACCATTAGTTTAGTAATGTGAGAATGCTGAGTGGGTTAGAATTTATTTTGTAGAAGTTCTTTCTTGAGTTTCATATTCTGTGGCTCTGCGCCAACAGTGACGTTGAACTAATATTGTGAAAAATAGGGTGTATTTTTTTTTGTGCATAGCCCTTTTTGTTCTTTCTCATGCTTGTGCTCCTTTTACAGGGCGTTACAGATTAAGCGCTTCTCATCCTGATTATGATATCGAGTTGAGAGGCTCACCAGAGGTAAGGATCACATATGCTTTCCCTTGTATTGACTGATGTAATAATGATCTTATTGTCTTATGCACTACATGTTACTATGTGCAGGTTGACTTGCGATTTGGAAATGTTGTGGCAGATGATGTCTTCTTTGTATCTGGATACAACATTTATGGCACTGTAGTTGCACAGGTTGGGAAGAACTGAATTGTTCTGTTTATGGATAATAGTAACTAACATTGGAACCATATGATTGCACATCCCTTTTGAATTTTGATTTGCTTTGTTTAGAAAATTCTTACATTAAACATATTCCATGCATTTTCTTTGCCAGGGAAATCCGATATTGGGAGTCCACCTGTACCTATATTCAAATGATTTAACAGAGGTCCCTTGCCCACAAGATTTCAGTGATGCACCCAGGGAAGGTGCTCTTTGCCATGCAATATCTGGTGCTGATGGGAAGTTCATGTTTAGATCACTACCTTGTGGTAAGTTGATTACTTGTTCAACCAATAAAATGTCATCTCAGTGCGATGGAATCATTATGTCAAATTTCTTTGTGAAATTTGTTGGGGATTTCTTGTTGAGATGTATACTTGTGATATCTTAAGTGCATCAATACATCAACTATTGTTTTACATCCCTCTGCTGATCTAACTGAAAGTAACTTCTAAATGAGAAAATATACCACAAACACTGATTCCTTGTACTCATGGTGAACACTTTTAATTGTTTGTTTTCATTCGCTGGGGATCATGTTCTGCTCGTTCCAGGTCCTATATAATGTTACCCCTTTACTGTTTGCTATAATATGTAGGTAGCTATGAGCTGTTGCCATACTACAAGGGGGAGAACACTGTCTTTGATATTTCACCATCTTCACTTCCTGTTTCTGTTGAGCATGGTCATATGACCATTTCCCAAAAATTCCAGGTAATGCTTGACTTTGCTTCACATCCGCGTTTAATCTGTAGAAGTTTTGGTAAAAGCCGTTTGCTTCAGGATGATAGAAAATGAATATATTTGAGAACCTCATGGGTGTGTGCATGAGTGTAACCAGGGTTCTTTACCCTTTTTCTTCTTAATATAACGATACGCAGCTCTCCTGCATGTTTGAGAAAAAATAGAAAATGAATATCTACTATTAATAAAATCTAGGATTATGTTGTTTGGATTTTTCACCAGTTGGATTAGCCTTTATGCTTTCAGAATAGTGACTAGAAATGACAATGGATATACAAATAGAAAACTGTACATGATTCAAGGAGCCAAAACTCAAAACTGTTGCAATGTTGGCTGCGCACAAGTTTTAGGGATTGTGTGATGGTTGTAGACTTTTTATCTTTCAGCTCCTTAAGAATTCAATTTGATAATTTAATTCATATGCTCTGATTTTTTATTATCTTCCTCCTGAACTGTTTATATGATCACTAACTTCTTTGCAATTCCTCATATATATTTAACTAGGTTACTGGATTTTCTGTTGGAGGGCGTGTTGTTGATGGTTATGGTGCTGGTGTGGAGGGTGCCAATGTTATAGTTGATGGCCAGTTGAGAGCTGTAACAGATAGTCTTGGGTACTACAGACTTGATCAGGTACTAAACTGGTTTTATTTGATAAAAGCTAAGCACCCTATGTTGATGTTTGAATCTCTTACTCATGTTGATGTCACCTTCTCTTTGTACATTCACGCACATGACTATTTTCTTTTTCTGTTACGAACTCACAGTAGTCATCTTAGGACTTGTTTTTTCTAGCTATTTGATCAATATGGTCGTTGTGGTGCAGCCTAGCAGGTTGCAAGATGATAGTAATGTTTACACATTCATTATGAAGAGTGAAAAAGTAACATAGTCAGCTACTGATGGGAAGAGAAAATTATGAACTCAGTTTAGCGGGTCAACATATGTCTCACATAGAACCTGCAAGTCTGTATTATAAGCTGTCTTATATGAGATGCTCAAAATGGAAGTGCCTGTATTTTTTCGTGCTTATCAACAATACTAATAAGCTAAATTCTACTGCATGTTTGCAGTAATAGGCCACTATTAGTGAGGTTATATCGAATGTAATGTTTCAGTAATTACTTTTTATTCATTCAACCACAAGTATATGCAAATTAGTTCTGCAAGTTAACGGAAATAAACTAGCAATAAGGAAAAAAAACAATTGAAGAATTAAATTATACAGTAGAAAGCAGACCAAACATATGCTTGGTTAATAACTCCTAAAATAAGTGAACTACAAGATTTCAAGCACCAACAATCACCAAACCATAAATTAACTCAATAAGGTTCATTTGGAACATTCAACCAATTGATCGTACCCTTGGTTTATTTTATCATCACTTTGTTTCTTCACACCACTTTTGGCATATGTTCTTGACAAAGCTCCAAACCTGGCATAATTTCCTATCTTTCTCTACATGGCAGTGACAATAAAGCATACATCGGCTTTGGTCAGCTTGTTTGATTTTGTAATTATTTTTTTCCTGGAAACAACTTTTTTATGCATCTTAATTAATGGATGATCTTCACCGATGATCTCTTGAATTTGGGGAGAATAATAATTTAGATTCTATGTATTCAAGTGCACACTTTGCTTGCATCATCTAATCTTGAGGATTTTGCTTGCTGACACGCAAACTTGATGTATATCCTCCTATTTAAAATTGGTGTTAGTATTTCATATACATTTTACTGTTCAGCTCGTGTTATGGTATGACCCTGAATTGACACAATGGAACCTTTGAAATGGCAAGGGTTCATAATTTTGTTTTCGCAATCACTTAATAGTTACCTAACTTCATGGAAAAGAAAACAAGATACTTGACCTGCTTTGGAGTTTGTGCGCTGGCTCAACACGACAATTAAATTGAACTCGCTATTATAAGTTTTCCATCTATAATAAATTGTCTTCTGTGCTGCCCATGTGTAGGTTACATCCAAGAAGTATACTATAACAGCTGAGAAGGATCACTATAAGTTCAATCGTTTGGAGAATTTTATGGTAATGTTGAGTTTGCTTGGGACAATATTAACTTACAGCTCAAATGCTTTGGTTTTACATTTTAACTGAATACATTCTTTCTGTTAGATTTTACCAAATTTGGCCAGCATTGATGATATCAGATCAGTTAGATATGATGTATGTGGTATTGTTCGGACAGTAACTCCGAATTCGAAAGCAATGGTACTATCTTGATCCATCCTTTTTGTTTCACTGAGATCACTTCAAAAACTGTTCTTACAATTTCGATGGGATGGTAGGTGACTATAACACATGGACCTGAAAACGTAAAGCCACAGCGGAAATTAGTGGGAGAAAATGGACGATTTTGCTTTGAGGTTTGTTGCCCCCCCCCCCCCCCCCCCCACTATTTTTCCCCTGCAAAACTCATATTATACATGTACCTAGTAATGGGTAGTCCTTTATGCATTGATAATAATGCACAAAGATAGGCCGTCAAGGATTATGTTAATAGGAATATATACATATAATATTCCAGTCAATATTTTTTTATATCCTTGTAAAATATGATCTTATCTTGGCAATTTATGATGTTAATAGCTTCTACACTGCTTCTTGTTTTGAACCTTAGATGACATCATTACTAATTAACTTTCTTTGACATCTTTGTTGTACTTTGCAGGTTCCTGCAGGTGAATACCAGTTATCTGCATTACCTGTAGATTCCGAACGTTCTTCTAGTCTTATGTTTTCACCAGGATCTATTAGTGTCAATGTAAATAGCCCATTGCTTGATCTGGCATTCTCTCAGGTAAACAAGAGCATCACTTTAACCTATCTTTTCCTTAGAAATACTTTGTTAGCTTCTGCCAAGTTTTATAGTTTGTTTTAGGTTTTAGGTTGAGATAATATCTCAGAGGATTAACTCTTTGTTGCAGTCACAAGTCAATGTTCATGGTAAAGTCTCGTGCAAAGAGGAATGCAACCAAAATGTTCTGGTCTCACTTGTTAGATTAGCTGGCGGTGTGGAACAGGAAAAGAAGACAACTACTTTGGAGCAAGATAATGTCAATTTTGTGTTCACAAAAGTATTTCCGGGGAAATATCGTATAGAGGTAAAACCTGGTGTCACAGTTACTGCCCCCCCCCCCCCCAAAAAAAAAAAAGAAAAAAACAAAACAAAAAACTTACTATTTTTTTTCCAAGTCTTTAACAATTTCTGATACATTTCTTCCAGGTGAAGCATTCTTCATCCGAGGGCTCAACTCAGGATGGTTGGTGCTGGGACCAAAATACCTTCAATGTAGACATTGGCACTGATGATGTGAGGGATATTGTATTCGTACAAAAAGGCTACTGGATTGAGCTAGTTTCAACTCATGATACTGAAGCATATATTCAGCTGCCAGATTCTTCTAAACTTGACTTGTCGATAAAGGTCCTATCGCACAACTAAAGGAATACATTATGTTTGCATATGGAACCTTCATTAACAACAATCCACTTTTCTTCTTGGACAGAAAGGATCTCAAAGAATTTGTGTAGAAACTTCAGGGCAACATGAGATTCATTTAACAAATCCTTGTATTTCCTTTGGGAGCTCGTCTGTTTTGTTTGATACAGCTAATCCCATGGTGAGCCTTTTTCCTCCTTGGCATATATCTATATTCCTACAAGGTTTAGTTTGACACCCTAACATTGAAAGTTTCCCTTTTAGCCTGTTCATATCAGCGCAAAGAAGTATCTTGTAAAAGGTGAAATCCATGTGGACGCGGGCTCCCTTCAGGAAAACATTGATTCCAAGGATATAGTCGTGGATGTCTTAAAGAGTGACGGCAGCTTTGTAGAAAAGATATCCACCAAACCTGCTCTTGGAAAGAGTAATCAGAATGGCTTTGCTGCCTTTGAGTACTCTATTTGGGCTGACCTCGGGGAGGACTTCATCTTTGTCCCTCATGATTCTAGGTATAGTGTTCTATTCCATTACTTTTGTTTTCTGCAACCGAGATGTTCATATTAATCGGAATGGTTTGAGTCTCTAGTTTTTTCGGGGCCTGAAGTTCTGCTTCAACCCTTGTATATCTCTTTATTACAGACTGCTTTATTGACATTTCTTTTTTTTGAAGATTGCTTTTCTTTTACCAGAAAATAATTTTGTAAATATTTTATTATACTGACATGATTTGCTGTATTTTCAGCACTGGAAGGAAAAAGGTTCTATTTTATCCAGCAAGACAACAGGTGAGTGACAGTTGATAAGTGAACTTTTTTTAAAAAAAATTGAAACCATGGTTGTAATTGCTTGTAATCTTTAAACTGCAGTATTCAGTGTCTGTGAATGGATGCCAAGACACTGTTCCTCAAATCACTGCAAAAACTGGTCTATACCTTGAAGGATCTGTGTCACCTGCAACTTCTGATGTCGATGTCAAGATTCTATCAGCTAGAAAGAGCAGCTATTCCCATCTGAACAAAGGGGATGTAGCAACAGAGACAAAAACAGATTCTGATGGATCATTCTTTGCAGGTCCCTTGTATGATGACATAGAATATAAAGTTGAAGCTTCAAAGGTTTGTATAATTTTGAGCATATGTTTCTATTTTTAATTAAACTTCTACTAAATTGCCGCAAGACACAAGATGCTAGTGTCTAAGGAATAGGTCATTGCTGTGGTGGTGGTGATGTACAACACCTGTAGTAGTGGCAATTACGAGAGCATCACTATCCAGTTATTGTGCTCAACTCTAAAATGACATTCATTTGTGCTAGGAGGGATTAGTATTCTGTTGCCCCTGGTGATGTATTTATGACATGCATGTATCTGTTTTAGATATCGGAAATAAACTTCTGGCTTCTGCTTAATGAGACATGGCCTAACATTATTAGGGCCAGTTTGGTAGAGCTCCAACTGATCCTGATTCTCTGTGGGAGCTGATTCTCTAAGAGAAGTGATTCTGTGGCTGAAGGTGATTCTCTTTGATTCTCTAGCATAAACTCTTAAAATCAGGATGGAGAATCACTTCACAGAATCAGGAGAAGCTACTTTTTTCAGCTCCCAGCCTCTTAGTTCATTTCAGAGAATCACTCCACAGAATCAGCAGAGAATCACTTCTCTCTGAAAAACTGTTTGGCAGAGCTCTTGCTGGATTCAGCAGAGAATCAGCTCTGGGAGCTCTGCCAAACTGGCCCTTAGAAAGCTACAACATTAAACTACAATTGCAGCATAACTAGGAATCTTTAATCAGCAATCACGGAGGGGTGTTTTATTGAATATCCTATCTGATATCATTTTTGACCTTCGTGCAGGATGGTTATCACCTCAAGCGAACTGGCCCGTACACCTTTGCTTGTCAGAAGCTTGGTCAGATATCAGTCCGGATTTATGGTGAAAATTCAGAGTTGTTACCATCAGTACTATTATCCTTGAGTGGTGAGGAAGGGTACAGAAATAACTCAATTAGTAGCTCTGGCGGAACTTTCATCTTCGACAATTTATTTCCTGGAAGTTTCTATCTCCGACCTCTTCTTAAGGTGCTTCTTTTTTTATGCTCCCTCTTAATCTTCTTTGTATCCCATATGCTAAATAATGCAAAAGATCATGAATGTTAATTTGGAGCTGTAACTTCGTTGCCATCCCATGTTTACTTAATGTAATTTTATTCACTTCTGACTAAAGTTTGCATTAGTTCTCCAAGAAATATAATAACAGGTTGAGTTTGAGCGCATGAAATCCTGTCGCCACATAAACTTTTCTTTAGTTCATATTTGGACGCATTTTTACAAATTTGGAAGCAATGCGTGGAGGAGCACAAGATGTGTCATCGAGTCATTGCAGAATCATATTTGTTTTTTTCTGGAGAGCTGCTAATGGTTTTTGATGTTTCTGCTGTAGGAATATAAATTCAATCCGTCAGCAGTTGCTATTGATCTTAATTCTGGGGAGTCTAGAGAGGCTGAATTCCGTGCAACCAGAGTGGCTTACAGGTCTGTTTCATTATTTGTTTTTGAACAATCATTCTTTCTCTGTAATATTTCTCGTGTCTATATATGCAAAGGAACACATTATCAGTTTGCAGAAAGTTTGTGGCTTTGTGCCTTATTCATGTTCACAATGAGATTCTGTATCTGCTATGTCACCGTTACTGATCCGTAGTAGTGCTTTAGTGTCATTCCAGGTAAAGTACCACCATATTTGCTGCATGTGCAACTCATGAGTGGCTGACTAGTGGGTGTCAAATGGACCCACCACTTACGTTTGTTTGGTTTCATATGCGGTTCAATGGTGCTCTGTTGATAACAGTAGGTCTTGTTACAAAACGATGGACACCGAGCTTAACCTGCTCAGTTGTTTTCTTATAGTTTTGCTGTATGGTTCCCACATCATGTGCACACAAAGTGATTAATGAGTTATGATAAGGTCCATGCTTGATTGAGAACTATTTTTATGTATATTATGCATTACAAAATCTTAATTGTGGCCAATCATAGTACTAACTAGACCAACATCTCGATGTAGTGCCATGGGTTCTGTAACACTGTTAACTGGTCAACCAAAGGAGGGTGTTTTTGTTGAAGCAAGATCTGAATCCACAGGTTATTATGAGGAAGCTACTACAGATTCTTTCGGTAGGTTTCGTCTTAGAGGACTTGTTCCTGGATCAACTTACTCTATAAGAGTGGCTGCAAAAGATAATCTCCAGTTTGCAGCAGTTGAGCGTGCTTCACCAGGTTATTTGTCAGTTGATGTAAGTGTAAACATAATTTATTGAAGTCCAACACTGTTTGCAATGTCATATTCTTAGTTACAGATAAGGCACTTCTTGTGCTCCTTTATTGTTTATATCTGACAGCATTTGCATTTCTAGGTTGGTCATGAAGATATCACTGGTATTGATTTTGTGGTATTTGAACGCCCGGAAGTAACAATCTTGAGTGGCCACGTGGAAGGTGATGGTATTGATATGTTGCAGCCACATCTGTCTGTTGAAATCAGATCAGCAGCAGAACCTTCTAGAGTAGAATCTGTTCTTCCTGTTCCTCTTTCATACTACTTTGAAGTGAGAGATTTGCCCAAAGGCAAGCATCTTGTTCAGCTTCGATCTGGCCTTCCATCACATACCCATAGGTTTGAATCAGAGTTGGTCGAAGTAGATCTGGAAAAGCAACCCCAAATTCATGTTGGCCCCCTTAAATATAAAACTGAAGAGCGCCATCAGAAGCAGGTAATTTCTCACACTTGGCATTAGCATTGCAGCATACTTCTCCTGACACTGTAACATTTGCATTCTCAAACTTGAAGAGATGAGAACTATGGGCATGAGTTACTTTGCTTAAGAGGTACCTATACTGCACATGAGGGGTAGAAAATATTGATGTCCTTGATTATACAGCACTGACCGAGTTATTTTATGTACTTTATACTGCATACGAAGAATAGAAAATGGTGTGGTCATTTTCTTTTTGTCAGCACCAAGATACTCTATGCATTCTAGATTTGCAAATGATGTTGAAACATGTAATTTACCTGAATTCTTGTTTACATATTTGGGGATTAGAATTAATCCCTCGGGACTGGTGGGGTAAATGAAATGATTTGTCATATTTCCAACAGATTTGGTCTAGTCCTTGAAACTTTGACATGCTAGTGAGTCAAATTTAATTGCATTTTTTATCTGTTTCGGGAATCATGTAATTTTTTGTATGATGCAGGAACTGACCCCAGCACCAGTGTTTCCGCTTATTGTTGGAGTTTCTGTGATTGCACTGGTGATCAGTATGCCAAGGTTTGCTGCTCTCTCACAGCAGATTTCATGGTACAAACTCTGGTAACAATGGTTAGTTACTATGTTCTTCGATGTTTTATTTTTACAGGTTAAAAGACTTGTACCAGAGTGCTGTAGGAATGACTTCCCTCGGGTCAGGTGTTGCACCGACCAAAAAGGAGCCACGGAAGAATATTATAAGAAAAAGGGTGTAAACGGCAAATTAGCTTTAATCTTAGGGGGTTGAGAAATGAGCTCTGACAAACTGAGCACGTCAGGAGTAGACGCTACTGTCGGGTTTTTTCCCTCGGGTAATTTTGCAGATGAAAAGAAATCTGACAGTTGATCATCCCTTTGTGACATTTCTGGCTTCAAGTTTTGACGCGGAAGCCAGGCGTGTAATCATTCCAAAATGTTGTATGATAGCACTATGTATAGTTTTGCGGGCGCCAGATAATGCCCTCGATTTCCTTTGTTATAGGAGAAACCAAACCACTATTCCACCGAACCTGTTTACAAGTCATCTGCAATCTTATTTACTAAGAAGAGCAAGTCGTCATGTATTAAGCTCCTGACCATGCTCCTTCCAATAGCATACCGGTGGCCTATCTTAATCTGAGCGGTCCTGTTTTGATGGAACTGCAATTTGTACACCCCCATACAAATTGGTGGTTCCATACCGGTGGTTGCAGTGCGTGACTCGAATTGAGCAGGTCTGCTGTGACACGTTGTTTGCCTGTCTTTCATAGTACAAGAGTAAAAGATCTGCTCACCAGTGGGCAGCGGCCAGCGGGCGTGGCCTCAGTGGTTCCGTTGGATCTGATGAATTGGACCAGGCGTGAGTGCGTGACCAGTTCAGAGCTCCCCTTCCTCAAATTCCAACTACCAAGGTCAGAGTCTCTGCACTCCTACGTCAGATCAGTTTCGTAAGATCAAATTAAGTATAGCAGGTCCATTTATGATCGTTGGCCTTGCTTGCTTCGCTACGCTGCATTGGCTATGTGCTCTGAGGTGGTGGACTGGTGGTGATGCCGCTGGCCGCAAACCGCACGAGGCAATTTGGTGGTTGCCGGTTGGCTGGTACGCCGGTGAGGTTGTGCGCACTGCGCAGGTGGAGGAACAACGAGTTAGGTTGGAGGATCTGACGATATCAGCTGCTGGAGATGGAGATTTAAAAGAAGGCCAATTGGGGTGGAGATGGCGTCCTGAAGCCGCGGCGGCGGTGGGGGAGGAGGAATAGGATGGAGGGGTGGTGAAAGGCCCTAAATTTTAGCCATGCTGTTCGGCTGATACACGCTGGATGTGGCTGCTGGCTGCAACTGCCGATCGGCTGCTGAGGTGCAGCCCAGCCATCCACTGGCCAGCCGAACAACGTGAGACTAGATGAGACTAGATAATTTAAGGATCAGACTCTAATCTTTTCAATTTTGAGTAAGGACCAAATTAGATGGTTGGTTATACATCTCTGGGCACACGAATGAGATGGCCCAGGTGAACTAGTGATCGGCCGATACATGTTACTCAAACAATAATCAAGCCACAGTCCCATTCCTATCAAGAATGCCAAAAACTACTGTGCATATTTAGCTCATCTAGGCCAGAAAGTGGAAAAGATACTAGATCTAGATGACAAATATGGATTAAATGTTTTGACATGTTGTCGCTGCACCGTATTTGTCTGCAAATGACAACAGCCTCCAAATGCTGCTACAGCATAACTAACTGATTAGTACTATCAATCATTCTTTTCTCTGTCCCTTTTGTTGCAACCTCACCTGTTTACTTGCTTTGACTTGAAGGCTCTCCAAAGCATTTCAAAACGAAAAAACAACATTGATCAGGTAAGGCATCTGTGCCATGTACCAAGCTGGAGTACCAACCAGCTGCCAACCAGACCCTTTCAGTCTTGGCATCGCAACCAAATTAATCTTTGCCTGGACAGTGGACTGCAATTAAAGGAATCATTAGGGTGACCGGAGACCGACTGCTACACGGAGCTAGCCGCACGTTGATAGGTACTGGTCTTGTTGGGGGTTAGCGTCAAGCTATGTCTGCCTGCCAGTGTGCTTAAACAGCTAGATCGCGACACGCCGGCTGACCTGTCGCTGTACATGGATGGCATGCATTTGTTTGGTCCATGCTGCTGCATTGTTCTTAACGAAAGACGCCCGGCTAGCTGCAACCGGAAGGGTAGCTCTTTCAATTAACTAGAAGCTGGGAGGAAATCCATCAAAGATGTGCTGGGAGGTACTGGACAGCTTGGAGAGGACAGGGCCGAGCAAATAAAGTAGCAGTTGACTGACCAATTGTTAACAGCAGCTAATGCGTTTTCGTCAGAAAAAGGGAGATCTTGACTGTGGCACGTTGGAAAAAAAAAACTAATTAACAAGGGAAGATGCAGGAAAACTAACAAGTGGGGGGCGAATATGCTTTGAAAGACAGTGGTTTGAGAGTGAGACTAGTAGAAATGAAAGGGGAGAAACCTATAGGCAATAGCCGTTGAGTATTTGGCATCTCCACATGATCTTTATATATAAAGCCCTTTTTTCCTTTCAGAGCATGGAATGCACATATTTTATTAGCGAACGTGAGTAAAACCTTACAAGACCGGTAAAGCACGTAGATGAAGACCATCATAGGCGCAGATAGAAAAAAAAGTATTTGTTCTAAGAGAAAAAAAGGCCATCGTTTGATAACCAGAATTCTCTAAGTCCCCATTTGGAATCATGGAATTGAATTCCATTCTAATAATCATAATTTAAATATAAATCTATTAAGCTAATATAATTATATACGGTACTATTATTGATCATACGAGGGAGATATTTATGTGCTATATTTCTACTATAGAGGTGTGAGCTATATAAGTTACGGAATAGAAACATAGTTTGGTGGTGTGTAGAATCAATTTTCATCTTCCATTCTATGAATTTAGGATAGACTTATATCTAAACTTTGGAAAGTGGTGGGATGTTAAATTCTAAGCCAAATAGTCTAGTTTATTAAGTAGATTTCAATTCCTCCAAAATAAGAGGATCCAAACACCTCTTCCTTCCCTCTACCCTTCCTCTCTGCTCTCAGCTCTAAACCTAGATCGTCTTTCTCGGCTCCGTCTTGGTCGTCGCCGGTCGTCGGAGGCTGTATCCGCGCGTCTCTTCGCTGGATCTAGGCTCCCCACGCTCGGATCTTCTCGCGACGGCGCCGCTTCCCTGGTTGGGAGGGGGGGGGGGGGCTTCGCAGCCGGGGGCCGCCCTCACCGGCGTGTCTCGTCTTCGGGTACGCCCTTCGCACCCGAACGCCGCCTACCCCACTTCACGTCTCCTAGGCACTCCCGCTCGGTCGCCTGCCACCGGGGCACCCGTCCTAGGCGCGGGGTCGCTGTGTCTGGCCCGTCGCCGATAGGGCACCGGCGCCGTCCCTGGTGGTTGCGGCTTCCCGTCCTGCGCTGGGCTTGCAGCCTCCGGCCACCTCTCTAGCGCTACTGGGAGCCCGCCGCCGCCGTCATGGTCATTGTTGTTATTGCTAGTTGCGGGATGGGTTCTCCTGTCGTTGCTTTGCTACTATCCTGCTCTGCTTCAGCTTGTTAGATCTGTTGATATGTGCTTGTTGCTCGCCGACGGCATTGTCCAGCATGGAGAGGGGTCTTTGGGTCCATGGCGAAAACCTTGCACGACTTCGGTTGGTGCTAACAATGGCAATACCCTCGGGTGCCGTTGTCCTCGCTGGAGGTATTGTTCGACCCTAATTCCATTCTTCGGGTGAAAAGCTCGTCTGTTTGTCAGGCTGGCGGCAATGGCTCTTTGCGTCATGTTCTTCCGGGAGGCGTCGTCTTGAAGTTCTATCCATGCTACTGATGCCCTTGGTGCCATTCTTAGTATTTCAGCATTTCTTCTTTCTTCTGGCAGGGTAGTTGCTGCTCGCTTTGGGCTAGTTTAGGCTAGCTGTTATGTGGTGGCGGTGGTGTTTAACTTTTCTTGGGTGTATTTAGAGCTGAGATGGTCGCTTTCTCCCTATGTTGGTTGCTTGAGTTGCCACTGTCTGCATGGTATAGTTGTAAATCTGCACTTCGAGAATTCTCTCGATGTTGCGTCGTAAAATTTTCTTCCTCGTAATAAAATACGTGCTCTCGTAAAAAAAATCCAAACGGTTCCTAAACGGAAATCTTTGTCATTTCGTCAACGACCTGTTAGAAACTTACGATTCTTGCTCGTTCAAAAACTTTATGAATTATCTTGGTCTAGTTTCAACCATACATCCCATACGGAGAATACTTTTCAAGAAATTAGATTAGTGATCAAGAAGTCAAACATGTTTCGTTCGTCTTGGATGTGAGCGTGCGGCCATGTTCTCGGTGGACTATTACCACCAGCGGATCCGACGACGCCGTGTACAGTACAGCTATAAGTTCGGGCTGACACAGCAGGAGCCACCCTCGGAGCTTGAACCGTGAGAGTTCTGTCTCTGGCCGCCGGGGCCCACGCGGAGACAGCAGACACCCCTTCTCTCCTCGGCCATGACGATCAATGCCGCGACCTCGGGATCTCCACCCGGCCAAAAGGCCCACACTGACCCAGCTAAATACCCTCCTCCCTCGCGCAGGACGATGACATGTGGGCCACTTTCCTAGCGTGGGCCCGGCGTCAGTGAGGCAGGCTCCCACTGACTCCGTGCGGCGGCCCACGGTCCATTGGCCATGCGCCCATGCCTAGTTTACGATCCAAGAATGGGAGCCACGGATTCAGTTGCGGATTCATTCCATTCACTCAACAACCAGTGGCCATCTCAAAACAAGAAAAAAGAAACAACAACCAGTGGCGCCGCGCCTGATCTTGCCGAACGCCCCCCGCGGCACGAGTGCACGTGCCGCCCGCCCGCCCGCCCAGTAGGCTGGTTGAACAGTAGCGGGGCGGATACCCACAGGCCACGTCGTTCCTGGCTCTCGCTGCTTGTGGGCCCAGCTTGACACACGGTGGGCCGTCAGTCGCCCAGACCACCTTGTCGACGCGCGGCCAAACCCGGCCTTGCCCTTGCTGGTCTGCGGTGCGACCTACGTAAACCCGGCGCATAGACCCACAAACACATGACCGACCAACTAAACCATGGATGCGGATTTACTGCGGCGTCACGCGCTCAAGCGCACGTAGCAAAGCAAAGAAGTAAAACCACGCGGTGGCCATTTCCGGATGCCTGGCGCATGCGGCATGCGCCTTACGGTTCAGCCATTCATTCTTTTAGTACGTGCTAGAGGAGGAGGCTAAGGGGCTATTTGAATTCACGATCTCGTCACATCAGATATTTGATACTAACTAGGAGTATTAAACATAGACTAATTATAAAATCAATTATATAAATGAAGGCTAATTCGGGAGACGAATCCATTAAGCCTATTTAGATTATAATTTAGCAATATTATACTACAGTAAACATACGCTAATGATAGATTAATTAGGCTTAATAGATTCGTCTTTTGAATTAGTCTCCATTTATGCAATTAGTTTTATAGTTAGCTCATTTTAGTCTCTCTAATTGGCATCCAAATATTCAATGTGACCCGGAGTAAAGTTTAGTCACCGGATCAAACAGCCTCTAAGTTTAGCAATGAGATTATATGGAGGAATATGTCGTGCCCATTCGCGTCTCTTGTAAAATTATAAATATTTGCAAAGCTTCTTGGTTGCTGAAAAATTGTGTCAATGGCGTATATTCCATTCTCACAAGTCATAAACAATCTGATAATATTTTACAAATTTTATTAGATATGGCGACGAGTATGATATACCCCTTCACAATTTTTTTTTCTCTAATCTCACTTTAATTAAAAATATACAAAAAGATAGAAAAATTAGAGCCATTTCATATATAGGTTGATGGGCCGCATGTGAAAACACATTCCTACAACCAATTGATTTATAGAAACGGTTCCTTAAGGAACCGCATGTGCTAATGCATTTTCACTGCAGTCCATAACCTGAGGCGACCACTGCCATATCCACAGGTGGTTTGTAATTTGAACAGCCTCTGAAAAGATATGGAAGAAGTTTGGAGAAATCATTTAGTGATGTGATGTCTAAAAGCCTATGAACACGCAAACTGTTTTCATAACATATGACCACTTATACATAATGTTCTCAACTCTCAACAGGTCCATGCATGTCTTACTATATTGTTGTTGGATATTGTCGTGTCATGCTACACGTATTATGGAACTTCATTTGCCAAGATCACAGCAAAATTGTTCTTATTGCAAATCGGCACAAAAAGGAAATATTTGCCATGCCTTTTGTTATTATTTGAGTTGCTCATGTATAGACGACAACTATCATCAATACAATTATTATCGTTGAGCCTATATAAAGTGGGTGGCTCAATGGAACTGAAATTCAACTTCAATATACAAATCTAGCCAAATATGAAAGACACCTGACTATGTCTCAAAGCCATACAAGAGCATTTATTATTCCCTATCCCATTGCCAAACTCCTTTTATATCACTAAAATACATGCTAACTGCAACTTGTTGAAGACAACAAATTTCTTAATATGTACGCTCATTTTCAAACATGCACAAGTCAAAAATACAATATGTACATATGACTAAATCTAGACATATATAGTAATGTACCATTATCGTCCCGTCCTACTTCCACGTTCACGGATTCCGGACCTCCGGCTGCTAAACCTGGAAGCCCATTTCTATGGATCATGAACCTAGTCCATATAGTCCTCACGGTGTCATGGGCCATATAACACCTCATGAGTAGATGCATGGAAGGTGGATTGCTCGCGTCATCTAGTCCATACCGTCCCTTATCCTCCACCGCCACTATAACACTCTTAGCTTGTGCTTTTTCATCCTAGCTTTGCTTTGCCCATCCCTGTGACGTACCGAATTGATCTACCAACAATCTCGCATCACCCTCCAGCTGCTTCGCAGAAAAAGAGTTTTAGAACTCCACTTCATACATCTTTAGCTTATAGATATGCAATCTGTTTGTATCATATACCATTGCTGACCTGCGAAGATCTTTTCAGAGCTTATTTGAAAAAGAGATTTCGAGGATCTTGGTAGATCCTTGGGATAACATGTTTAACCACACTACTATCCCTAAACATCTTTAAGCGTCATGAAGTACCTAACTTAATCTCTGAAACCTCATCCAATATCAAAACATATGTTGCTCATATTTGCATAAATGACATATGTGATGATATCATTGTTAAGCTTCGTATAGGACGAGCATCGATGTCATATTGTTTTGGTGAAGCCTATGACAAATTTACAGCTTAATTTTTATTATAAATTATGTGCCTTTGTGATGGAGTATGAAAGATGCTGGCATGTCAATAGATAATCGTGGAAATTACATACTTCCGTTTTTATCATCGGATGCTAATTCTTAATATCGACATCTTTAAGAAATGAACACACGCTAAAACACGTAGATGCATCGCAAAGCCACACGTATCTTTTTCTATTGTCAAACTCCTTTTGTTTAGCTAAAAAACTTCCACGACGTGCTCATATTCAAATATGTACCAGTCCAAAACAAAGTTCGTATGACCAAAACTAGACATGTACGGCTGCCGCTGACTCACTCATCCTACTCCCTTGCATTCCAGCCATTCCGGCTGCAAACCCCAGCCAGCAGTCAATTACTACGGCTCATGGACCCGGTCCAGACAGTCCTCACGGCGGCGGTGCTCGTGGTAGATGGGGAGTGCGTCGCTCGCCTCGCCTACTCCTCACCGGCCCCCCCATCCTCCACCCGCCACTATAAATCCTCTCTGCTTCCGTCCCAGCTCCGCTCCGCCCGCCCCAGCGACGCACCACTGATCTCCCGGCGAAATCCCGCCTCCCCCTCCGGCCGCGCCTGGCTTCGCCCCCTGCTTCGGAAGGTTTGCAGCTCCCACCCCCGCAACATGCACACTCCTCCGCTGCTTCTGCTTCTACTGCTGCTGCGGCTCGCACTGTGCGGCATTAGGCCGAACGCTCGGCGACACGGATCGCCGGGCCGCGGATCTGAGGATCCGCGTGCGCCGCTGGCCGCGGGATCGCGTGGGGATCTCGCGGCCCGCGTGGGATTTAGTCGTTTCCGGTGGGAATGGGCTGCCTTCATGCGGCGTGTGATCTGAATTCGACCGGGCAGCGATCCCGTAGCGCGAGCTCGGGCTGGTTGCTGCGGCGGTAGTAGTATCAGGAGTCGTGGGGCTTTGTCGGGTACTGGTGATTTGGACTTCGGGGGTGCTGATTTTGTATGGATCTGAGGAGATCTCGCGGTTTGGTAGTGCTGGATTTGGTGGCTTTGAGTACGGGAATTAGCGAGGGTTTAAATTTGTCGTGTTTCCGAAGTTAACTCTGATATTCAGTTCTGGCTGGTTACGTCGTTAGTGGTCGATTTTGCTCGTTGTAACTTGTTTTTGCAAGTGATGACTGGAAGAAACTTATGATCTTGTGGGAATGGTGGCGTTATCGGTACTGGGGGTTTGAATTTGATGACTCGTGGACTTGGATGTTGAAAGAAAAAGAAAGATTCGGACATCGGGAATAGTAGCGTTACCAATACTTGGATTTGAATTTGATAACTGGTGGACTCGGATCTTAGAGAAACAATGAGATTTGGACAACTCATATGTTGCATGTTGTAGCGTTTTTTTTTGCTCCATTTTGGCATTGATGAATGATGGAAGTAGTTGAGGGCAATGATGCCAAAAAAATGTGCTGGTTTGTCGTACTTGACATTGTATTTTCTGCTACGATTTCAGCTCCTTTATATTATACTTTCGGATTTTGAGCAGCATTCTACGGATCGTCTAGTGTCCTGTTTTATGAGGTGTACAGTGGATTTGGGAAGGCAAGCTTACACTTAGATCTGAGTGTTCTGTCTTGTTAAGTGCTTTTGTATTTTTAATATGGTCATATTGTAATTGCGTAATGTGTTTATATCTTACTTAGCACTGTGAATTCTTTTTTTTTGTGTGCCTGCTATAAATTTTGCTTGCAATTTATTGTTTGTGATCGCTGAAAATGATTCCTTAGCTTGATGGTTATTGAGAAGTAGAATTAGCTCTAGTCCTCCAATTAAATATTGGATGTTTAGAAAGCAATTATTGAAAATAATTCAAACAAATCAATGTCCGGTCGGTATAATGCTTCCTGTTTTCGTATTTTCTTGCATCTTGTAGCCATTCATTGCAATGGGACGAATAATGTGTGAAGCTTTACTAGAAGTTTCGTTTTGGTAGCTCAGTGCTGCGGTTACTGAAAAAATTGGAGTCAGTCATCATGGCACTTAGGGTCATTTATTGTACTTGTACTTTCTGGAGTAGCGTGTTTTGACCATTATAGTGGTTGTCTAAGCATAATAAATATTGCCTGGAAGTTTTGTTTCCCAATTTGTTTAGTCGTGCCATCCATTCAACGTTCAAGTCTCTGTGCAAGCATTAGTACAAGGAATGCAGAGAGGCTTATTTATCATGATTAAAACTATTCTTTGTTATCATATTCTGATTCGTTTTTTTACAGGTGAAGTAAATCATGGCGACAGGCCAACTTTTCTCGAAAACTACCCAAGCATTATTCTACAATTACAAGCAACTTCCCATCCAACGGATGCTTGATTTTGACTTCCTCTGTGGTACGCATCCGGCCTTCATTCTTGTTTGAATTGAATTCCTAATTTACTTCTTCCTTACTGACTCTCTGTTTCTTTATAGGGAGAGAAACACCTTCTGTTGCTGGAATAATCAATCCTGGTTCTGATGGTTTTCAGAAACTTTTCTTCGGACAAGAGGAAATTGCTATTCCAGTTCATCCTACGTAAGTTCTCTAGATCCTTGTATGGGCCATTTCATTTAGCAAGAAAATAGTTATATTTTTGGTGGAGATGAGTAAGCTATCTAATTGTTAGCCCAACCTGGTATTTACTTATGTGTATTTTGTAGAATTGAAGCTGCCTGCAATGCACACCCAACAGCTGATGTATTTATCAACTTTGCTTCCTTCCGGAGGTTAGCTATTTTTTTGTGAAAGAGTGCACGGTCTTGAGTAACTACATGCTAACTATATTTGCTTATTTTGCAGTGCTGCTGCTTCTTCAATGTCAGCTTTGAAGCAGCCGACAATAAGAGTTGTAGCTATCATTGCCGAGGGTGTTCCTGAATCAGATGCAAAGCAGCTAATTAGTTATGCACGTGCTAATAACAAGGTAAGGACTAAGGTTTACATGAACAAACTGTTTTTTGGGACCCGAGGGATCATCTAGACTATCGTCATAAATCAGTACATTTCCATTTCATATCAATAAAGGATCACATCTATCTAGAAAAGTTTATAAAAAAATAATGGCTTCTGGTTCATCCAGATATGCTATTGGCAAATGCACACTCCATGTCCTATGTCACATCTGCATATTTGTCCCTTATATTTGTTAAGCAGTTTTAGTATTATCTGTAGGTCATCATTGGACCTGCAACAGTTGGAGGAATTCAAGCTGGTGCTTTCAAGATTGGTGATACTGCTGGAACCATTGACAACATAATTCAGTGCAAGCTTTATAGGCCTGGATCTGTCGGTTTTGTGTCTAAATCGGTAGGGCCTTTATCCCTTCTTTCATTATTTGGTTTGCTTGTGTACATACAACAACATGAGCAGCAACAAAACTCTTGCTTTCCCCAAGTAATATGGGGTAAGCTAGAGATGAAACCAAACAAGAGCTACAGACACCAAAAAAAAGAAAGTAAAAAAACAGAAATATCAAAGTAGTTCAAGTAATTACTGTCGTAGTAAAAGAAACTAAAGTTCTAGATTGTCGACATGGATACTTAAATATCTATCTGATACTAAGGGGAGCAAATGTCCTGTTTCTTAGAATATGAAAGTATTGTAGAATGTATATGATGCGCTGAGCAGCTTTCTAGAATTTTGAATGTAGAACTGAGGCTTGGCTTTATGTTTATCTAGAAAATGCAAATGTAAATGCATATGCAATTATTTTTTGTTGCCTGAACCACTGAATTTCTGTCTATTATTTCTGATTCACTGGCTAGTATATGTTCATTTGCATTTGTATATTCTGAGTGTCATTTTAAATGATTATACGCCATCACAAACGCCAATGGGGCTATGCCAAACTAACATTTCTTTACATCAACAGGGTGGCATGTCAAATGAGATGTACAACACCATTGCCAGAGTGACAGATGGTATTTATGAAGGTAACACAATTGTGGTTAAATGCAATTATTTAATATTTCTACGCTCACAAAAAATGCATGTGTTCTAACAATTTTTTTTAATGTAATCAGGAATTGCAATTGGAGGGGATGTTTTCCCTGGATCAACTCTGTCAGATCACATTCTGCGTTTTAATAACATACCACAGGTTTGACATTTGAACTGATTTAGATCTTTATATGGAAATTAGTGCGTTTTTTTTTTCTTTTAGTGCTATGCATATTCATCATTGATCTTTATGGTGAACTTTCCTGTGGTTGACTAATTTACATCTCCTGTCTGTGATGGCATCCATAAACTGTCATTATTGTTGCTGTTTAACTTGGTCACATCGTTTTTGCTTTCTTTTTCTCTTGGACTACTGTACCGTAGTCTTGCACACCTTTACATCCCAGTAAAATCTCAGGACTTGTAGGTTGTTCAGCATAAAAGAAAGCTTTCAACTTAATAGTGGACATTTATCGTTTGTAACTCATGCCTGGAGCATTAGTATACCAATAACTTCATGTACTTCATATTTGTTGGCTTTAGGTTAAAATGATGGTTGTTCTTGGGGAGCTTGGTGGAAAAGATGAGTATTCACTTGTTGAAGCCTTGAAACAAGGAAAGGTTCAGAAACCAGTTGTTGCATGGGTTAGTGGGACATGCGCACGTCTATTTAAATCGGAAGTGCAGTTTGGCCATGCTGTAAGTTTGAAATAACTATTTGAATTCATTTTTGCCCTTATTTCTGTCAGAAGAACAGTATATTTACTATGTAGAGATCTTTTTTTTTTCTGGGACATAACAGGGTGCAAAGAGTGGTGGTGAGTTGGAATCAGCCCAAGCTAAGAATCAGGCACTAAGGGAAGCTGGGGCAATTGTGCCTACTTCATATGAAGCTCTCGAAAGTGCTATTAAGGAGACATTTGACAAACTGGTACGTTGATGAGGTCTTCTGCATTGTGATTGTCTTCCAAGCATTAGTATTGGATAATCAGGAATATGGGAATCAAGCTTCTGAGGCTAAATATATTTGGCAGGCTGAGGAAGGAAAGATTTCTCCTGTGGCTGAAATTACACCTCCTCCCATTCCTGAGGACCTTAAAACTGCAATCAAGAGTGGGAAGGTCCGGGCTCCTACCCACATCATCTCCACAATCTCTGATGACAGAGGTTAGATTGGTGGTGCCATGTTGTTCTATTTATGCTCTATGTTCAACATTTGTCTCTTTCCCCTCTTTGAACTGAGGTAATTTTGGGTGCGTGCTTGCGATGCAGGCGAGGAACCGTGCTATGCTGGTGTCCCTATGTCTACAATTATTGAACAGGGTTATGGTGTTGGTGATGTTATCTCTCTCTTGTGGTTCAAGCGCAGCCTTCCTCGCTATTGCACTCAGTTTATTGAGGTAAGTTATGGGCATATATGTCGTACCGATGGTGTTATCCTATCTTCAGAGGGTTAAAGTTGTACTAGTGGCTGATAATTCCGACCAACATTATTTTTCTATATCTGGAGTTCATTTGATCTAAAAGGGGTTTTCATGTGTCTCCAGATATGCATCATGCTTTGCGCTGACCATGGTCCCTGTGTGTCCGGTGCTCATAACTCTATAGTTACTGCTAGGGCCGGGAAGGACCTTGTTTCCAGCTTAGTGTCTGGTGAGCTTTTGTTTGATTTCTGCATGCAGAACTTTTACCATTTGGGGCGCTGTTGCATGAACCACCAATATTTATGGTTGAAACATTAAATTGGAATGTTGTCGTTGCAGGATTGTTGACAATTGGTCCCCGTTTCGGTGGAGCAATTGATGATGCTGCCCGATACTTCAAAGATGCATGCGATAGGGTGAGCTAACTTAGATTTTCCTTTCATTTATAGCATCTCCATGTTTCTTATATCGATTAATCACTCTAATGGGTCTGTATCAATTGGTTGCAGTGTCTCACGCCTTATGAGTTTGTTGAAGGCATGAAAAAGAAGGGTATCCGTGTCCCTGGGATTGGTCACAGGTATAGCATGTGTAGCCTTTTCATGATGTTATCATAAAAATCTTTTCACTGGAAAAATACGAGCAGTTATCCATTTGATCTTGCACTAAGTTCACTTGTCTGTGTCGATTAGGATCAAGAGCAGGGACAACAGGGACAAGCGTGTGCAGCTTCTACAAAAATATGCTCACACACATTTCCCTTCAGTCAAGTACATGGAATATGCTGTTCAGGTTGAGACCTACACCTTGTCAAAAGCCAACAATTTGGTCCTGAATGTCGATGGTGCGATCGGGTCGCTTTTCTTGGATCTTCTATCTGGAAGTGGAATGTTCACCAAACAGGAGATCGACGAGATTGTCGAGATTGGTTATCTTAATGGGCTCTTTGTCCTTGCACGTTCAATTGGTCTGATTGGGTGAGTCCTATTCTGTCATTGATTATTGACATTTCTCTGCGGTTTTGCTATGCTAATGACTGTATGTTGCAGTTATATTTTTCTATTTTGAGTTTTCAGTTTTGTAACTACTCACTTTGCTGAACATGTGGTACTTGGCCCACAGGCACACTTTTGACCAGAAGAGGCTCAAGCAGCCACTCTACCGTCACCCATGGGAGGATGTCCTCTACACCAAGTGAGATAGAATCATTCTTTGTGCACGGAATTATTACTATCACCTAGGGCTTCCAGCTGTCTGTACACTTCATAAAAGTCGAGCACAGTTGCATAAAAGTTGAAGGTTGTGATTGATGGTGAAACTAGGAGAGGAAGAGGAACATCACTAGTCAGCAGTAGCTTGTGTGTTTTATCTGTTGCAAATTCAAGTCTCTGGTCCTGATTTTTGTCCAGCAAAACGAACCGTCGTTGGGCCACATGATATTGGAGAGGATACTTTCATTGTTGTTTCACGACAAGGCCTCAGAAAAGAAGTTTTCCCTCGAAATGAAGTATGGTGCTAGCCCTCTTGAGTTGTTTTGTCGATAAATTCATTTGTTTTGTCGAAATGAAGTATCGGCAATTTGCATTCGTTGCTTGGAGCTGCAACCGGTTTGAGTCCCTCTCTGCGTCCGACATCTGCTTTGCGTTGGTAACATTCGCCATGCACCCTTTGCAATGGTTACATTCGTCATTTTTCCTTTCCCCCGCCCTGTGATTTCCTCCTACTTGCGCGCAAAAAGACCATGCGGTTAAGTAACGCCAGTAACCATTTTCACTGGCACAACCCAACCAGTAAATTTGTATAGTGACATCGTTATTGCTGGCTGACGACTATCGCGGCTGCGCGTCGAGCCAGCCGTCGCCGGAGATGTAGGAGAGGTCGACGAACTTTGCGAGCTCGCCGTCGCTCAACGCCTTGGTCCACGGCACCCTCCCCGTCCGGTTGGACCCCTGCCCCGTGCACCCCGCCTCCACCATCGTCAGCGTGTCCCTGTTGTGCAGATCAAACGACAAAACCAAATCAGATGCCGATGCCAATCAGGAAGGACACACCGCTCGATCGATCGATCACGACGACGTGCGACGACTCACTCCCTGCCCTTGTAGTTCCAGGCGTCCCATCCCTGGCCGACGACGACGCCGGACATGTCCGTCCGGTAGAAGATGACCCTGGCGTAGCGCCGCCACGCGCGGCCCAGGTACGCCGGCGTGTCGCCCCGCACGGTGCAGCCCTTGAACACGAAGCCGCTCGTGTCCGCCTCGCTCTGCCGGCCCTGCGCCGTGATGAACCCGGGCGACACCGGCGTTGGGGCCGTCCGGATGTCGCAGCCCTGGAAGATGGACTGGCCGTTGCCGAAGATGAAGTCCATGGCGCCCTCGATGTAGCAGCCCTCGTAGTAGTGCCGCCCGTCCATGTCACTCAGCGTGTCCTGGACGCCCACGAACCCGCACCGGTAGAACGACGACCGGTCGCCGGAAACCAGCGCCGCCACCGCCGGCGACATCCCGCCGTCCCCGTCGCCGTACGTGTTCTGCAATCCCATCGCGTGAGCGGCTCCGGCGCGCGCGCGCGGCGGGAAGGTTTAGTTAGTTGGAGACGACGACGACGACGGACCTTGAAGGTGATGTCGCGGGCCATGAAGTCGGCGGAGTACGCCGCGAACGTCGGGGAGGCGGCGGTGCTCGAGTCCCGGCCGGCGTGGTCCGCCCACTCGATCGACGTCTGCTGCCTCCCCTCGCCTTCCAGCAGGATGAAGCTCTTGTTCTGAGGTATGATCACCTTCTCACTTCGTGCATGCGCCATGATAAAAAACAGACACAAAATTATTAGCTTCATTACTACTTGATTGAGGATTTGTTAGACGAGCAAAGGAACTGAATGAAACTTGGATATGAAAATGGAGCGAACCTGGATTGACGAGCATACATAAATCTCAAACTAAAAAGCACTCGTCAAATTCAGGATTCGGACCCAATCATCGGGTAATCAAACGTAGAACAAAACCTCTACAATTACAAGAATACTCTGAACGAAAACTACTACATTATTGAAACTGCAACAACACAAGGGATGCGTGAATCACTTACTTGTAGACGCCAGCGGCGACGTGAACTCGGATCCACTGGCCGTTGCCGAACGGGACAGAGTCGACGGCGTGCTGGACGGACTCGAAGTCGGCGCTCCCGTTCCGGTTGACGAAGATGCTCCGCACCACGGTGCCCGCGGCGTCGCAGCGGCCCCGAGGCACGGCGGCCATGGAAGCCAGCACGGCGAGCGCAACGGCCAGCGCCATTCTGGCAGATGGACGTAGCCGCCGGAGCTTCATGCTACTGCCCTGATGATGATGATGAGAAGACTAACCGGCCAGCAGCAGATGGGAGAGCAGGGAATGAAGCAGAAGCGAGTAAATCCGGGGGAGAGTTTGGAAACGTATCGATTCTCGCCATGGCTGGACGACTACTGCGATTTGGCAACTAGTACTCGTTTCGGTTCCCAGGTTTCTGTAATCTGTGCGCGAATGCGTATCTCACGGGATTTTTGCTTTGTCTAGGCAGACACCGCTACGGCTCCTTCGCGTCCTTGCCTGCCTTCCACAAACTTCGTTCATGGAGGTTCAGAAATGTGTATGAGTAGTTGAGGTTTGAGTACACGGCTAGCCAGCTCTCCTTCGGTGTCAGGAGTTTTCGATTAAAAACTAAATAATCTTCTTCGGAAAAGAAGATATGAAACTACAAACACTCCAATGCAGTGGGAAATATGAAAAATGAAAATGAGTGATGTCTTTGGTTCTCAGTTCGTGAGCCACTGACTCAAACTCAAGTCGTGCGAAACCTTGACACAATTTGAGAATTTCATCTCCATGGCTCCATGCTTATTACTGGCCTGCAAGGGTCAATCCAGGTTACCAAACAGCTATAAAACGTTCGGCTGTCAGTTTTCATCTTTTCAAGTTTCGCGAGATTCATAACCTTACTAGCACCTACTACTATTGCCAGTGACTACAAAACCAACTCATTGCAGTACTGAAGCATTGGACTTCTTAATCGTCCAATTCACCGTGCTAACTTCATCTTGCAAGACATATTACTACTCCGTCCGTTTGGAGTAGTATACTAGCTAGATGGACTTAATAATTTTTTCGTCTAGTTTCCCCTTCGAAGATGGAATATCTGCAGTCTTCCGCAGCTAATTACTGCCTCGCTCGGTACATTCATTTCGGTATTTGAAAACCGTTCTGGAGAAGTAATGAGGCCGCCAGGGAGCTGTAATGAACGTCTGATCGCGTAGCCTCTCACCATGCATGCTTCTAATTTACATTTCGGTCCACTATTTTTGCAGCAGCAGTAGTAGAAATTTTGAAATACTTATTTTTATGCAGCAGCAGCAGCAGCAGCAGCAATTTACTACGTTATGTGCCCCCTCAGTACATAAACGTTGCCTTTTTGTATGACTTATTTGACCCTCAATATCTCAAACTTTCTTTCAGCGTTTTTTCTCACGAATAATACACCATACTAATTATACTCCACTAACAAGAGTGTTCCCCGACTCAGTTGATTTAGTTAAACTTGGTCAAAGCTTGTTCGACGCCACGGTGACCCGTGAGGAGTCCAGGGCCGCTGGGGGTTAGCGGAGTTCCAGCTATCCGTTTAGTACAGCTTCAGCTTCTACTACGGTTCCTGTAGCGAAGCTGAAGCTATTTTTAAAATAGTTTGGCAAAATATGGGCTGCGGGAGAAGCTGGATAAAACTACGATTTCCGGCTTCTCCTCCTTAGTGTAAGTTGGAAACAGCTTCACCAGGTGCTTTATAAGAAAATACCCCTTTGACACAATTTCATATAAAGTTCTTTTCGAAGCTCTTCAAGAAGCTGCGCCAAAGAGACTCCTATTCTGCCACCAGTAGGGCCTATTTCGTTCAGATCTGGTCGAGACACAAGAGGGTCTTGGAGGAGTCATGGAACATCTAATGAAAGTTTGGAGCAAACATTAAGTGAACATCAATTGTTGTCATATTTATTTTTTAGAAATAAATACCGTCAAAAAAATTTATATGCTTCAGATCTTAATAAGTGAAATGGACGGCCAACAGAAAATACTCGGCAAGATCAGCTTATCGGGCATAATTCTTCGGCTCCGCCGCAACGAAACTGCAGCCGCTGATTTGGAAGCCGTGGGCACCGCAGAAATGCAAGTTCTTCGCATGGCTCATCAACAAAAATAGAGTATGGACGTAGGATCGCTTGGCAACCAGGGGCTGGCCGAGGAACAGCGTTTGCCCTCTTTGTCGGCATGAATCGGAATCTGTGCACCAACTGCTAGTCACGTGCCATTTCACAAGGCGAGTGTGGAGTCTAATCACTGGTACCACGAGCTGCTCCCAAGCCATTGGAGCATCACGCATTCAGTTAGAGAGTGGTGGCACATGATGGGGAACCTTCGGGGCGTGCCACCAAGAGCGCTCAAATCCCTCCTCCTGCTGGACAACTGGGAGATCCGGAAAGAGAGAAATGCAAGAACTTTCAACCGGTAGGAGACATCGCCGACAACGCTCCTGAGAAAAATCAAGGAGGAGGCGCGGGCGTGGGGAATTGTGGGAGCCAGACACCAGGCGGATCTTGTCGGAGTCTACTGGTAGGCCGCCGGCCGCGTTTGTACAGTTTTTTGACCGCTGTCTTTTCGCTTTACTATTTTTTTAGAGAGCCTTCCGTGGCCTCTCGCTTGTAACTCCTTCTTTATTAATAGAAATACGCATAGTCTGTGCTTGTTCATTAAAAAAATTAATCAGTGAACATTCAGTGAACATCAATTTGGGATATTGCTTTTGATTTGAATTTTATAAAGGCTATGTTATCGCATAATTTTGCTATACCTTGACAGCTGTGCAATTTATCAGCAATTCATGTTTTATTTTTATTGAGTTTGCGTGATAACATATGGATTATATTGTTTCCAGTTTTCAACCATCAACTGTGAATGCTGGTTATCAAAGGTTTGCAAAGTACCCCCCACCCCCACACCCCGAAAAAATAAAATAAAAGAAGAAATGACCATGGGACGTCCATTTAGTTTAACCTGAATGGATATGATGACTTATTTAACTCCGTGAAATATATATTTGTATTTTTTAGAGAAATAGATAAATAGGAAAAATATTCTTCTATTAGATTTAACTTCGTATTAAATCCAACTTTCCTACCTGAAGTAACATGACAATGGGTGTGAGATCTAACGTAGTCCTTTCCCCTAATGTGATTCTTTTTAACGTGGAAAAAAAACTAACCTGAGGCGCGAGACAAACTTTAAATAAACTTCCCTGTAACCATAATGGTGTCTTATTTTTTTTTAAAAAAATGCTGTGACTTTTAATTAACTTGGTATGTGTTTTTTGATATTACTTTTGGTCTGAATGTTATCAAGGCTATGCTATATCGCATAATTTTGCTGCTCCGTGATTCATGTGCAATCTGGTAGCAATCCATGTTTATTTTTATGGAGTCCACATTACAACATACATATCGATTCCAATTTTTAACCCTTAACTATCAAACTGTTTACTCCCCTTGGTCATTTGAATCCGAGCTGAGGTGGATGGTAGCTTTAGAAAGTTTGCAAAGTCAGCCCTCTCTTTCGGTCTTTTCATATTGGATCTTGGTCCTCAAACACCCCTTTAACAGGCAAACACGCAGGAAGATTGGATTTCAGCCAACACATTAAGGCCCCTCTAGTTTGCTCACCGTCCGTTTGTTCAGTCCAGTGCCCCTCTCCCCTATTATACGATGCACGGACCTGGCCTTCTAAACATAATTCATCATCTAATAAGATGTACGAGAACCGTCAAACAGAGAAGTTACTGTTTCTGTCTCCTTCGATAATAAGTCCATATCTCACAAACAACAGGTCCACGGTGCATTAATTTTGGTTGTGATGTAGATCCACAGGCCCATATCTACTGACAAAGTTTTAGGTCATCCCGACACCATTTCACCACCCAAGCTAATTATCTTTCATCTATCAGAATTGCTTTGTGTTGAAGTGCAGTCATCCGAACTAACAAAACTTACTCAACCAATCATCAAACCAACTGACCAGATTGAAGTGATCTAATTGTATAACTTGTTCATCAAGTTTGGTGCTGATACAAGCACGTTTGAGCCTCCAATCGCTGACTTAAGCGCGACCAGTTTAGAGCCACAAAATCTAGACAAAGTTGTTTCTTATTCTTCTTTCTCTATTTAGATCCTCCAACATTGGGCTTGTCCTATTTAGATCCTCCAAAAACAGCGTTGTTTTATTGTGTTGGGCAGCCCAACCAGTACTCATGGGTTCATGGCCTGGCAAGTGCTAAGGGTTTGCTATCTGTATTCATACGAGTGCATACCACAAATTTGTTGACACGCATTTGCTAGCACTCTCTCTAGTAAAACAGAAAGCTTCCGTAGTCTTCTAGTATTTAGTAGACCTTTTCCTCAATAAATCCAATCTGAAGCAAAAGTCTATGTTTTCTCAAACAGTAATTATCTTTCGCCTGAAAATACTGGCATTTTATTTTGTAGTTCCTAATAACTCCACCTTTGAGGCTTGCTCTCGCCATCAACCCGATATCCAGTAGATACTACTCCAGTCTACTGAACTGTTGAATCCAGTATGACCACACCACAATTTCCCGTGTAGGTACTAATTACTGCTTACGCTTTGACGCTCCTAGTTACGAAATGGCGTAAACTGGCACTACACATTAATGGATGACTTCAAGAAAAAAACATTAATCGATGACTTCTCCAAGAAAAAAACATTAATCGATGAGACGCATCATCAACTTTTGATGTCCAATTCATCGCAAAATGGAGGAGGTTGGCTCAGTATTGAAGGCGCGGGGGTGACAATACGGTGAATATCGGTTGGTATTGGGTTTGATTTCTAATTCCGAATTCAAGGATATCCAAATATCCGATATTCGAAGCTACTAATTTCAATTCCGAATTCTGAGCCTGAATATCTACGTGCAAACGTAGTGCAAGTGTATATGTTTTTGCCACAACACCAAACAATAATTCTCTCTTTTGCCTGAAAATAATTGCATTTTGTTCTGTAGTTCTTATCTTTTAGAGGTAGAAACCATAATATGATATTCTGTGTTATCCTAAATACCTCCACCTTTGAGGCTTGCTCTCGCCATGTTAACCTGGCCGGCTTTCACCCTTATTTTGTGACTTCCTGCAAAGTATCCACCCGATATCCAGTGGCTACGTACTACTCGTCTCAAGTCTCAACGGAACTGTCGAATCCAGTATGACCACACTACGTACAATTTCCCGTGTAATCCAGTTACTAATTAGTAATTACTGCTTACCTCGGTAACTTAATAGGAGAATGACTCTTCGGCATTACGCTTTGACGCTCCGAGTTACGACATGGCGTGAACTGGCACTAAACATTAATCGATGACTTCTCCAAGAAAAAAACATTACTCGATGAACATTAATCATCAACTTTTGATGCATATGCTCATTCAGCACTAGTATAAATACGAGACCTCGCTCCATACACTCTCAACTAACGGATCATAAGCTTTGCTCTCGACACCGTCTCCTTCCTTCCTCACACAAACTCCGTCGCTAGCAGCCACGATGTCGGCGATGCGCTTCACCATGCCAGGCACCCAAGCTTCCTCCAACCCCACCACCCGCCTCACCGTCCGCTTCGGCTCCGCCACGATCGACACCACGGTCACCCGCGACGCCGCTGCCGCCGATGAGTGGGTCCGCGCCGTACGCGCCGCCCACCCGCGCGGCGGCGGCCCTCTCATCGTCGGCCTGGACTGCGAGTGGAAGCCCAACTACCGCAGCTGGACGACCTCCAGGGTGGCCGTCCTCCAGCTCTGCGCCGGCGCCCGCTGCCTCGTCCTCCAGCTCTTCTACGTCGACCGCGTCCCGGCGTCCGTCCGGAGCCTCCTCGCCGACCGCGACGTGCGGCTCGTCGGCATCGGCGTCGGCGAGGACGCCGCGAGGCTAGCCGCCGACTACGGCCTCGCTTGCGCCGCGCCGGTCGACCTGGAGGCCCGCTGCAACGACCACCTGGGACGCTGCGCTGGCGGGAGGAGACTGGGGCTCAAGGGCTTTGCCAGGGAGGTGCTGGGGCTGGTCATGGAGAAGCCCCGCGGTGTGACCATGAGCAACTGGGAGAAGCATGACCTCGACGAGGCCCAGATCCGGTACGCGTGCATCGACGCGTACGTGTCTTACAAGCTGGGCGAGAGGGTCCTCATCACCAGCTGATCCAATGGATCAACTGGATTGGATTGTCGTGTTATCTGCTTCGCTCGTGTTCTTTGTTTACCCTATCTATCTATCTATCTATCTATCCATCTATCTATCTATCTATATGTATTGGGTTACTACTTGGATTAAATGGAGTTTCTTTCCGCAAGGTCGTGCAGAGGTTCTGTGTTTACCACATGATGTGCTGTGAGGCCATGATATTATATTTTATGGAAAAACATATTTTAGGAAAGCTTGCCAGTAACATCGAAATATATGCAGGAACCCCCTAATGTTGGAGTTAGAACATGTCAGCTTGGAAGGCATTTATCCTATCTAGTCAAAATGCTGTGTTCCTGGATGGTGCTAAACCAAAAGTGGTTCGAACGATTCTCCAAAGCAATGTAGCATAACGACATTGGAAAATCATTGGTTCCATGAAGATCAAATGCCCACCATCCGTGAGCTTTCATCATCAACATGTCACAGTCTGTTACCTGATTTCCCAGAGACTCGAGTCTGTAATCTGTTTATATCCCCTAATGGAGTTCCCGTGTGGAGCCGAGCTCAAAGCAGGGAATCTAACCATTGACGACGAGCTTCTCATCAGTTAGCAAGAGAAGATCACGACCGGATTAACGAATTCAGCAGGTAGCACGTTGACGGGCCCCCCGGGGAGGCCCAGCGCTGCATCAGCGGCCCAACAAGACCCTCTCGCCCAGCCTGTAGGACACGTAGGCGTCGACGACGGCGTACCCGATCTGGCCCCGCTCCAGGTCACGCTTCTCCCAGTCGCTCATGGCGACGGCGTCGGGCTTCTCCATGTTGAGGTCCAGCACCTCCTTGGCGTACTCCTTGAGGCCCAGCCTGCCGCCCCCGCCCACGAGGCCCAGGTAGTCGTCGCAGGGGCCCGCCAACTCCACGGGCGCCGCGCACACGAGCCCGTGGTCGGCGGCCAGCCTCGCGGCGGCGCCCACGACGCCGACGCCCACGAACCGCACCCGCGGGTCGCGGAGGAACGC
Source organism: Panicum hallii (assembly GCF_002211085.1). Taxonomy (NCBI): domain Eukaryota; kingdom Viridiplantae; phylum Streptophyta; class Magnoliopsida; order Poales; family Poaceae; genus Panicum; species Panicum hallii. The sequence continues at coordinate 49,533,463 of NC_038046.1, forward strand.
CCTCAGCACCTCCGGGACGCGGCCGAGGTAGAGCAGCTGGAGGACGAGGCAGCCGGCGGCGCCGCCCGCGCAGAGCTGGAGGACGGCCGCCCGGGGGGCCATCCACGCGGGGCCCCGGGCGGGCTGCTGCTGCTTGTTCCACTTGCAGTCGAGGCCGACGACGAGGGGCGCGCCGCGCGGGTGGGAGGCGCGGAGGCCCCGGACCCAGGCGTCCGCGACCGCGGCGTCGCGGGTGACGGTGGCCGCGATCTCGACGGACCCGAAGCAGAAGGTGGAGACGGAGATCGCCGCCCTCGGCATTTTTTTTTTTGGTAGCTGATGATCGGGGGGCGCATGCATGAGCTAATCACATCTACTACTTGATCTGATTGGCACTTCCTTTTGGAGAAGGGTCCCCGGCAATGGATTAGACGCAAGTAATCCCGAAAAGGAGTCCCCATTGGATAAACCCGATTGGCCTATTTTCAACTCGATCGTTATACGGGAGTCGTGTGGCGGTTTTACTGCTAGCTCCCGTTGAAAATGTATGGATCAAAGACCGAGCTGGCTAAATGCACATACAGGAGGGGGCAGAATGGTGATATTTGTGATAAAAAAAATTAATCAACCTCGAGCTGGCCCATCATTATTAGGCTGGCTGTCAGTTGGCCACCTGTCTTGGTTAATATTTGCCATTTTAACTTACTTATCATCAAATAACAAAAAGTACAGCTAAGTTTATGCACCACAGAGGACAAAACAATAAACTTCACTTTATGGTAACATGAAAAGTTGTGAAATCCTTTCCTGCACGAATCACTTCACGAAATTCTAAAGTTGTGAAAACCTTTCCTACAAAATCCATTCCTACTACGTGTCTACAGCTTATACCTAAATAATTTTCTACTTACATGGCATACACTAAGAGTCCTTGGTTGGGGGTATTTGCAGATTTGAAACTGCGTATTGTTATCCTTCCAGTTCCAGATAATGGTATCTACTCTCCTGCCCGTCGTGAGAAACACAAGTATCTTTCCATTTGAACCACCAACGACAACGGGTACGTAAAATTTTAAGCTATTTAACTAGTGTAGTTAATCGGAGCGATTAATGTTGAAATATGCAAATATTTAACTAGTGTAGTTAATGGTTACGATTAGCTAGTGTACATTTTAGGTGTAGCGGTAGTGAACAGTAGCGAAATTACTGATCGAGAAATTACTAAACTAAATTAACGTAAAATAGTATCAGCGTTACTGATATTTTTCAGTAATTAGCTAAGTGTTGCACACCTAGAGTGTACAATAGCATATGAGAACATCTTTATTTGTAATTACGCATTTATTTAGATATGAATATTGTAATAATGTGGCGCTCTAGGAACTAGTAACCTACACAATACAATATAGATGTACAGATATCCTAAAACGCATGGTCATCCGTGTACCTATAAAGGAACATGTTATATACTTATTATTTTCTCAACTTTAATTTTTCTTTATCATTTTTATTGGATACACTATCACTTTGCATAAAAAATGTAAATATTTAAAATTTGACGTGAAACCAATTTCTTGAAAAAGAAGCGTTTTAGAAACACCCAGCTAGCCTAGAAATATTTTTTTATCTTCAAACACCTTCAATCAATATTTCAAAATAAATCCAGACCATTGAATTTCTGATGAATCTGGATATTTTGCATATTTATTATTTTTAAAAAAATAACCCTGACCAACCCGTTTGCATCACCGCCAGCCCAACCCACCCGCATCTGTTGTCCAGCTCCAGTTCTCCTCCGCGCTCGACCGCTATCGGCGACTCCGCGCCCCGCTCGAACCCCCGCGTCCCACACGCGCGTGCTACCTCCGCCTTGCTCCTCGTGCTCGACCAACTCTGGCGACACCACTCCGACGCTCGGTCTCCGCGCCTTGGCTCGACGCTAGCACTCTCCCATCGCGGTGGTCCAGATCTGCTTAGGAGTGAAGGCGCTGCTGCGCGCCGTCCTCCTCAAGAGCGTCGAGGATGAGCATGAGCATGTAAGGTGCCACTCGATGAAGGTGTGACCCGCTTCCCCTAGACCACTTACTTTTCCTCTCTGCCCCGTCTTCCCAAAATAACTGCAGCTTCTACAAAGACAATCTGACATCCTGCAAGCACTCGCCTAGCTCCACGATGGCGTCTGAGCATAGGTATTTCTGCGGTGGCAATTGGTTGGGGGCATGGCATTGAAGACGCCCTAATTCTCATCACTCATGAATAGTAATGGATCTAGACTTTAAAAATTAGGTGTATATAATCTCTAAAATATTTTTTTACTTAATCATATTCTAAATAAAAGTTAAATAAAAATTATTATAGCTTGTTTGAAATATATATTATTTTGCAAGCTAAAAGTTATTACTTAAACCTACATTCTGTTTCTCTTTAGTCAATAGCTTCTGAAGATTAAATAATAAAGATTTCACATATCTTGTGTACGGTCATCTAGTATTTTATTTATAGCTTATGTTAGTTGTTACAGAGCTACCACATAAAATATCTATCAATGTGATATTTTGCTCCACTATATGATTTGAAGTGTTGCAGGGCATATTTTCTAATACTTAGGTAGAATAAAAAATTTTTTGCTGGAACAGTTTGTTATAATTCTAGCAAATATGCCCGTGCATTGCTATGGCTGATACTGTAAAGTATTTATCAACCTTATAGGTTTAAATATCATCACGATATAATTAAATTTCATATGACGACATCTTGTTCAAAATCCTTTCAAATAAAATTTTGACCAATAACACTTCTTAACACTTCTATACATACCACCCGTCCCCCTTCCTTAAAAAATCTCCCTATCATCCTTCACGATGCTGGCTGTCGTGATGTTAACTACAGCAACGACGAGGGTGCCTACATATTAGCATGCATGCTCATCCCGACACCGTAATCTGCTGACCTGCTAATTTATACCTGCTGACCTGCTAAGCATTCAGGGTTCACCCCTATCTCTAATTATATTATCAGAAAAGCTCAAGACTCATGAGCATTTATATTTAACTTGTAAAAAATTTAATTAAACTAAGCTATACTTAGAATCAAGCTAAACTTGAACCTAACCTGGAGCTCGCGAGCTCCAACGTTATTCGATGAAGCTCGAGTATTTCAGTTTTGCGTGGCATGGCACGTACATGCACCCTGCTACCTCTTTTAATTAAATTTCCAAATCGTCGAAAGTTGAAATAATATAGCTAGAGGCTAAAGCATTGCCTAGCAAGCTAATGTATTGCACAAGCTAAAATAGGTACAAAATAATACTCACTCTATTCTATTTTGATAGTTCTATTTCATCTTCATCTTGTATAATAATCACCAAGAAGAATATTGCTTATCATTTTATTAATCATGACTCCTCGTTTTCGATGTTATCATATACATACACTAATCTTTTTTCAAGAGAAATTACTCTACACGAGAATCGAACGGCTATCTATACTATTCCTAAGATGTCAATTCAAATGATTATCAAAAGAGAATAATTCAATTTTGAAAATAGAACTATTAAAAAGAAAATAGAGGGAATAAAGCTAAATGTCCAGATATGCTTTTCTTTCTATTTATTTATCGAATAAAATGCGTCCGTTAGGCCAATATCAGTGCATAGTTTTATCGTATTATTACGAAGACTGTAAACTTGGTAACCGAACCGGATAGGTGTTATGGGATAAAATTTCTCTCACATTCCATTCCATGAAACTCTAATTTCTCTGTAATTATCCTGCTATGTTAGCAAATTTATTGATGTGGCATAACATTTAACGCTGGTAAAATTTGTACCGAGACTAGTTTTATATATATCTTCTTATTTATTATTAAAACTGCTGCTGTAAATCATCTATTATTAATACTGCTCGTTCTGTTGGTGAGTCAAACATATCGAGCTCAGACCGACCTCGGCTCCGGCAGCTTTAGTTTTTTCCTTTTTCAGCTGTAGGCTCATTGACAGCCCTCCCTCGCTCAGGGCTCAGCCGCTCAGGTTCATCTCCTCCCTCTGTTTCTTAAACCTTTTCCTTCTCTCGGACTCTCTCCTCCCTCGCTCTTCCTTCCCTGGCGGCGACGACTGGGCGAGCGGCGGCGCCATTTGTCCTGTCTTCGCCCAGCCCGTTGCCGGCGATGAGCGCATCCTCCAGGTATGCCCGCCCCTTCTCTTTCCTTCTGCTGTGCGTGACGGAGCACCCCAAACCCTAACAAAACTATTTCTATTCGGATCTGAATCCAGTTACATTATATTACCTACTAACTTCGATTTCGTTTGCAAGAATTATCGGGTGCACATGTGTACACCCATGTCCTATGCTGGGTCCGCCCCTGCTCGTGAATGGAGACCGAGACGCGAGATTGAGGTCCCTTCATCTGTCCATAGCTTCATCAGCTCCGGACTTGTGTGTCTGAGAGGGGAACTGAGTAATTGAATCAGGATTCAACAACTGTTAGAGGTTATTGGTGCTCCTAGGGGTCACCAATGACACTCTTTACTTCAATTAGTAATTTACTTTTTAAAAATGTGTCACAAGTATGAAAACTAATATTATAATTGAACTAAAGCAGATTGGTGTTAGTGACCCTTAGGGACACCAATCCACACCTGTAACGACTTAGTGGGTTCAAGTTGGCTTCACATTTAACCATCTCTCTCTGACTGTTGCACTGATATGTTTCCCATCAGTTTTACTTGCGCTTTTATAGGCAATGAACATTTCTGATATGATTACTGAAAATTTGGATCCTAATATGGCATGGTTTTCCAGCGTAACACTTTGATTAGTAATATCTATTGAAATATATTACTTCAAATGTTGTTAATCTAGCAATACTAATCTTATGTTGTTAATCTATCAACTATGTGCACTTTTAGATATTTATATGGTCAAAGCCAAAACTGTTTGATCATCAACAGTGTTGGTTGGACTTCTATTTGGCACCAGTGGTAGTAGTTTTCAGGATTCGATTGCTTCGTGATCTTGTTGGATTAGAAGATTGCATTTTCTTTTTGTTTATTTTAGTAGATCAAGTTAACTTTTCTACTTGTCCTTTTTGTGCTGATAACTCTTGGTGTTTATAATCTGTGTGAATCTAAGATAAAGAGGATTATTGAAGCTTGTGGACAAGCAGGGCTACCTGTATGATTTATTCTGGAGGTTGGTTCTGTCTTAATTTATTGTGGAAGCATGTAGACAATTGGCTTTTTCGGATTAAGACATTGGCAATGACATGAGGAGAATCTATCCTACTTGATTTTGTAATTTGTGCAATTTTGGATTTGTTACCCCTTTTGATCCTTGCATACATTTTTATAGCTGGCTGGCATTTGATATGGATTGCCTTATATCTAACATTTTGCTGCAGGTAGTTGATTCCTAGTTGGGAAGGAGGGCTGTTTCCTTATATCTTGATCATTTAGAAATTTTCCTGCCATCCTAATGGAGGTAAATGAAGTACGCGACCAAGATACTTTGGTTGACTTGGAGAAAGGCAACTGCTTGCCACCCAGAGAGGACCATAATGGGATGGAGATTAATACAATAGCTGGACATGCAAAGACAAAGCTGCATAGCTCATGGGATGACCTTGTAGCACTGAAGGAGGATAAGAGTCACCACATATCTTGCTGCTCTTCACACTGTCAAGATTCCATTGTTAAAGGTGGAGAGTCTATGACGTCTGAAGGGGAGATTAAGGTTGGGTTTTTGGATAAAGCAGCTGGCGATAAGGAAAAGAAAAAATGGTCTAAGAAGCCACCCCGACCTCCAAGACCACCGACTCCTTCACCATTAGACCCTGCTGATCAGAAGCTCATTAGTGAACTATCTGAGCTTGCAGTGTTAAAAAGGGCTAGGATTGAGCGTATGAAGGCGTTGAAGAAGATGAAGAATTCCAAACCAGCATCTTCCATTGGGAACCTGGTAGCTTTGGTTATTACTGTTATCTTCTGCTTGTTCATACTTTGGCAAGGTATACCGACTGGTAACCTATGAGAAATGTTTACATTTGTTATTTTGTATTCACAAATGAATTCTTGTTCACCAGCGCTGGCAGCGCTTAGCAATAAATCATCTTTGTTGCTCCTGAGACCTCCTTTATGAACTAGAAATTTCTTAGTTAATCGCCATTACATTATGATAGCTGTTCGCTGTAGTTATACTTACACTTTGCAATCAATACCAAAAATAATGGTGCTTGACTAATTCCTTCAGTGTACTATTGTGCCTTTGTTGTCAAATAGCTTCAGTCATTAATTGACTTTGGCCAGAGACAACAGCCTTTTGTTACTTACTGGCAATTGCTAAGTGAGAACTGCAGGATATGTGTAAAAGCATTTATTGAGTTGAGTGGTAAAATAGTACTGCCTACTCTTAGGGCATGTAGTTTATTCAGTGTTGATGTCTTTCATTTACTATCTCCATTCCTTTCTTTACAAGCAATTAGGGCAGTGACATTGTGTCCAGTAATTCTCTTTGACTTGCTATATGATGGAACTTACCAAATATGTAATGATATCAAAGTACATTTGATGAGAAACCTACTTGTACAATTTCATGTAACAAGTCTAAATACTTGCTATGGTATTTAGCGTTACTGTTTAGGTGTGTAATGCAGAGTGGACAGTTGCATGTCCTATAGTGCCAGCTCACCACAATGATAGTTATTTGGATTCATCTTCCACAACAAGAATATCTATTTTTAATAAAATATTTTTTAGTTTCCTGAGATAAAAATTAGTTATTCGGTATCTTATCTAGTTTCTTATAAGGACATTATCTGGACTGATCTTATTTATATTTTGTTGGGGGGGGGGGGGGGCTCTAGTTAAGCAAGAAGATAAGGTCCTTACTGCCATGCCAAGGGCTTGATCTTGGGCTGCCATTCTCCCAATCTAGCTCACAATGGTACTAATGTGCTGTCAAAATTGTAAAAAAAAATTGTCTGCATGCAAGCTAGGCACCTCCTTTTCATTATCATTTGATTTTTTACTTGTGAACACTTAAAATGCACAAACTGGCTATCTACCCCAAAATTAGTGTCTATTGCTTCCGCACTAAATGTTTCTTCTCTCCTGTGCTACCCCTCTTTCAATCTTAGGGTCAATAAACAGAGAGATTGGGCCTTAGAAAACACTAAATGATGTAGGGATTCTTTAGGAAGATGTAGCCATTTCACCTTTTTTATTAAAAAAGTACTGTGATGGTGATGCACCCTGATGTCTTGCTCGCAATTTTGATTTATAATTGAACCTGATGATTAGTTGCGTTTCTTGTTCCTTGTATGTGCGTCGATATCTATTCTAGGATCTGGTTCCGCTTCCTCTGTCAATCACAAGAGCTCATTTCTTCTCTTTTTTGAGTTCTTTCAGAATTCTTCATTATCATTTTGTCATACACATGTGATTCAAAGTTTGTATTGCACAAAGCGCTGTCCTATTGAAAATACACCTAGTTCATACTTAATCAAATGTCCTACCAAGTACATAATAATGGGTGCAATGTGTTACTCAGATACTATGCTTGGATGTCAGTTCTACTTCTTTGCTTGTTTTCACCGCACCTTCACATGTACCCAGTTGTAGTAACTGCATCCATGTTTACCCAGTTGTGCTGTGTGTGTTTTACTGATGTCAGTGGTCTGACTTCATGATTTGCTGTGTGATCATTTCAATGAACAGGATTGCTGATGAAATAAATAACACACTGTAAGTCGATAGACTTCTTCAACCCTGAGTGATGATGTAAGGAGCAACAGTGCCTAAAAACTCATTGCCTTTAATTATACAGGGGTTTTCCCAAGGCATGGGGCCAGCATAAGCTTCCATAGGCCATCTATAACATCAGTCAGACCACATGGTGGTCTTATCTCCATCCAGTTCTACAAGAAGAATGTCACAGCTGTCAGCACCCGCAGTTCCTCTGCTGTTCTAAGGTGCGGCACCCCTTTCTTTGTGACATTGCATGATATGTTGCTCCTCAGTAATTTTAAAACTAGTTGCTGCTTCTCAATTATGTCCTGATATGCCCATGAAATGGAAAGTATACCCCATATATTTATTACCTTCTAAGGTACTACGGAGTTGATTTGAAGTTACTGTATCATACAGGTTGTTGTATTTGTTTTTCTTCTCCAGTTTATCTTAGAGTCGACGTACATACGGAGTTTCTCTTCTGAGAGGTAAGTCTGAAGTATGTCATCACATACCTGTCGGTTTATTTATTTATCGCACCAGTGAATATTAGACTTGATGTGCATATTAGACTTGATGTGCGTAGCATGACCTTTCCGTGCTTGCTCTGCAGAAATACTGGAATGGCTACAAGGCTGGAAACCCATGGCGAAGTCAGGAGTGTGTTAATGAGTATGATGGCTGGGCTTAGCTGTTGCCGTAGCCACGTTGTGTGCCCCCTTTGATTTGCATATGCTCCACCGAATCACCTTTTTGGCCCTCTTGCTCCCCTGGCCCTGCAAACTGTTGAAACTACCGTTTGCAGAGCACCCATCTTGTAAATTATTACGAGTTGATTGGTGATATGATGGTTTAAGCTTTATTTTTGTAAGGTGGTTTACAAAAGTGAAGGCATTTAGGAAGAGAGATATTGCTTCTTTAGTGAAATGGTTTACTTGGATGAATTTAAAGAAACTAGATCATTAGGCGCGTCGTCTTCGACGTTGTGTGAACCTAGCTGTCTGTCGCTCCGTCAGTGTCATACAATTGTCTATTGTAAGACCATCAATCAGAACTGGAGTCTGAACTTTGAATCGGTAATATATTATCGGCTGGCTATTGCTATTATGCCACACCAATTTTGTGAATAAACAATTAAAGTGGTTCTGAAATGGCCGACCGGTCACACCTGCCTGGATGGTACTACACGTACAGCAATTTCATTTCGTATGGGTGCAAGTGAAATATCGAAAGAGCCATCACTCAGAATTGAAGGCCTGAACTTTGACCAAGAACAGTGCACATATAGATACTGCTATCACGAAACACCAACTGAAGTGGATACACATGTTGCGTAACAGATTCACATTTCAAACTGTTTTAATATAGTGTTGATTTTATAGCAACTGACATCATGTCTTAATAGAAATCGAAGATTACAATCCACTTTGAAAAGCACTTGCTTTCCAAAATATGCCAACAATAATGGAAGGGAGGAACACATGTCAGCATCATCGCTCATCAGTACTCCAGGGCCTCGGTATTCACCACCATCAATCTGCAGGAAGGAGAGAACCAGATCAGCCAATGGCGCACCCGAAAACAGGAGGGTATCTGCCGGTGCCCAACGTGCAGGCACTCGCGCAGACTTGGAACGGCTCCGGCGATCTGGTGCCTGACAGGTACGTCAGGACAGAGGAGGAGGCCACCGCCGAGGAGGACGTCGCCGGATGCGCGCTTCCAGTCGTCGACCTCGGCAGGCTCCTCGATCCCCGGTCGTCGGAAGAGGAGCTTGCGAACCTCGGCTCTGCCTGTCAGCACTGGGGTTACTTCCAGGTACGTGAAGACGTCTTGATTGATCAACAACTAACAGGAATCTTTCTGCGAGCGAGGATAGGATTATTGTTGATTTCCTTTGAAATTATTGCTACCCGAACGGGGAATTCTCGTTGGTCAGCACACCCACAACCGGCATGTTTTGTAGCTCATCAACAATGGCGTGCCGGAAGAGGTGATCCGGGACGTGAGGAGAGACATAGCCGAGTTCTTCAAGCTCCCGCTCGAAGCCAAGAAGGCGTGCGCGCAAGCTCCGGACGACATCCAGGGCTACGGCCAGGGCTTCGTCTTCTCCGAGACGCAAAAGCTGGACTGGGCGGACATGATCTACCTCAAGCTTCGCCCCATGGAGTCGCGGAACATGAGGTTCTGGCCCGCCCACCCTCCGTCCTTCAGGTCATGAAGATGTGCGCCGGCCACCAGATCAGACGGCCGCTGTTCTTTCCTCCATCTCCGGATCAGCTGTAGTTATCCTGACTCCGATTCCTTACGCATGTACAGGAACTCCGTGGATAGGTTCTCGACGGAGGTGGTGAAGGTGACGTCGTCCTTGCTGCGGTTGATGGCCGTGGACATGGGCGTGAAGCCGGAGCGCCTCCTGGAGAAGTTTGGGGGCCAGCCGCAGACAATGAAGGTGACCTACTACCCGCCGTGCAGGCAGGCCGGCGATGTGCTCGGCCTGTCGCCGCACACCGACGCCTGCGCCGTGACGCTGCTGCTCCACGTCAACGACGTGCAGGGCTTGCAGATCAGGAGGGACGACGGCAGGTGGCTCGCCGTCGAACCTCTCGAGGGTGCATTCATCGTCAACGTCGGTGACACACTCCAGGCAATTACTGTTACATGAGGTCCAAATAATCTCCGTACTATCATAAGGTACACTCCCTCTCCAGAAGCCATTATTCAGGAAAAATTATAAAGAGAAATGCTACTTTTTCTATAGCAGATTTGTCATGTTTCAGTAAAATGGTCCAATAATAAAATAAAATATTCTAGGCAGAGAATAAAATGTTTCATAAAATCGGAACTAACATTTGTAGTTTTCTGGTAATAAATTGTTCCATATGTAAAAATAAAATGTTCAAAAATACAAGGTGCAATTTTGGCACATGTATTCTACAATGGAAGGATGAATCTGTTGTTGACCGATTTTATGGGTGATAATCTATCAACAGATAGATAGATAGATTCCATCCTCCAATTGTCACTTCAAACTGCAAAATAGGCGAAAGTCTTTTGAAATTTCCTTGTACATTTTTACTTGATGTTATATCCATTTATTTTGTGGTCTTCAATACTGTACATAGACTATCATAATGATAGAAAAAAGGAATGGAGAAGTAGGATTAAGTCACACTAAATCAGTGGATTAAAAAATATAAATATTATTTCAATCCACTCTACAGATTACACCAAATGAGAAGTATGGCAGGGTCTAATTTGCAGTACACTCTCTCGTCCTCTCCTATGCTGGCAGTGTGTCAATTAAGAACTCTGTATATAGGTGGGACATTTGCATCTTCAACAGAGTTCTAGTGGGCAATTGAAATTTCATTCTTTGTATTGAAATTGATTTTACGAGTACCGGGATATAATTTAGAATACTACTCCCTCCGTCTATAATGTGCATTTTGATTTAAAAAGGGAGTATTTCCGTACTCGCTCCCTTTTTAAATGCCTGTCATGTTTGACCACCTTTTGAATAGTTCTTTGAATAGTTGTAAGCTCACGTAAGTTAGAGCCTAAGACATATATATATTTCTACTTTATTCATAAAAAATATCTTACACATAAACAGGTTGAGTTGAGTACATTTAGATATTGTCCAAGGCTAACTTGACCATTTCCGACTAAAAATAAACTAGCAGGCACTCGAAAACAAAGTTTAGAACTAGTACTACTAGGTATGTGTGTCCCTTGGATGAAGTTCATAGGTATTTGGAAGGAGATGGTAATAACAGGAATAGTAGTATTGCACTAGTGGCATCATCATCATTAATATCAACAATAGCAGCAATGTCAATAGCTATAACAATAATTACAAAACAATTATTGATAAACATTTTAATGGAGGATATAGTAATTTGGTTTTGATCCATCTTGACAAATCTCAACCTATCTATAGTCAAATCCTGAAAACATTTTTAATGACAATGATTATGACAACAACAACAGTAATAATAATATATTTATAGGAAAGCATCTTTAAATTTCATGGTATTCATTGATGAAAAAAGAATGCGGCTGAGTTCGAGAATATGTGAAGGCAACCTACAAATGACTTTCCCTATATATCGTACAAAAGAAACATTTGGCTAAATATTATTATATGAACATAACAGTAAGGGAGACCATATTAAAGATTACCATATTTTAGAATGCGCAACTGTATATTTTTTTTCAAAAGTCGCATTGTGCACATGTTTAGTGCATAAAAGCTGCTCCAAAGGATTCGAATTCAAAATAATTTTATGATGGTTTCTAATATATAGCGTTATCCTAATAAAAATATGCCATAGTTGAAGAAAAGAGGGGTTACTTTTACTAGCTATCTTTTCAAATACCAGTCACTTTTGACCACTTTATTATCTTTTGATATTTGTAACCTCAGATAAGCTAAGAAATAGATTTCATTTCATCCTTACAAATTTCAAACACGCTGGACAAGTACACTGAGATTATTTTCCAAAGCTAACTTTGTCATTTTGATAAAAAAAAACTAGCAGGTCCTCGAAAAGAAAATTTTAAAACTACTACTACCTAGGTATGCGTTTCTTGGTCGAAGTCGATAGGTATTTGGAAGCAGATGAAAAAGTGCTACTAACAGTAGCAACATCAGTAGTTTCATCATTAGAAACCATAATAGCATACTTATAGGAAGGTATTTTGAAGCTAATATAGTAATCTGCTTTTCAGTCAGTCTTGAGAATTTTAAACATATAAGTAATCACACATTCCATAATTTCATTACCTTAGTGATGAAAAGAATTAATGTAGTTGAATTCTAGAACATGTGAAGGTAAACCTACAAATCTACTTACATATAGAAAATATCCTACAAAAAGACATGTGAAATAATTGCTACACATTTATATAAAAGTAAAAAGGGTGTACCTATCTAAAGGCGATGGGAATTTTCATAAACATAAACTATATTTTTTCATTGAGTCAATACCTCAATACGTCGCACTCAAAATATAAAATTTTAGGATAACCTAGATATAGAGTACATGCGTCAATAAGATAAAGGTCATATGTGACCTAGCTCTTGTTCAAGTTTTTTAGGCTATAAAGCAAACTCTTTTAAAAATATAATTATAGAGATGTCGTGAGCATCAGATATATTTGCTTTAGAGTCACCATCATTCGAATAGATGCATGCCTCTAACAAAGAAGATCAACTATAATAAAACTAGTATGGTCTTGATTTGCCTAGGGCCCATGTCATCATATAATTTTGAGGTGTAATCATTAGATTAATATTTGCTTGTATTGTAAGATATATTAACTAAGATAACCTGTTAAATTGTAGAGTATAACAACAAAGAAATGTAGAATGTGAAAACTATTTTAATGTAGACCAAACCAAAATAGCAGATATTAGAAACTTACATTCGAAGCAATATTTTAGGAAAAAAATTATTATCTCTTTGTTGCTTTACATGCAACACGAAGGCTTTGAAAAATATTATTAACAGAATTCAATTATATAATGCTTACTTACAAGAATTATTAGTAGTTCACTAGCTCTATGCAATTATTGATAACAATGGGCATTGAAAGCAATTAATTTCGATAGGTCGTTGAATGGAAGGAGCCGGTCAAATAATAATCAATCGATTAGATACCCGTAACTATATAGCATTACTTCAATTTCCCAAAAGGTGGCTTGATTACTTTCCACTCCAATGGATCTGGTTTTGAGAATAGCTTTGGGTCAAGAGAAGTTCTGATTGAAGTTCAATATGAATCTTTTGATACTTATCATGAGATTTATGACCACTATTTGGTAGTGGAAAATAGAAAAAAATAAATCTGTTCTATATACATGTGGAGGAATGGATTGATTTCAAACTTAGTGTCACAAATATTTGTACTGTAATACGCTAAATTTAGGAAAAACGTAAATGTTTCAAGGGATTTCAGACTTAAAAATATGTTTGAGGGGATTTAATCCAAAACAAATTAGAAAGATCTTTTAAATATTTTCTAAGTCAATTCCACATGATGAGTATTGAATATTTGCAAACAGTATCAATAGCTCAAAGCAGATGCTGTTATTTGATCAACTTTATGCTCTTCTTTAAAAGCTTTAGCACTCCAATTTTAGGAAACATTGCACAAAAGCACACTTTTCAAGCAAAAAAGTTTATTTTATCAAAAAATTAATTGCTTCCTAATGATTAATACATGCGTCGTGTGGCCTTCCATCCTTTGCGTTCTTACAGCATCTTGAATACAAAGATGCGTGGATACACTCATTGCCAACTTCAATTAAGAGATAAAAATATGGCATGGATAATGAGGATCCTCATGCTCGGACCCCACATCGGTTGCCTTGGCAGCTTTGAATGGGCCTTTAGTACCGATGTGTGTTAGCAGGCTGGCACAGATGGGGCGACATGGATAAGGTGTTACGCATTTGTGCGTGTTAGGCACTGACCAATGAATGACATCATAGTGTACTTGACGAGGATGAGCTAAGAATTGCTATGCAAGAGTATGGATATGTAGGCACCAGAGGTTCCAAGGCTCATGGAGGCCTTGTGGCAAGGTGTGGAGGTAGGGGTGGGTTGGTTGGTTGTGTTGGAGGTGGTGGTGGTAACTAGAGCGCCTGGAGGTGCTTTAATTATTTTTTCCCATGGTGGAAGCTTTTGGAAGCTTGATGATGAGAGTCATAAGGTGGACGAACCTTATTGTATAACTATAAATTTAAATTTTTGAAAAAGAATGCAGACAATGCATGTAGCAACTCTAACCTCGTGTCTTTCTCCACATAAAAATTGAAAGAACTATGTCTTGATGATGAGTGAGGGTTGGATCCTCTCCATACCCATTCACAATGAGCTTGCCAGACACGAGGGGGGCGGGGGAGGGGGGGGGGGGGGTAATCAGGCTATTTCTAGTGGAGGTTTCATGAGAGTTTCATGCATATTAAATAGAGTGCCATATCACCATTTTAGATGATGTGGCACTGGATGAATTAGGAGAGAGATGAAATGGATTTCATCTAGATGAAACCATGTATGCACGGTTACCAACTTTTGATGAGTCTTAGAATTAAATGTGATGAGAGCCTATGAGCAAACATGAAACAATACATTGTGGAGTGAGTTTCATCTATGATTTCATTTGTATTTTATTGATGTGGACACTCTTGGAAACAACAAAATGAAACTACCCATTGAGATTGGCCTTAGAATTACTCTAGTGAGTTAGGAATGCTAGAAATTGTTTTTAACGCTATTTAGACACGGTGGGTCTAGTTTTAAAGATAAAAGATAAGGTTGGCTGTGACACTTACAATCTATTATTGACGGAAGTATTGATTGTGTTATAATTTCAACACTTTCAATTAATAAAAGTATTTTTACAAAAGAAATAACCATTAATAAAAATATGTGCATTAAATGCCAAAGACTATATATGTTCAATGAGTTAATTGGATCGAGCCGTATGCATTCTACATTGCTACTCTTCGTATTACTCGCTGCCAGCAATCAACTAGTTTGTTATGGTGATTTTAATACCTGCAGATGTTAAGCAACGGCAAGTACAAAAGTGTTGAGCATAGGGTCACGGTGCACCCAGACAGAGAGCGCGTCTCCGCGGCGATGTTCCACCAGCTACTCCCGAACACGACGGTCGGCCCTCTGCCTGAGCTCGTGAAAGGCAGCGGCGGGGCGCGGTACAAATCGGTGGATTACACGGATTTTATGAAGCACTTCTTCTCCACGAAGCATGATAAAGGAGTGAGCCACCTCGACCACTACAGGATTTAATTGGCTCAAAGAAGATGATGGAGACCTTGCTATCAGGTTAATGATGTATTATTTGATGGATGAACTCTGAAAAATAAAAGCACTTGTGATGCATGATAAATATAACGGGCAACATGTTTCTTTTAATACGTGTATGTGTTCTGGTGACTTTTTTTCAATCAATAACTTCAGTAACATAAATATTTACTAAAAGCAGCTTACCACTGATATATAAGACGAGCTTGTCTACCTGTTTTGGCTGGAAACTTTCCTGCAAAATCCTTTTTCTTTTCTAGAGAAGAAACATGAGCACCTTGATTGTCACGCCCCCAAATAGGACTTAGACGGGACAGCCGTTGCACACTTGTAAGAGTTAATTTATAACCGTGCAAGACGAGTTTTAAAGATAAGTGAGAAGTGGATCAAAAACCATTCTTCTTTATGAATTCATATTTTGAGTACATCTTGTAATATTCAAGGGATATTTTACGTGGTAAAAAAGAGAAACAAAGATGTTAAGACTACAACTAAAGCTATGCCTAGTTGCTTCCCTTCCCTCCTATCTTAGTCCAGGTTCATAAGCTGCAAAAACACAATTAAAGTAAGGGTAAGTATGATAGATCATACCCAACATATAGATATATGATATTAACAAAACCAACATAATGAGCATAAGCCAAAACATTCAACGCAGATCATTAACACAGTATTTTAGAAACAAACAGTAATTGAGCTGATGTCACACATGACCGTAAGCTTTCCAACTCGGGAGGCATAGGGGTGAAAATTCACACTTTAGTACTCTATAGAGGGGTACTCCGACATCGACAGTCTTAGCTAGAACACCATGCATCCATGCATATTCTAGAAGAGCAGAGTTTTTTGACCCTTCGAAAATTGCATCTCTTGACTTACTAGTGCATGGTCGCTCCTACGGATCCATCACCAAGCACCCTATTCGGAACAAGAGCCATCTCTATTGGAGAACTCAGACAAATCCATTTCTGAACCGCGACAGGTACAATGCAATTGCCGTCGCAACACCAGCTTTATAAGTCATCACACGGGCAGCATAACAGCATAAAATAAAAATACAATCAAATTGTAGGCATCACAACAACTTAAAATCAC
The DNA here is from genome assembly GCF_002211085.1 of Panicum hallii. NCBI lineage: Eukaryota > Viridiplantae > Streptophyta > Magnoliopsida > Poales > Poaceae > Panicum > Panicum hallii. The sequence continues at coordinate 49,550,092 of NC_038046.1, forward strand.
AATATCAGAAATATAAATTGCATGCGGAATGTAAATTTTCATTTTACTTAATAACACACAGGAGGTAAACACCACAACTGAAAGTATAAAACTCACGTGAAAAATAAGAGCAACACCATAACTAGAAATGTAGAACACACGCAAAAATATAAAGTGCACTCGAAATGTAAATGCTCGAATATAAAGATTAGTGTAATGTCAATAGTTAGTAGTATTATAAAATATAATTACTGGAATATAAAGGTTAGCAGCAGAAAGTTTTATCTAAAATATAAATTCCGAAATATAAACTTTAATAAGATGTTAGTAAGTCAATATCGTATAGGCAGCTTGCATAAAGTAAATATTAAAATATAAATACCAGCATAACGCCAGTACGTTAATAACATATAAATCGCTTGCCTTATTAGTATAATCGAATGTATTTACTGCTCTCAGACAGTATTTTGTCTGCACTTTGGCTATCCTCCCTCTTCCAGCTAATAGCATCTTAACTTTATGGTAATATGAGTCATTTTTACAGCAGCACGACACTGGTTGCTGCTACTAGCTACCACTAACTGTCCATGGGTCCAGTTCTCATAGATTGATGCTAACAAGAGGTTATTTGGATCCGCCGGACTAGTTAGTGGTAGCTAGGGTGACGGCTTCGGAGTGGTGAGGGCTCTCATTCCTCTTATTCTTCTTCGCCATGGCGAGGGGCGTATCCGCGGGGTCCGCATGCTCCTGCTTGCGGTGGCGCCAACGACGAGCCAAGCCATGGTGATGGCTTTAATTTTCATGGCGCAAGGCCGTCCGCCGGTTTGGCGTCGGAGCCTACAGGAAACGAGATCAGCCATGAGCTCCCCGCGGCGGCGACGGCGACAGCGCGGCCCTGGCAGTCGGGGGCACGCGGCGAGGCCTACTTTTTTTTTTTTTCAAGTTTGTCCATTTTCCTTTTTTCTCTTTGCTATTAATCTGGAAAAGTTTTTGTCCTGAAAAAGTTATAAATATAACTTAGATAACTTTGTCTCGTAGGAAAACTTTTCTAACCTTTTCTTTTCGCTCAAGTTTTTCATCTTTCCGCATAAGTTATATCAACAATTTTTGTTCAGTGTTGCATTTGCACAACTTTTTCTCCAATTTTATTTGTTACACCTTTTTCTCAGAAAAGTTAATTGTACATTTTGTTTCTATAAAAGTTATGTATATAAGCTTGCTATATAAGTACGCTTAGCATTATTATTTTACATAATTTTTCATATAAATACTTTTTATTATAACATTTGTGCATAATTTTTTGTTTATAATTTTATGTATATAAATTATGCATACGATTTGGATAGGCGCGGTGGATCGGTCACAGTGGAACCACGCGGGCGTGGAAAGGAAATGCACGTTCCGCATAGGTCAAGTATAGGTGCGGTTGACTTAAAAGGGAAAATATATACTCCTGGCGCGCGCGCGCGCATTAGCAGGCATGGGGAAGAAGGGTACGTCTCCACTAATGACATGCCTAATGACAGAGGGCTCTTCAAATAAAACCAGCAGCCACAACCTTTTTATTAACACGTGCATGTGCACATCATGTGTGCATGCGTGTTCCAAATGCATACACATATGTATTCGATTTTCTTTTCTTTCTCTTTACTACGAAAACAAGTAACCTAAATGAACTGATAGCTACGTACTCTTATTAAGCTAACATGTTGTTCCATATAATTTAATTATAACAATTAAATACAGGGTATTACATTGACTTTGAAGCATTGTGGGTACAGAATGGATAGCCACCTATGTCAGAAAGCAATCTTGCACCTGCTCTCCAGGAAAGTAATTTTCTTTTCAATCTCTAGTGGAATCATGTAAATTTTGTCTACGGTAGTACATTTTAATAATTACGCCAATAATATTACCTTGAGTGCTTGACCCACCCATATAGATGACTTCCTCTTATCTTTCTTTGACTGATTATAGGATCTAAACGTAAAATACAGCAGAGAGAAAGAGACCGATTATTAGCCTATACATGCCAGCATAATCATCGTTAGTTATTCAAAAGATGAGATTCGCTGCAGGAAGGCGAGGAACCAAATCAGTCAATGGCGCACGCCAATGCAGGAGGTCATCTGCAGGTGCCCAACGTGCAGGCACTCGCTCAGACTTGGAACGGATCAGGCGAGCAGGTGCCAGCACGGTACGTCAGGACGGAGGAGGCCGGCGCCGAGGTGGTCGTCGCCGCCGGCGCCGGCTGCGCGCTCCCGGTCGTCGATCTCGGCAGGCTGCTCGACCCACGGTCGTCGGAAGAGGAGCTCGCAAACCTCGGCTCTGCCTGCCAGCAGGGTTTCTTTCAGGTACGAGAACAGAGTAAAGCTATTTCCTGTCGAGCTCTTGGTATCCGAATTGTAATTCTCGTGTTGGAGTCACTCACTCACAGCTCATCAACCATGGAGTTGCGGACGAGGTGATCCAGGACGTGAAGAGGGACATAGCCGAGTTCTTCAAGCTGCCGCTCGAGGCCAGGAAGGTGCACGCGCAGCTGCCGGACGGCCTCGAGGGGTACGGCCAGGTCTTCGTCTTCTCCGAGACCCAGAAGCTGGACTGGTCGGACATGCTCTACCTCATGCTCCGCCCCGTCGAGTCGCGCGACATGCGGTTCTGGCCCGTCCAGCCTCCGTCTTTCAGGTCGCCACTCATGATGTGCGCCGGCCGGTCGCCGGCAGCCCACTCCGTTTCTCCGATCTGCTGGCTGCTGCAGGGTGCTAATTTGAGTGTCTACCGCGAATCCGGATACGTTTGCAGGAGCTCCGTGGATCGGTACTCGGCGGAGGCAGCGAAGGTGGTGTCGTGCTTGCTCCGGTTCATGGCCGTGGACATGGGCGTGGAGCCGGAGCGCCTCCTGGAGCTGTTCGGCGGCCAGCCGCAGACCATGAAGGTGACGTACTACCCGCCGTGCCGGCAGGCTGGCCAGGTGATCGGCCTGTCGCCGCACACGGACGCCTGCGCCATGACGCTGCTGCTCCACGTCAACGACGTGCAGGGCCTGCAGATCCGGAGAGGCGACGGCAAGTGGCTCGCCGTTGAGCCTCTCGACGGCGCACTCACTGTCTTCGTCGGTGACGTAATCGAGGAAAGTACAGCTAATTATGTTATTCCTTATTAATCCTTATGGTGTGTGCTTAGCAAAAGTAATAGTAAAATGATGCATTATTTAACACTTATTTAATATCCTAAATAACAAGTAAATTAAATAGAATGAGTGTTACTCTACTCCCATATTATATTTACTCTGACGGATAATATTTTAAATAACAAACTATAGCGGTGTTACAGTAGTTTCGCGGAGCTGCCGCTATGCCCACTGCAGTAAAGATATACGCTACGATATGTCATAGCGGCGCCAAGACTCTACCGCTAAATTCTGTAGCCCGCTACATTGCTGACTGGTGAGCGATTGCGACTTGCAGATCCTAAGCAACGGCAAGTACAGAAGCGTTGAGCACCGAGCCGTGGTGCACCCGGACAAAGAGCGCATCGCGGCGGCGATGTTCCACCAGCCGCTGCACAGCATAATGGTTGAACCTCTGCCGGAGCTCGTGAAGAAAGAGGACGGCGGAGCTCGGTACAAATCTGTGGGGTACGCGGAATTCATGAGGCATTTCTTCGCTGCGAAGCTCGACGGACGAAAGAGCCACCTCGACCACTTCAGGATTTATTAGTCGACTCCCATCCTCCAAGCAGGCAAATAAAATGTCGAACAGCCGAACAGATATGATCAGACAACAATGTGTTAGAATAATCTGGTCTTTGTAATAGATATGTTCGGAGCAGATTGTATCATACTCGATTTGTTAAGCTCTTAAATATAGACATAGAATAATTTTGTACAAGCCAAACCGAATCTGTAACTGATACCGTATCTTTGTAAAACTCTTGGCAATTGCCATATATAAATATGCACCCGTGGCTAGCCAAGATAGATAACCACGTTTCCTTCAATTTTACATGGTGGCTTGGTATGCAAGATTAAGTTCTAAACTTATTGATCTTGGTTTTAAGGCTTCTAAGTCAGATGCTTCTCTGTTTATATATCAAAGATTAGGAATTGTCATTTATATGCTTATATATGTTGATGATATTATTGTCACAAGTTCATCTAGTGAAGCCGTGACAGCTCTATTGCATGATCTAAGGAAGGATTTTGCACTAAAGAATCTTGGCAATCTACATTATTTCTTGGGCATTGAAGTTCAAAGAGACAAACAAGAGCTGCTGCTGTCTCAAGAAAGATATGCTCAAGAAATATTGTCTCGTGTTGGCATGATCAAATGCAAAGCTGCTCCAACACCCTTGTCAACTTCGGAAAAACTCTCTAGTCATGAGGGAGAATTGTTGGGACCAGAAGATAGTACAAGATATAGGAGTATAGTGGGTGCATTGCAATATCTTACTCTCACCAGACCAGACTTGGCTTATTCAGTTAATAAGGTGTGTCAGTTCTTACATGCACCCACCACTGAACATTGGTCAGCTGTGAAGAGAATTCTTCGCTATTTGCAAAATACTTTGAATGTTGGTTTGAAAATTGAAAAGTCAAGCTCAATGTTACTAAGTGCTTTCGCTGATGCTGATTGGGCTGGAAGTGTTGATGATAGAAAGTCAACAGGCGGTTTTGCGATATTCTTTGGGTCAAATCTTATTTCTTGGAGTGCTAGGAAGCAAGCTACTGTCTCAAGATCAAGTAGAGAAGCAGAGTATAAGGCAATGGCAAATGCGACAGCTGAGTTGATTTGGCTTGAGTCTTTGTTAGTTGAGCTTGGAGTTCAGTTAGCGAAACCGCCAATTCTGTGGTGTGATAACTTGGGAGCTACATATCTTTCAGCTAATCCAGTCTTTCATGCGCGAGCAAAGCACATAGAAATCAATTTTCATTTTGTCAGAGAACGTGTGGTCAAGAAGCAGCTGCAAGTAAGATTAATTCCTTCCAAGGATCAGGTTGCTGACGGCTTCACCAAAGCATTACCGGTCAGGAAACTTGAAGAGTTCAAGAACAATCTAAATCTTAAGAGGAAGCGAAGTTTAGATTGAGGGAGGATGTTAGAATAATCTGGTCTTTGTAACAGATATATTCGGAACTAGATGTGGTAGATTGTATCATACTCGGTTTGTTAAGCTCTTAGATATAGACATAGATTGATTTTGTACAAGCCAAACCGAATCTGTAACTGCTACCGTATCTTTATAAAACTCTTGGCAATTGCCATATATAAACATGCACCCGTGGCCTGTAAACATGCACCCGTGGCCAGCCAAGATAGGTAACCATGTTTCCTTCAATTTTACACACTCGTCAAAGGGTTATGCTACTGAAAATTTCTAGGCCAGGTTTACCTAAAATACTCCATGGGGACTATTAATAATGTAAGGCATATTTTTATTTTCAAAAGTATATTTTTAAATTTTGTCCAACCATTAGCCAAATTATATACGTGTTAATTTACAAAAGTTTACCAATACTTTTGTTTTCTAGCTAACAGATTTTAAGAAGATATTTATATTCTATAGCAATGGACAATATCTTACAAGAGATACCAAATGTCAAAATTTACTTTTCCTCAATACCACGATTTATATAGGCGAGCGGTAACATATTTCTATAGATATTTATCCATCTAATTGAAGGCTTGAAAAAATGGATGATTGTCCACATGTGCAGAATAGATTGCCCAGGCGAACGGTTATTTTAGCCACCTAGGACGGTCGCTTACGTCGACCGCATGTAGAAAACGATTTCTACAATGTGGTCTTCTTAAGCCAGTCTCTGAAAATCCTTTTTTTTCAAATAAGTCCGCCTGTACTTAATTTATATTTCCCCCAAATCAATACAAGATGTTATGGTAGGGGACTTATGTCCACCAGCAACCGTATCCAAGGATGAGCTTTTCAACAACTTTGCTCAACACTTTGAGCAACCGTTGACAAAAGAGAAAATGTTAATGAGTTCGTATTGAAAGTGTTTATGCTAATGCATATGGAGACCTGTCGTGACATGAAGAACTGATGTGGATTGTCTCTACAATTTTAAGTGGACAAGTGGTTGTTCTCGCTATACCAAGAAGCTTCCTCGCAATGACTCACCAGACTACCAGAGGGGCATTTTGTGATAATTGTATCCCATATTAACCTGTGGCGATCAGTGAGCCAATTAGAATCCTTGAGTTGTTTAGCTGCTTGTCACTTGGCAATTTCCTTTCCTGCAGTCGGTGACCTTGTTGTTGGCTAGTTGCTGAGTTTAGTTGTTTTTTCTGCAGCCTTCCGGTGCAACTGTTGTGCCCTGGTAGTCTTGTTCAATGGTTTTGTTTGTGAGCGAGTTGCCTGCCTGCTTGGTGTAGGTTTGTTTAGTTGTGCTCAATATTGCAGCTTTGAACTAGTTGCTTTTTTAGTTGTTTTGAGTAGTTGCCACCGTATAAAGTTCTAAGATTTTCGGTCCAGTTTTCACTTAAAAATTTGGTCCTTTTTTTCTTCTAGTGGATCTATGGCAAAGCTTTTGCCGTATTTTTGAGAAAAATTCAGCAAGTACAGGTATATCGGATTTCTACAAACATAACAAGACTGGAGGAAACTCTCTATCATCTCTTTATACAGTGTCCATTCTCCAAGCAGTGTTGGGCTTCCATAGGGCTACAAGTAAATGATCACCTTCAATCATATGATGAGTTGTTTGAATACTTCAGAAGACAATTATCCCGTCCATTCTTCATGGAAGTTGTGATTCTAATGTCTTGGTGCATTTGGAACACAAGGAATGGAGTTCAATCAAAATACCCCCTTTGTGCAAAATTGTCAAAATTCCTTCAAGCATGAGTTTGCTATGCTGCTTCATAGGGCAAAGAAAATATATCCCCAGGAATCTCTATGTGGCTAGAGTCTCTCTTGCAACTTTTTTTCTCTTGCTATTTTGTGTAAATACTCCTTTTTAATTAATATAATTACACTACGCCAAAACAGCAAATAGGAGCAAGCAATCTGAGACAAGCCTCTAAGGGCACGTCTCAGATTACAGAAAGAGAGTCGAGCTAAAAATGCGGGCGCGGCGCTGTGGTGTGGGGGAGACAAATGCGAGACGCGCCGTCGGAGGGCACGTCTCCGATCATTTTAAGATCTGAGATGCGTCTTAACGTGGCTCGTCTCGCATTTATTCCCACCTCAATGCGCCATGGGAGGGCTTGAAAGTAATGCGAGACGAGCCTTAGTAAGGCGCGTCTCTCATGGGAGACGCGCCTTACTAAGGCTCGTCTCGCATTGATCCAAAAAGGCGTACGAAAAAGCTGTCGTAAAGTTTCGTTGTGGGGCGCGTCTGTAGCGTACAATACAATTACATTACACGTACATGGAATCAATCCCTTGAAACCGAACGAACATTCCATTACATTGTCTCAAATACGAATAATGTCACAATACATTACAATGTCTAGGCTAAATCCAGCAATTATTATTACATCGACATCAATTATTACATAGATATTAAATCAGGCATTGGATCTGGCTTAGGAGCGCTAGCAGCTCCTGAAGCAACGTCCTGCCCCCTGTTTGCGTTGTTGTTCCCCGAGACACAGCAGTTTAGTGTGACGTTGGTTGAACAGTCGTTGCAGGGGAGGCAGCCGCCGAAGCAGCTAAACAGCTTCGACAAGCTCGGAAATTTCATCTTGGACCAGCTCGTGTTTCGTGGGTTTCGTGAGACAATAGAAATCGATAGAGTACTACCACTAAAGCAAACAAAGAGAAGCTTTCTCCGTGGGTTTGCTGATGCCGATTCAGGCAGAATGCGATGATTACAACAAATACCTGCAACAATGGGGGATGTCTGTGGTGAAGGGCGTTGTGGTCCCCGTGTCGCAGATCTGCAGCTGGTGGTGGAGAAGCCCGGGGATGTTGGTGGTGAAGGGAGCTGTGTTCCCCGTGTCGCAGATCTGCGGCTGGTGGTGGAGAAGCCAGCTGGAGGAGGCGCCGCAGATCTGCCGGTGTCGACCGCCGTGGTCTCCGAAGCGGTGCAGTCCGGGAGCGCGGCGGTCTCGGAGGATGCGCCGAAAATGTTGATGCCGAGCGCCGCGGTCTCCGGCACGCTGGGGAGGGGGATTTTGGTGGTGGCGAGGTCCTCGGTCTCCGGGACGCTGGGGAGGGGGATTTCAGCCGTGGTCATCTCGTTCAGCAGTACATCTCGTGTATAATTTTCTGTCGATAAATAGCCGGGACGCGTCTCGCTTTACTTTACTGAGACAAATGGGAGACGAGCCACTGGAAAGCGCGTCTCAGATCGTGCAGATGGGAGACGCGCCATCGGATGGAACGTCTCAGATCATGCGGGCTCGAGGGCCAGGCGCTCTACAGATGGGAGACGCGCCTCTGGAACACGCGTCTCAGATCATGAAGATGGGAGACGCGCCATTGGATGGAACGTCTCAGATCATGCGGATGGGAGACGCGCCACTGGATGGCTCGTCTCAGATCATGGGCGTCTTGCATTTTTTCCCACCTCAGACAAGACCCGCCTGGGGGTCTGGAGGTCCGAACAAGCTGTCCGAACTTGCAGTCTGATACTTTGGTGGTGCGGCTGGGTGGATCTGGGGAAAGTGGTGCTGGCGGATGTGCGGCTGGGTGGATCTGCCGCGGCGGGCGGTGGAGATCTCGTGGGGAGCGTGTCGCGGCGGGCGGCTGGAGCACGATCGTGCCTCTTCTTGCTGTCGTGTGTCGCGGGGGCAGTGGCAAGGTACCTCCGACATGATATCGATTATTTTGGGCTAATAAAATTTAGCGCAACTCTAGATCTAAATGACCGTCGTACTTGATATTTTTTCTACCACATGATATCATGTCATTTGCCATCTAACAATATTTGAACTTAAACACTAGTTGTGCATGGCCTCAAACTATGAGAATCCTAACGTTTTGATTTCATATTCTATATAGATGTCGTATCGGCGTTGGATGTATGGTCCACGCCTTTGCAAGGAGTTTATGGATGGTGTTCAAGCCTTCATTAAGAACGCGAAGAAAGATATGGTGGACAATGGTACACAGTATCTTTATTGCCCATGCAAAAATTGCAAAAATGAGAAGCGATATCTTCAAGAGCACGTGTTGAAATCACACTTGATCAAACGTGGATTCATGGAGGATTATCGATGTTGGAATAAACACGGTGAAGAAGGACTTAACGAAGCAGAGAGTAGGGATTCCTATGTGGAGAGGGAGGTCGTCCATAGCGTTGTCGAAGAAGAGGACGACGATGTGGATGAGGCGGATATACTAGGGTTGAGCAATGCCGACATCATGGAACAGGTACTAATCAAACCCGGCCCCATAATAAAGCTTACAATTAGTATAATAAGATCGTGCTAATATGACTTTTCATGTCTGGCTTGACAGGTTGATAACATAGAGGAGATGGTTTGCAATGCTGACAGACACGGCGACGATGAGTTCAAAGGAGGCGAATTCGGAAAGTACAAGAGGATGATCGAAGACTCTAAGAAACCTTTTTATCCTGGTTGTGGATTGAAATACTCAAGGCTATTTGCAATGGTGAAGCTTTTCCAGTTGAAAGCAATCCACGGATGGACTGATGGCAGTTTCAAGGAGTTGTTAGCACTCCTTAAGGACATGCTTCCACAAGGCAACACCGTCCCTGAGACCGTTTATTAGGCCAAACAGATTATCTGCCCGTTGGGATTGGAGGTGGAAAAGATCCATGCGTGCAAGAATGATTGCATTCTCTATCGTGGCTCGAATTATCAGGACCTTGAGAAGTGCCCTGTTTGTGGACTCGATCGATTCAACCGTAGAAAAGATGGTGGTGATGATGAGGACTGCAACAGAACAAAGGGCGGACCTAAAAAGGTGTTTTGGTACTTTCCAATTGTTCCACGATTGGTGCGCTGGTTTGCAAACAAAAAGGAGTCAGAATTGTTGCGATGGCACAAGGAGAAGCATAAGGTGGACGGGTTGATAAGACATCCTGCTGATGCCACACAATGGCGGAACATAGATTTGCGATATCCTAAATTTGCGGAAGATCCGAGGAATATTAGGATTGCAATGAGCACAGATGGCATGAACCCATTCATGAACAATAGCACACATAGCACCTGGCCAATTGTTCTGACGATATACAACCTTCCGCCTTGGTTGTGTAACAAACGGAAGTACATTATGCTGTCGGGCTTGATACCGGGGCCACATCAACCTGGGAATGACATCGACACTTATTTCAGTCCTTTGGTTGACGATCTGAAGTTGCTGTGGTGTAAAGGAGTGGAGGTCTGGGATGAGTACAAGCGTAAGTACTTTCAGCTTCGAGCCATTTTGTTCGCAACTATCAGTGACTCTCCAGTGGCACGGAACTTGTCCGGACAGAGCAAGAAAGTAGGTTGCGGGTGCCCACATTGTTTGAGAGAGATAGACTCTGAGTACTTGAGTGAGTCAAAAAAAATAGTGTACATGGGACATAGACGCTACCTTGGAATGAAACACCCGTTCCGGAACATGTGTGATCACTTCAACGGTAAGGCCGAGAAGAGGTGTCCTCCACCGCATTTCTCAGGTCATGATGTCTATGAAATGGTTAAGAATGTCCATGTTGTCCTCGGTAAGCGGAAAGGAGAGAAGAAAGGCAAGAAGGGCAAGAAGGTCGTTGTTGAAGAAGATGACATGTGGAAGAAGCAGTCGATTTTCTGGGAGCTACCGTATTGGAAGGACTTAGACGTCCGTCACTCTATTGATGTGATGCACGTGGAGAAGAATGTCTGTGAGAGCCTTCTCGGCACATTGCTTAACATGGACGGAAAAACGAAAGATCACGCACATGCACGAGCTGATCTGAAGAAAATGAAAATTAGAGAAGAGTTGTGGCTCAATGATGACTCCGTTAAAGGAATGGAGCTGCCCACATCATGCATCACCCTTTCGAAGAATGAGAAGAAGGAGTTTTGTGAGTTCTTGAAAAGTGTGAAAGTTCCAACTGGCTACTCAACCAACGTCTCGAAGCTTGTATCAATGCCTGATCTAAAGCTATCTCCCGGCATAAAGTCTCATGATTACCATGTATTGCTGACGCAGATGATTGCCGTAGGAATTCGGAATATCCTACCGGTCAATGTTCGGGAGGCTATTATGAACGTTTGCTTTTTCTTTAATGCAATTGGTCAAAAGGTTCTAAGTGAAGAAGATCTTGAGTCATTGGAAAAGAAGCACTATGAAACTTTGTGCGTTCTTGAGATGTATTTTCCACCTGCCTTTTTCGATATCAGCCTTCATTTCACGGGCCATCTTATCAAGGAGATAAAGCTACTTGGTCCTGTGTTCCTTCACCAGATGTATGCGTACGAGAGATTCAACAGCATCTTGAAGTCGCTAGTAAGAAATCGAGCTTTCCCCGAGGGCAGCATGGTACAAGGATATTGTACAGAGGAAGCCATTGAGTGGGCCATAAACTACGCTGACCCGAGTAACCCGGTTGGTGTCCCCAAGTCTCGTCATGAGGGGAGGCTCACAGGCACGGGGACGATCGGGAAGAAGGCTATAATTCCAGATCGAGATTTATTTCATAGGGCTCATTTCCACGTGTTGCAACAAATGGACATTGTGTCTGAGTACTTTGATGAGCACAAGGAGCTGTTGCTTAGAGAGAATCCTCTACACAGTGAATCATGGTTAGCAAAGGAACACATGAACAAATTCTGTGGTTGGCTCCGGAATCGAATTTCACGATCAGATACTCCTATAAGTGAACAACTCAAAATTTTGGCTCTTGGTCCTATATTCACCGTTATGACATACCAAGGGTATGACATAAATGGATACACGTTCTACACCGAACGACAAGATAAGAAAAGCATGTATCAGAATAGTGGTGTACGTGTTGATGCTTACGATGTTAACGGAGATGACAAAACTGCGTACTATGGTCAAATACAAGAGATATGGGAGCTTGACTTTCACGGTTTTAAAATTGCTCTTTTCCGTTGCAATTGGGTTGATGCAAATAGAGGTGTACAAAAAGACAAGTACGGGTTCGTTAGTGTCGATCTTAGCCGTCACGGATACAAGACAGACCCTTTCGTCCTCGCACAACATGTGGCTCAAGTGTTCTATGTTTCTGACACAACAAACAAAAGACTCAAGGTGGTTATACCTGGAAAACGGCGAATCGTCGGTGTTGAGAATGCGGTCGAGGAGGAAGAGTTTGATCAGTTTGATGAGATACCTCCTTTCGCCACCTCAATGATCAAGCCAAGAATACCATCGGCCAACGAAACTCCCTACTTGCGCAACGACCATAAAGAAAAAGTCAAGAATTTCAAAAAACCCAGGGAACAACGGAAAGTAGCAAAATGATTGGGCACACAATGTATATTAATTGTTCCTTTGTCAAGTAGGCGAATTGTGTGACTTTAATTGTTCCTTTGTGAAATATGGTAATTGTGTGACTTTAATTGTGCCTTTGTGAGATATGATAATGTGTGAATATTTGTGAAGTACGAATTCATATTTGTGAGATATGAATATGTGTGAATTTTCAGTTCCAGAACTGAACCATTCAGTTCTGAAACTGAACAAATACAGGCAACCATGAAAGGTGGACGTCTCGCATTCCCTATGGCAGGAGCATGTCAAGACACTTCCGCATACAGAGACGAGCGGTCCCTACGGCGCGTCGCGCATACAGAAATGCGCGACGAGCCGTATACAACGCGCGTCGCGCATACCGTAGTGACGAGCCGTAGGTAACGCGCGTCGCGCATGTTGATGCGCGACGCGCCTTAGGCACGGGAGCACGTCGCGCATTTAGAACGCGCCCCCTCGGCCTTCTTGGGACTTTATGTTGGTGATTTTTTTTTCCAACTTGATATATGTTAACGGGTTAAAATAACATCATTTTCTTTGTTATGTACCTTCTGTTTCGTGATTATATTCTATTTGTGGCTTCAATTTTAGTTAACTTCTAAGATTCTATTTTTTTCGCAGACCAACATGTTCTGTAAAGTTTCCTCTTATTTCCTCTTATATTCTATTTGTGGCTTCAATTTTTGTTAACTTCTAAGATTCTATTTTGTATAACTTTTTCTTAAGTAACATGCAAACTTTTAAGCTTTGATTCTGATGGAAGTTACACATAATTATGGGAACACTTGTGCGTAAAGAGAGAAAACAAAAAAAAGTTAACCCCGGGGTTGGGGGTCGGGGGCCACCGGGCTCAACCAGCAGGGTACCACGAACAGATTGAACGGGTTCGACCCGCAGGGAGCCCTCGGGCCCAGACCACCACCGTAAGCATGGGCAAAGAGAGGACACAGCAGCTCAAAGGTACATGTATCGTAATTTCGAAACAGCAGGGATCGCCCAACATTATAAGCTGGACGCACTCGCCTTCCGTTGGCGAGGTGGGACAAAATTCCTTCGCCACGCGCGCCTGATCCGGCAACCAGCTAGTGGGCATCAAAGGCGAGACGCGTGATTCCTACGGCGCGTCGCGCATACAGTAATGCGCGACGGGCCGTATACAAGGCGCGTCGTGCATACAGCAGTGCGCGACGAGCCGTAGGTAACGCGCGTCGCGCATGTTGATGCGCGACGCGCCTTAGGCACGGGAGCACGTCGCGCATTTAGAACGCGCCCCTCGGCTTTCTTGGGACTTAGGTCAAATTTTCAAATCGTTCACACCCGTTCTCTGCTCCCCGCCGCCGCGCCGTCCTCTCGCGCCGCCCGTCGTCCTTGAGCCACACCGTCACTCCCTTGCGGCCGTCGTCCCCGGCCCCGCAGCGCCGCTCCGCGCTATCGGCGCCCCCCGGACCCGCGAGTGCCGCCGCCGTCAAGCCTTCCCCGAGCCGTCGCGCCGTCGTCCCCGGCCCCGCGGCGCCGCCCCAAGCCACCGTAGCGTCGTCCACTGCCGCCGTAGGTGAGCTTTCCCCCTTTCTAATTAGTCCGTGTTCATATATTTCAAAAAATGGAGATTACTTTGCGAGAATATGTATCACTAAAGCATTAAGCATGTCTAGGCCTAGGTATGGGATTCATGCGGTTACTCTATGGTTGTATCTGATTCGGAGCGTTTACTCTATGGTTGTATCTGTTTGTTTTTCTTTCTCGTGTAGCACGATGTCCAGTGGTCCGGACAGTGTGCAGCAACCTACCGATGATGGAGCATCATCAGGACGGCCGGCACGGTCACAGTCAGGAGCTGGCACGTCTGGTGCTGGCAGAAAGAAAAGGTCACAGACAACGTGGCCAACAGATGTGAAAAGTTGTGGCCGGCTCAATTCTGAGGCAGCACCCGAAGACACGTCAATCATGGTGAGATTAGCACGGGTTTGTGGCCTCACTGCCCGGCAAAGGGTGCCACTCACCTTGGAACATTTCGATGACTTGTCTTGGGATGACAAAAAGAGAATATTCGAAAGCAATATTCAACCCTATGTTGAATATCCGATAGAGTTGCACGATAAGGCTACGAAGCATGCTATGAAGATCATCTCTAAAGCTTGGAGGAGCTACAAGAACAAGTAAAGTGTTGTCACTTACAATTGTCATTTACTAATTTTTTCATTATCCTACTGTCACTTATACAGATTTATTGTTTTGTCGTGCAGGCTTTTAAAGTGTTGGAAGAAGAAAGAGAACCCTTTTGACAAGTATGCGGACTTGACCAAAGAAGCCTGGGACGAGCTTGTTCAAAAGTGGAATACTCCCGAGTTCCAACAGTCAAGTGAGTATTTTCGGGGTCTCCGAGCGCGGAACGAGCTTGACCACCACCTTGGCTCAGCGGGATATGCTGGAAAGCAACGCAAGTGGGAGCAGGAGGATGAGATGCTGGCAGAGAGGGGCATTGAGAATCCCTATGAATCGTTTGAGGGACGGCTGGCACCATTTATGCGTGCTAGGTCAAAGCTGACGGAGGATGGCAATATCACTTTCTACAGCACGAGCGCTGAGGAAGTTGCTCAAAGGGCTTTGATGGAGAGCAGCCAAGGTTCAAATGAAGGAGTGAGGGAGTTTGATGCGCTCACCAGGGCTTTGGGAACCCGTGAGCAACGGGGTCGTGTCCGTGGTGTTTCCAGTCAGTTGACCTGGAAGGAGGGGTTCCCTGAACACAAAGGCAGATACCGGAAGCGGACTCGAGACTCCTCATCAAAGGTTGACATAGATGAGATCAAAAAGCAGGTGAAGATGGAGATGTTTGGAGAGCTGAAGACCATCTTCGAGTCTCAGGGATTGCCATTCCCTGATTTGCCAGGGAGTAGGACGAGTGAAGAGAGAAGGGACAGCTTCGCTTGTACTGCAGCGGGTGCTTCTCAGAGTAGAGGGACAGAGAGGCCATCAGTGCCTACATCAGTGGAGCCGGATACGATAGATGGCTTGGCTCGTCCGACCCGATGCAGTCTTCTCGTGCAGCTGGTCGGAGATTCATCTTTCATGGAGGTCGGGAAAGGGCTTGTGTATCCCGGTATGTCCCAGCTTGAAGGTGTCCAGGTCAGTGCATTGGTCTTTGCCTCTCTTTTCTTTTCTCCTATTTCTTTTTGTTTTTTTTCTTTTGGTATGTACAACTTGCTTGAGATTTAAAGGCTTTGTTGTTGTTGTTGTTGTTGCAGGTCAGGGCTGATTGTGCTGTGGTCAAGATTGACTACGTGCATGAGTTTGCTAAGAATATCAAGCTGGAGGTGCCACCAGATGACATGACCACCACTTTGCGGGATGCAGTTGCGAGAAGGGTTCAGTGGCGGAGAGCTGGTATTCATATTGATCCAGCAGATGCAGATTCAGTACCGACCAGTCAACCTCAGCCACAGAGTCCTGCAGTGCCACCGACGTTTTCTGAGCCATGCCCACAGCTGCCGGATACATGGGAAGCGTTACCGGATCCGCATCCTCCTGTCCCTACTCAGCCTCAGATTACCCCCCCTCCACCTATTCCGACAGAGCTAGCTACCGCTCCCAAGAAGCCAAGCAAGGCTAATCCTGTGAGGAAGAAGCAGAGTAGGCCGATGGCGAAGAAGCGGGAGATCTCAGAGGGTAAGAAAAAGGTGGAGCAGATAAAACAACCGGTCACAAGGGCTTACACTTCTGAGAATCCACAGTACAGGGTTGGAAAGGCCTTGCTTAGTGTCTCTGAGCTTCGGGAAGCAGGTCAATATTGTCTGGACCTGCACAACTACTACATGCAAAATGTCAATCAAGCCGAGGAAATCATGGTGTCATTCGAGGAGCGGCACTTTCTGCAGCTTGAGGGCAGTCGTAGCATCTTTATTGTTGCCTGGAGCGATTTGTTCGATCTTTTCAACCTCGACGCTTTGGATCTTTCTCTCATTCGGTGCTTTGCATTGTAAGTCGATTAAAACTTGTTTCCATTTCAATGCATTTGATACACGTTCAACAATTTAAGTTGTTTCTATTTCAATTCATATGGATCGTGTAGGCACATGCAACAAGAGACAAGGCGTCGAACCGGAAAGAAGTGCGGGTACATTGACCCACAGTTGATGACGGTGACATTTTTGAATTCAGATAGAGATAGCTTGGTCAGGTGCGCACATGCAACAATTAAACTTGTTTTCATTTCAACTTGTAGCCACATGTAGTCACTTGTTTCCATTTAACACATGTAACCGCTTGTTTCCATTTCAACTTGGTTAGGTACATGGTGAAGTGCATGCGAGTACATGCTGACAAGGAGCACATTGTGGTGCCGTACAACCCAGGCAACCATTGGGTTACACTCATCATCAATGTCAGGAGCAAGCAAGTCTTCTACCTTGACTCGAGCATTCCATCAGATGAGTCGGGCGCGCCTCAGATACGTGATTATTCTCAGATCATCTCAATCCTTGACGAGTAAGTTTGTTGTTTGCTTTAGTTTTTTATCATTTGCCCATTTCAGAAGCATTTGTAATATAACATCCGGATGTCTGTGTTTAGGTCTCTTGACAGGCATCTTAGGGCCAAAGAAGGGTACAAAGAGCAACGTCAAGCTGCGTTTACACATCACACCGCGTGGACGGTAACTACTATAACTAAATCGCTTTACTATTACGATGTTTTCTTGGTTCTAAGTGTCGCAAAATGCTAATTTCTATCTATCTTTGACATGTAGTGCACACGGCAACCCTCGGGTAACTCATGTGGGTTCTATGTTTGCCACAACATGCTTCTAGTTGCACAGAAACCGGATTTCACGGTAAGAATTCTCACGTGTTCTAATTAAAAAATATCTGTCTTCATCTTGTATTCTAACTGCTTGTAATTATATTTCGAAGGACGAAGTTAATTATTTCAATCAAACGACGCTTCGTAACATGAAGGATATCCGAGAGAGGCTAGCGGGGTTCCTCATGATGGAGGTGATCAACACAAAGAGGGAGTTCCATTCATGATAGCACGGCAGGCGACATTGAGCTAGATTGAGAGACTTGCTTTGCATGTACTCCATTGTTCTTATCGATCATTGTTGTTTTGAGTTAGCTTGAGCCTTGTTTTGAGTTTTGGACGAGGCTAATTGATTGTACATGTGTTATATAATACTATCTTTCCTTGTGTGTATCGCACTGTGTGAATTGTATGGATGCGTGCGATGATTGCGGTGAATTCTGTGAATTGAAATCTTTTGCAGGTATTTGATTGCAGCTGCCAAATCCTGGCTAGTTCCAGGATGCAGCTGGGGAAAAAAAAGACCCCTGTTGGAGGTAGACTAATGCAAGACGCGCCTCGCTTAGGCCGCGACTCTCAATAGGCTCCCAGGGGCGCCTGTGTGAAGCCAAGGCGAGACGTGCCGTAAGTGAGGCGCATCTCGCATCTGTGACTAATGCGAGACCCGCCTAACCTAGAGGGCGTCTCGCATTTGGCTCCCAGGGGCGCCTTTGTAAAGCAAAGGCGAGACGAGCCGTAAGTGAGGCGCGTCTCCCATCTTTACTAAAGAGAG
This sequence comes from Panicum hallii, assembly GCF_002211085.1. Taxonomy (NCBI): domain Eukaryota; kingdom Viridiplantae; phylum Streptophyta; class Magnoliopsida; order Poales; family Poaceae; genus Panicum; species Panicum hallii. The sequence goes on from NC_038046.1 coordinate 49,568,039, forward strand.
ACGCGCCTAAACAAGAGCGCGTCTCGCATTTGGCTCCCAGGGAAGCCTGTGTGACGACAAGGCGAGACGCGCCGTAATTGAGGCTCGTCTTGCATTTTGGTAATCTGAGACGCATGTGAGGCTCGTCTCAGATTACTTTTTAATCTGCGACGCGGTAATGCGGGACGCGACCCCTGCGCGTCTAGCATTTTGCCTAGGGCGCGTCTCAGATTAGGGCTTCTGGCGTAGTGTTAGTAGGGGCTTGCCCCTCCTGTTCCTTCACAAAAATACTCTTAAGATTTTGGCCATCATTTTTTTTAACACCTCTCATCTGATACAGCTGTAGTATAAGATTTCAGCAATCATAGTAAGACAGTACTACAGTAGTTACATTTCAAGACAAGTTGTTGACGCCAATTTTTTCAGAAATATTTAATAGAGAGAAAATGAAGCCGATGGATAATCCTAGAGAGAGCTGTTTGAGCGTCTGGGCCAAAGTTTTCAGAGATTCCAGTCAAAGATGATGTGGCGTCAGTCAAGAGCGATGCAGACTTGGTCAAGGCAACGGTAGTCCGATTTTCTTTTAAAAGGTGTTGTAAATTTTAGTAGTTCTTATCGGTTAGGCAAAGTTAGCATGTCGCAGTCGACTAGAAGTCTTTATTTTCAGAATATAAATAGGAGCAGTCAGGGTCTACGAAGAATAATCATCAATCAATATAATTCTTTTCAGCACATCGCCAAAACTCTAGCAGAACTCGTAGCAGTAGTTTTCGATGACTTCTTTGGTGAACAGGATACATCGCTTCAATCTCCGGTTTGCTTGTATGCTGCGTTCTATTGGATTTTTTAGGCTTTAATTACCGGCATATTGCTATAGTTTGGTCTAATTATCTACAAATTTATCGAGTTCTTTTAGATCTTGCAAGACTGCATCATCTTGATCTCTTATTTTTATTAGATCTCATAAGTTATCGACTATTAATAAAATCTTGTAAGGCTGCATCGTCCGATCTCTTGCTGTTCGATAACTTCTAGTAATATTCTTAATAGAATTCACAAGTTATCTTATCTTGATCAAGTTCTTGTCAACTTGATATATCGAAGAACTTATTGTACATCTAATAGCCGATTCAATCTTGATTTAGATAATCTTGACAAATATTGATAAATATATCGTTCAACTTAATTAAATTCATCGACTTAATTAGATTCATCAGCTAATTTAGTTTAATTTATCGTCCTGCTATCAATATTATCTCGGTTGAGTTCGATCTGATTGATAGTGACGATTGAATTAAGTTATATTAGTTTAATGCGTATCATAAAGAATTTTATCTTTAGCTTTATTTGCTCCCATGGATCGGCTTTATAGCCGATAGTTTTGTATATGTATGGGACTCTACGGCCGGCCGATGTTTTTTTTAACCCTTCAGAATTCTAGCCAATGTGTTTTATATTTTATCGTGTCATGCTTCGTAAGATTCCTCATCCGATTTTTACCACAACACAGGTGTTAACGGATAAAAACCAAAATGGTATAAAATATTGGCACCACGAGTCAGTGATTGTGTGGCTAGCATCCCACGCTCGACAGCCAGTGCCACCCGGTATTTTGGCGCCTTGGGAGAGACGACGCACCGTCCATTGTCAGTTCCCGCCCTACACCACAACGGCTTCCTGCTTCTTTTCACAGGAAAACGAAAGGTTCCTGCCTCTCCTGCTCCTGGCAATATTGAGCATAGCTCTGGAAATCATTAAATGCCTAGTCACGCGAGGCGCCTAATGTCTATTAAATACGCCCATCTATAGTCTTAACGGTTGTTAGTTCCAACTTCCATGGCATTTTATAATATGAATATTGCGAGTTCTCGTAAAGAAATAATATAAGAGTCATCAATCGGATTTGGGGCGTGAACTGAACATTGAACTTGGAACCATATGGGTATGCAGTAGGTAATACTTATATCACCATTTCGTGAAGAAATAAGTGAAAAATTTTAATAAACAAAATTTCTGAGAGCGACCTTCGGCCAGCAATATTTGGGTCTGTTTGGGAAAGCTTTTAGTTACAAATCTCGAGATACCGTAGCCCAAAGTCATTTGACAAATCATGATAAATTAAACTGAAAATCGGGTGGATCTAGCAGTTTTTTCTTCACCGGTGAAATCATTTGAGGGTAGTAGGTTGCAGGTAGTGTGCGCCGAGATCAGAAATTCGAAGATGCAAAGAACACAAGAACTTAGACAGGTTCGGGCTGCGATGCGCGTAAGTGGTTTGTATTACCTTAAATGTGGATTGATGTATTGTCCCTTTGGAGGGTTCACTGCCCGCCCTTATATAGTCTGGGGATAGGATTGTAGATATCCTAGCCGAATAAAAGCCTAGAAGTCCTACTCTAGTCGTACCCATTACTTTACAACATATATAACGTATGAGATATATCATATCTCTTGTTTCAGAATATTCTATATCATATGCGCAGTCCTGTGACCTCGGTTTGACAAAGCCCTCCCAAACAACCCTTATATATGTTAGATTAATTTCTCCTATACCACTAGTTTTTAGAATCCCATATATGCCACTGGTAAATCAATAAACATGTGGCGTATATGATAACGGCAGTGTCCCCAAAAATATCACATTGGCATATTTTATTTGTAGAGGAGGTCCATGACAAGTATTAACTTCAATTTTTTAGATTTTTTAGCAAAGTTTACATAAATACATAATAAGTCAGAATATAATTAGCTTGAGTGCTTGAACAATTCCCGGTGTCCCTATGGAGTATTAGGAATCATGTCGCTCCATGTTATCTTCCTAATATAAGAACACGTCCCCTGAAGTGAAAAGATGCCAGCTGCCCACTATTATCTATCTGCGCTTCTGCAGGAGGAGAGGAATCAGATCGTCAATGGCGCACGCGAAAGCAGGGGAGTCTCTGCCCGTGCCCAACGTGCAGGCACTCGCGCAGACTTGGAACGGATCAGGCGAGCAGGTGCCTGACCGGTACGTCAGAACGGAGAAGACCGGCGCCGAGGAGGTCGTCGCTGGCTGCGCCATCCCTGTCGTCGACCTCAGCCGGCTGCTTGACCCAGGTCGTCGGAAGAGGAGCTCGCAAACCTCGGAGCTGCCTGCCGCCACTGGGGTTTCTTTCATGTACGTTCATGGTTGCTATGCATTATCTACACCTGTTTATGCATGTATTGACCTGCAGCTTGATTAGGATCTATAAAGTAGGATAATTACATTTTCTGGAAATCGGCAGCATTTTCTGCTATTGTGGCAACTAAATCGATTTTCTGCTGAAAAACTACGAAAATCCTATGAGATCCCTGCATTCCAGCATACACACTTGAATCGTTGTTGGCGTGAATGGAAGTCAAACTGTCAAAGATTGCGTGCAGCTCATCAACCATGGGGTGCCGGACGAGGTGATCCAGGACGTGAAGAGGGACATCACCGAGTTCTTCAAGCTCCCGCTGGAAGCCAAGAAGGCGCACGCGCAGGCTCCGGGCGGCATCCAGGGGTACGGCCAGGCCTTCGTCTTCTCCGAGGCGCAGAAGCTGGACTGGGCGGACATGATCTACCTCATGATCAGCCCCAGGGAGGAGCGGGACCTGAGGTTCTGGCCCGCCCGGCCGCCGTCGTTCAGGGATTCCGTCGACGGGTACTCGGCCGAGACGGCGAGGGTGGCGGCGTGCCTGCTCCGGTTCATGGCGGCGGACCTGGGCGTGGAGCCGGAGCACCTGACGGAGGCGTTCCGGGGACAGCCGCAGAGCATGAGGGCGACCTACTACCCGCCATGCAGGCAGGCCGGCGACGTGCTCGGCCTGTCGCCGCACACGGACGCCACCGGCCTCAGGCTGCTGCTCCACGTCAACGACGTGCAGGGCCTGCAGATCAGGAGGGACGACGGCCGGTGGCTCGCCGTTGACCCTCTCGAGGGCGCTTTCGTCGTCAGCATCGGCGACATACTCGAGGTGATTAACACTAAATTAAATAAATCATCTCGTTTTCATTAGTTTATGGTACTAGTTAATTAACAAATGTGTGTGATGAGTAGTTAATTAAGCAACCGGAGATACAGAAGATTGAGCACAGGGCCGTGGTCCACCCGGACAAGGACCGCATCTCGGCGGCGATGTTTCATCAGCCGTGCCCCGACACGACGGTCGGGCCACTGCTGGAGCTCGTCAAGAAAGACGGCGGCCGGGCACCGTACAAATGCGGGAATTTTTGTGGGTTTGACCCATTAATAAATTTAGAAATTATAATAAATCTTAAAAGTTCGTGCGAGGGAGTGGTTCAAATTTAATTCCACCTTACTAGTGGAGGAGTGGGATAACCAATATAAATATATAGTTTGTCTCCACTCCTTCAAATTCAAACTATGTAACGGGGGAGGGCGAAGGGCGCGCGCCATCTGCATGAATGGTCCGTTGAATCTTTTGTGACTTGTCCCTAGGTCTGCACCTAATCGGTTTAGATCCCGATCACGACGCGAGGTTGGTTTGACTTCCCTATATATATGACTGCGGGTGTCACCTTCTCCATCCCGAGCGCCGGCGTGCATCGGCGAACGGAAGAGCAAGTTTCCGGAACGCTTCGTCTTTGGAATCCTGCACCGGGAGAGGACGAATAAGGTTTTTAGGAAGCGTTTTTGCGCGACTGCTCAAGATCTTCACCACGGCACGTCTTCCACCCAACTCCGTCGCCTCACGGGCCAACCGCCTTCGTCGTCTCCAGCAGCGGTGGTTCCACGTCTTCCACCCAACTCTGTCTTTACGTGTTCTGTGATCTGATCTCTATCTTAAGCATATATCCTCAATTATATATATTCTGAGTTCTTAACTATGCTGTTTATACTGTCTAGTATGTTAGATTTATACATGCTAGTTTCCATATTCATTATAATTTATTTCATACGGAATTTAATATTGCATCTGCCTATGTTCTCAATGACGAATCCATGGGTACGTGGATTTTATGAAGAGCTTCTTCGCCGTGAAGCTGGATGGACGGAGGAGCCACATGAACGCGTTGAGGATCTAGATCCCAAGTCCCAACCCAAGCAGTGGGAATAAAGAAATGTTTTTTTAGAGGGGGAATAAAGAAATGTTAGTTGTGAAGTATTGTGTTATTATGCCCTGGCCTGGTTATGAGGAATCAGTTATCAGAAAAACTTTTTGATTGTTTGACCCCAGGAAAAAATAATAAAAGAACTGCTATGCATGATGAAATGAAACGTGCATTTGTTTCTTTTCATAGCCGCCATGACTCTAATGAACTAATGCCTTTCCGAAATAAAGAGAAGGGTCCGTGCCTGTCAAAGAGGCCAACGCCTGAAAGCTGCCTGTTTTTTTTCTCTTTTTCTTCTTTTTTCGGATGGATTGTCACTGGATTAGTTGAAGTTGTCGCGTCCCAAACAGGCATTTGCAACTTGAAAGGACACTGTAGTGCCACAAAAAAACTTCGGACCTTGTCATTGATTTTATGATTTGTTTACATACATGATGAATTGATGATTGAAACAAGTCTAAGGGCCAGTAATGTCTCTTTCTACATTTGCCTCCACAATTTGATGGGGTGTTTGGTTTCATGAAACTGAAAAGTGACGGAACTGTCTGATCCAACTCTGAACGCAATCAATTTCTTTAAAGTACACTCACAAAACGCCAATGTTGGTACAAGAAATGCCTAAGTAACAATACAAATGAAGTGAGAAACCATTAGAGGGGACTGCGGGTATTATTCGTAAGGTTTGTTGTTACAAAAGGAGCAAAACCACACCATAGGTAGTTAATATTTTTTCAGATTTTGCGCAATGGTTGCAAATGAGCATGGGCAGAGAACAAAGATTGTGGCCTTGTGGCCTCCAAAGTACAAAGCAACTAATCAGTGTCTCCAACATGCTTGGGGCCAACAACAACAGATTGTTTCAATGTGAGCATTTCAAGAACAAACCAACTTCATTCAACTTTCCTTGGTTCTGCTCGGGGCTTCCAGAGACCAAGACGATACTTGTGAGCAAAACTCAAGATCAACTTCCTCTGCATTGTAGGAGGGGAATCATATATATATATAATAAATTAAGAATTTTGATTAGCAAAAAAACAATATTAGAGAATTAAACAGTTAAACATTATCCAATCAAGAAAAGACTGCTTGTGATTAAGACCTCACATGTCTTGACCACAGTAAATGTTACAAATAGAAATAAGCAGTTAGCAAGAGGTCAACCGGATTTTCTTTCAGCGCCGGGTCCAAATAAAAAAAGATTTGGTTAACTTGATTTACAGCCTAGCTGCCAAAATCATAGTTTAGTTGGATACATAGATAGTAACGAACTTGGACATTAAAAGCCATTTTTCCTGAACTCGAATAATGGGTTTCTCTATGGAAACCAACTTCTACCTGGGTTTCACAAATAAGAAAACTATGTACAATATGTACAAAAAAACACTAGAGAGGAGGTCAAACATTGTTTTCTCTAAATACTATCCCAACCGAATTAAAACATATAATTAGCATTTCTAGAACTAAAACTCAATATGTGTACTAAAACTAAAACTTTCAGTACGTACACATAGAGTTGTAGATGATACTACTCAGAACACATCACTCAAACTATTCAGAACTGAAAACATCTGACAAACATCTGTACTGTAAGTTAGTGGTGCTAAATCTCACCGACTAACTTATAAAGTAGTGGATTTCCATTCTTTCTGAGTATAGGTAGACCATTTCCTAGGAAACAGCCTAAACAACCAAAGGAGCGCCACACACATTTCAGTATGCAAGAATTTAACTGACTAGGCTGATTTCCTTGCAGTTAAAAGTGAGAGCATAAAAATGGCTTCCGCCTGGTTTAGAACTTGCTTCTTCAATCCTAGAAACATTGCTGCTGCCTTGATGGTGGCTTTCAAATTCTAGTTTAAGTTCCTATTGCCTCAAACAAAATGCATGGAAATTTCCCAGACTGTGACATTATTGAACTGTGCTTCAAAACTATCACTATGCATCCCCAGATTGGTCATGGTAATGGACGTCCACATGAACCAAAATTCACCTCAAAGTGACAGTACAACAACAAAGCATATTCTTGTCACTCATATATTCCTTGGATCCAAAATTTGGGTCCTGTGCCCTCTCAAGATATCTTAGCATTCAGAAAAGTACATAAAAATGTTAATTAAAAAACTAAGTGGAGAAGATAAAAAAACTGCTCTTAGTGATAAGAAAATCACAACAACTTATCACATTTCCATTCATCATTGAGTATTCACTACAAGTTCTAGTATCTTGATGGCTTGGGCTTGTCAAAATTTCAAAGTGATAAGTTGCACCCAAACCATGGACTAGCTCTTACTACTTGGAACCATAATTGATCAGAAAAAAAAAATTCTCGCAGGCTTCTGTTTCACGATAACCAAACAACATTGGAGTTTTTCAATTTTCGTAGCCACTCACTAGGGAGGGGGGGAGGGGTGGGGGGGGGGCACCATTGGAACAAAATAAATCACAACAACTAGCCCTGGCCAATTTATCCTGAAAGCATGACAAGTTCACATCCAAACATGAAAATTACCTCGCATTTTCGCCAACCTAGGTATATGGAGAAAACTGCTACACATTCAACCAGAAAATACTGCAGTAACACTCCTTACCAACATTCGACAACGATCTAAAAAATTCAGAGTGGACGCAACAATCCAAGGATTCTACTGAAGCATCACAACACTAGACAACAAAATCCGACCATATGTCCCCATGACGGAATGCTCAAAAAACCAAGGCACTAACACGAAGAAGTAAATTAGCGACTTACATGCTTGCAGGGGATGCCGAGCTTCTTGAGCCGCAGCGTGCGGGCCTCGAGGAGCCTCTGGAGGTCGCCGCCCACGGCCTCCTCCAGCTTCGCGGCGTGCGTCTCCACCCCCTTCCCCACGCCGTTCAGGAACTCCACCACGCCTACCTTGGCTGCGTCCCGCATGGATCCAACTCCAGTCACCAGAAAGAAGCACCACGAGATTAAGGAGGCGGAGAAGGAGAGGGCGTACCTTGGTAGGGCTGGGCGTGGAACGCTCTCGCCGGAGCTCCAGCGCCGGCGAGGACGAGGCGGCGCGCGTGAGATGCGAACGCGAGAGCCATGGGATGGGGAAGCAAGGGGGAAATCGATGGGATGGCGAGACGCACGGGGCGGCGGTGGGCAGCGGCGGCGGCGCCGGAACGCTATTTCTGGGAGGACGAAGGTGAAGCTGCTCGATTGAGGCTGCTCGACTGGTCAAAGCCACTTGGGCTCTAGCCTTTCGGGCCTTCCCAACACGAACTCTAAATTGGGCCTTGATAGAGGAATCGAGGAGAAGGCGACGACCGACGTCAATTGGATCGAGGTAGATGTGAGGACATTTCGGATGGAGCTTCTATAAAATTTATGGAAGCTCCTTGAGCAATATAACTGTAAAATCCATTAGATCCAAATTAAAGATCTAAGTTTTAAATTTTAAAAGATCAAATTCAATATTTTTTTGAAAATACTTCAACATTTAAAAATAATATATCCAACATTTTTAAAAACATATTGCAACTTTTTTAAAAAAGCACTACATTCAACAATTTTTTCAAACTATCTCAATATCTTAATAAAATATATTCAATATTTACCAAAACCTAAATCAACATTTTCTTAAAAAATGATGGAGGCAGGTTCTTCTCCGACAACGACGGTGGTGCGCAACGGAGGCAACTGGGGCAACGCAAAAAGTGGTGCACAGGGCGACGACAGCACGCGATAGGGGAGTTGGACAACCGCGGCCACAGCATGTGGCCCCAGGGGCAGCGGTTGCAGTGGCGGGCGCCCCAAGTAGCAGCCGCAGCGGCGACGCACGTGGAGGCACAGGGGCAGCAGGCGGCGGCGGCGGGCACCTGGCACGGTAGCCATGGCGGAGGCGGAGGCATATGAGTGGTGGAGACAAGCAACGAGGGGAAAAAGTTAGACGGATAGAAGCTATTTGCACGATCTCAAACACGGGAAGTAATGTAAAAATACTTCGGAAGCTATATAGATTTACAATTTTAGACTAGGTAAAAAATACCTGATTCATTTTGATTTTACATCTAAAAATCATTCCTAACTATATTGTTTTTAGAAAATTAATTCAATTGCATAGTTGGATCGTGCTCGGCTAGCCTAAATTTTTCTTAGTCTCTTACCAAGCCCGATCCTATAGCAGGCGTGGACGGGCCAAAACCCAGCAGGCTCTAGCCAGGGCTGGCCAAGCATGAAAATGATGAGGTCTATTGTGTTCTTCCTCTCTTTTAAGCTCTTTTCATGTTTTCTTAGATATAGATCGAAGTGTAATATAGTGTCTTATTTTTGAAATGTAGAGTCTACTCGGTTGTATTCTAGTTTTTGTGCAGCCAAAATCATAGCAAGCCATGGCTTGCTAGAATTAGGGCATGCTAAAGTCAGGGCAAAAAATTTAGGTGTTCACTTGGTTTAGCGACAAAATCTGATAACCAATTCATCCTTTGTAAGGTTCAACAACTTCTACTAACTTGCTATAATTTTAGCTGAAAATTTTGATGTGTCAATTTTTTGGACATGAATCAACTGGTAGCCAAATTTTATGGACATATCTTGATTTGGACTGGGCAAAAATTGAAAGCCAACCAAACAGACTCCTAGTGTATAATTTTTGGGCAAAGTTTTCTTTATGTATTTTCTTCAATTCCACATGGTGCTAGACTAGAAAGAAGCACTAATTTGGTGCCTCCTTGTTCTTTGCATTGATTCCACTACCATCTTATATGTTTGTGCTAAAGCCGATAAAAGATCACAGAAATCTCTTGTTTGGAGCTGCAGTAACCACTCCCCTTTTATCTCTAGTTTGGAGCTGCAATGACCAGTCCCCTTTTTGGTTATTTGATAGCCATACTATTGTTAGTGTGTAATAATAATATGCACATGCAGAATAATTTGTGCAGAATATTCAGGATACGGCAGATTAATTTGCCAGAATGAGACGTAATACTACTGCATTCATGTGAAATGGCTGCATACTTTAAGAGATATGAGAAGTTTCTAGGCTTTCTATATATTTGACCCTTAGATCCGAAGCTTGGTTATCCTATTTCTGGCAGAAAGTTGGTTCAACTTTGTGAGGAAATATCTGATAGAAATGCATCCACATGTTGAGTAAAAGGGTAAGATATTTTCATGTCAGCAATTTCGTTGTACTATCTGGCAGAAAGTTGGTTCGATTTTGAGAGGAAATATCTGACGGAATTGCATCCACATGTTGAATAAAAGGGTAAGATATTTTCATGTCAGCAATTTCGTTGTACTAATTTTTCTCGAACACGCAGAAGAGCTACATGTTATTATATTAATATGAAGAAAGTGGTTCCATAACATGTTGAATCCACAGTCGGGGTTAGTTTTTTTTGTTACATGCACATGGTTCTACATTACTACCCGCTAAGTACCATCAGCTCAACATGTACCCTAGCACCTTCCGTCCGACCATGGCCCAAAGGTTTGCTTGTTCAGCAACCTCCTGCAGCACCAATTAAGACCTCAGATGGCAGCCATCGAACACGCAACGGTTGCGGAATTTTCAAATGGAGCAAGCCCTAAGCCCTGAGGGTCACCGGGGAGTTGAATCCTTTCCTCAGAGTTGTCGCCGTCCTGCGCGATGCCTTCCGCCACCAGACCTGGAAATCAGCATCGCGTTGTGATGGAGCTAGATGCTGGAGGCCAGCCCTGTCGAGTGACACCGCCCAGACTTGCTGAGAGAAGACGCAAGGCATGAGGTGTTGTATGGTGTCCTCCTCCTGGCCACAAAGGAGGCATTTACCCGGGTGTTGCATGCCTCATCGCGCCAGCATCCATTGTGAGCAGGGAGCTAAAGGAACATCTTGCACTTCAAGGACGCCCAAGATTTCCATAACTGCTGGCATGGCTCAAACTTGGTTGAGCTGATGAAGAATCTCCCATAAGCTGAACGCGAAGAATAGATATCGGAGGCATCGGTCGTCGAGATATGATGATTCGGCGGCTGCTCCTGAAGCAGTGCGCCCAGAGACCAGAGTTGTAGCTAATCCAAGGATCACTGGGACAAACAACCCGCCTTTGATGTCCTGGATCCATCGTAGGTCCTGCATGGTCTCATGCATCGTCCACCGTGACAAGGCCCACTTGCTCACAAACTGGGTCAATGCCGGCGTGAGAGGTCTTGAACAAACTTGTCATACAACCTGCGGTAGGTGCAGAACATGGTCGACCTCCTATCACCGATTAGTGATGTCACCAAGATGGCAAACATGACCACAACGTTGGGATGGACCTTGAATTCTTGATGCTGAAGGAAGCCCGTGGGCCTCCATCTGAATTTGTTATCATTTTGAAGCTCTAAGACGTGAGACTTGTTTGCTCAGCTTGTTCACTTGAAGACGTTGACAAGCCAACGTCCACATCTAAGACACTTGGAGCTCTACGACATGTTACTCTATTATCATTGCAAATTTTTTGAAGCTGTGTCAACACAGATAATGCCTTCTAAAAGTGTTCTAGTCATAAATTTGGTGACCATATTATCTAAGATTTTGATCTGTTAAGGAATGCACATTTCTGGAAGTTCTTTCTATTATGTATTTATTGTTGGCCTTTTACAAAATTTATTTTATTTTATTATTTTTATTCATTTTGTGATGGATCTTCATACAGATAGTACTGATTTTGAATTTTTCTTAGAAAAGTTTGATGATTGGTACACCCTAAAACCTAAAATCATATGACCGACAACAAGGTCCGGATTGAGCAGGAGCACTTAAAAACGTGTATTCCTTTGCATTAAATTCAATTCATTTGTCTCTTGCAGAACAACCTTCAGATCAGGATGAGGGAACAATGAAGACGAATGAGAATACCCTTTGCTGGGATTTTATGAACACAAAAAACAAGTTTGGCAATTGGCTAACGGGTGCTACAGTTTACAGATACCAAACCTTCAGGATTTAACCAACACGATTGGCAAGTGGTGGGAATTGGATACAGCATTGAGATGTATGTGTATGTTCCGAAGGGAAAGCGCTGGGATTTAAATAGAGCTTTAATATACACATGCTCCTTGAACATTTCGGAAGAGAGAGATCTTTGAATTTTCATTGCCAGGAGCTTGATCACCAACAGGTCGCTCTTCCCATCCAGGAGGAACTCGGTTGTTCATCACCAACCAGCAAGCTGTGCTGAAGAAATGATGGTTGGTTTCTGCCAGATTAGAAGTTGCCTGATGTTTAGCTTATCATTCTTGTTAGTGACTTGGTGGTCCGGTTTTCTTCTCAGCCCATATATAGTTAAAAGACTTTGTAAACCTTTCCTCTCTTGCTTCGAGAAAAACTTTTCCTCTTTCGCTTCGAAAAAAACTTTAACTCTCTTAATGAAATTAGCAGTGCTCTTATCCTCTTACCTTGCTTCCAAAAAAATAAAAAGGTTCCCTAACAGATCTCTGCAACATTGGCGATAGTATGTAGAAAACTAAGATTTTACCTCTGCATAAAAGAACAAATTAACTTTGCTGGACACATAAGCAAGAAGCAAATGGCAAGGTAATATCATATCGGCAACACACGTACCTCGCGTATCTCGATCCTTCGGATTTTAGGTGAGAGGTCATCCTCAGCTAGGTTTCTTCCAGGGTTGAACAAAGAACAGATAGACCTGCACAAAATATAATACCATTTTATTTCTTTACAGCCTCTGCTGAAATATTACCAGGATGAAAACATCCACTGACCACTGTAGGAAATTGATTGTTGCGTTTCTCACTATCATCCTTGAAGTATTGCAATTTCTATTTCATCCAAGCAAAGAGAGTTTGGCTAGAACTCAAACTTTGGTGTAGCTTCTGTATACACAGGTATTCAGAATAAAATCAAAATATTACCAAATAATCTTGTCCATCCACAGTCAATACTGGTTTACCACTATGAGGAATTGAATGAGTTCTAAGAAATAGCAGAAAGCGAACCTTTCCTCAAGATAGGTCGAGTATTCTGTTAGTTGGCTAGTGCAAATTATTATCAACTGTTTGTCACTTTCTGTTATCCTAGACATAGAATTTGGTAAACTTGGATAATGTTTAGGTTCACCATTCTTTACAAATCAGGGTCCTTAACTGCTCAATGAGGCTTAAGCAACCCTGTTTTATTTTTTACGGAGTGCTAGAAACAAAGCTAAGAGTAGCATGTCAAACTAGTTGGCCAAGTCAAACTTGTGAGCTACTTTGGCACCACAACTGCATTTCCTTGTAACAATTATATATGACCTTTTCAATCAGCTATGAACTTGCTGCATATATATAGAGGAGAGTCTAGGCTTGCAACGAACTAGATTGAACCAGCATAGCAGTCTAGCACAAAGAATTCTTTGGGTGTCCAAGTGCACGCATATATGGCGTCCAAACCATTCTCCAAATCCTTCTTCGCCTTCTACCGTTTTGTTCGCTGGAGACTAGGGAATCCACAAGGCCAACACCATCATCGACGAAGCACAAGCAGGATACCTACCTATGCTGAGATCATCGAAGGGTGTCCAGTAGCCTCCCAAGATGATCTGCTTCGAAACCAAGTTCTAATCCTAGATATTGAAGGAGGACTATTAAGGTCTCAGTCTCTTTTCCCTTACTTCATCCTTGTTGCAATAGAGGCAGGTAGTTTCCTTAGAGGTCTCATCTTATTATGCCTTTACCCTCTTCTCTCTTGTTTGACAAAAGAAGTACAATCAAGGGTCATGGTCATGGTGTGCTTCTTGGGGTTAAGAGAGGAGGAGGTGACAAGGGTCGCTCGGGCAACATTGCCAAAGCATTTTCTAGAGGATATAGGGAAGGAAGGGCTTGAGGTGGTGAGAGGGTTTAAGAGGGTGGTGGGATTCAGTAGGATGATCCCTAGGGTTATGGTGGAGGATTTCCTGAAGGAGTACTTAGGCTTGGAGATGGTGGTGGGAAGGGAGGTGAAGTTGGTGAGAGGGCGTTATGTTGGTCTGTTGGAAGTGGAGGGTGAGAGAAGATTACAGCTGGATGAGCTTGAAGGGACAGAGATGGTAGGGTTTGGAAGCAGCTCCAGCTATTTTAGCCACAATCATCACCAGCTCTTCACTGGTTGCAAGGTTCGATGCTGAGCACTGACATGATTTGTCTATGTTTTCCATACTGCATCAATGTCAGTAAAGATACTGTATCTTGTCATTTATTGTCCCACCTGATGGGTTTTATTGCAATTTTTGAGCCAATTAAATTCAGTTTGACTGTTATTTATTTTGCATCTGATAAGGTGTTCAGTTGTTTGGTACTAATCATCCTTGCATGTACATGTGAGTCTAGTTTTTTTATATGCATCCACAAAAGAAAAGAGATAAGTAAAGTATCTGTAGATTTATCATCATCTCAAGCATAGCATGATATCAGCTAAAAATAATATAGCTAACTCTTAATATGTATGCTCGTATGTAAACATATTATCCATGAGACATCTGTACACATTATCCTCAAGTAACATTTGCATGCATACATGGAATTGAAAACCTAACCACTAAGACAATCATTCATGCACTAGAATAATATAACTGAACCAAACTAGTTCACATTTTATGGGCTCAAAGCTACGTACGTTCCTCGATTGTAGTAATATTTTTCTTAAGTATCACTTTTGAACAGCTGTAAACCAGGACCACATCACATGTACCATTTCAGTGCTTATCTTTCTTAATTCAGCACAGTTACACTTCCCTCCATCATATACGTGACATCTTACTTGCACAAGTTAGGTAGGCATTTTTGTACCACAAGTGGTTGTTGATGGCAGGACCACACATATATTCCAAAAGGTAAAATATTGTTAAACTAGTATAAATGCACGGATCATGTATCTAGTATCAGATACAATAACTTGTGATAGTGCAAGGTGGTGACATCTATGCATAGATGTCCATATCTGGACTGAAATGACTAGACAATACTGTGGTGTACTAGTATCATTTAGGTTCATTAGCTTTGCAATTTGTTCACCTTTATTTAAAGGACAATTCATCGCATGACAATATATGTATAGGGATAGTTCAATTCTTTCTCGCTCAAGATCACTGACAAAAATACAGGAAGCTACACATAGAATTTGTTTGATTAGTCAGTTTAACCACACTACTTGATCAGACACTCAGACCCAAACAAGTACAAGGCACGATTAACTTTGAAATGCCCATTTGCTCAGAAGGGGAAAACCCATATCATTAGCTATATATGCTTTGTGCCACTGAATATTTTGATTATAACTATGTATTAGAGAAAAATATGTTCCTAGAGAAGGATAAAAAAGGGGATTCAAATACAGGGGGTATGATTTAAATTTTGATACTCAGAGATTAATATATGTTCCAGTGAGAATATTCAGAGTAAAATGTTATGGCTCTAGAGGAAGTGAAACCTGTGTCCCTAACACTAGTATGTTACAAGTGTTAAACGGCTGCTGCTTTTCATATAAACATTATTAAGTAACCATGAATGCTTTATAATCAAAATAGTGTTCCTACTAGAAATGCATTGAATGTACCTGTTATTGTTAAGTGATGATCCTAAGCAATTTTAATGCCTGGAGATTAAGCTAAAATCTTTGAACTAGTTAAGAATTTTATCTCCAATTTAACTTTATTAATAGGAAGTTCATTGACCTTTTGAAACTAAACCATGTTTCATTCTACGTCAGTCGTGAACTATTTACATACTCCTAAAAATCAGCATAAGTGTCTTAATCAAGTGTCACTTCTTTTTTTTTCAGGAGGTTTACTTGGTAACCCCAGAACAGAAGAAACAATGGTCAACCTTGCCAAGAGACCAGTACCCAAGGCCCTTGATCTTCCATGATGGCAGGCTGACTTTCAGGCCTACTCCTCAAGCCACCCTCGCCATGTTCATGTGGCTCCCGCTTGCTGTCCCCCTCACAGTGCTCCGAACACTCATCTTTGTCAACCTTCCGTATTTTATCTCCTTCCCAATTGGGAGTGCGTCCGGAGTCACAACCCGGGTCATCAACGCCCCAATCTCTGCCACTGGTAACGCAAACCATGGAGCACTTACCCCACCCAATCCACGTGGTCACCTGTATGTATGCAACCACCGCACACTCCTTGACCCAGTCTACATCTCAGTGATGCTGAACAAGAAGGTATCAGCAGTGACATATAGTGTCAGTCGTGTCAGTGAGCTCCTGTCACCAATCCAGACCATCCGGCTGACCCGAAACCGCGATGAGGATAGGAGGAGAATGGAGCACTGGCTGCAGAAAGGGGACCTGGTGATTTGCCCTGAGGGTACCACGTGCAGGGAGCCATACCTGCTCCGATTCAGCCCGCTTTTCGTCGAGCTCATCGACGAGGTCTACCCAGTGGCACTAACGAACTGGTCCAATATGTTTTACGGCACGTCTACTGGCAGGTCTAAATACATGGACCACTTCTACTACTTCATGAACCCGCATCCAGCGTATGTCATCGAGTTCATGGACAGGATGCCAACGTCTGTGGTAATCAATGGTAGGAGATGTGAGAGCTATGAGGTGGCAAATATGGTGCAGGGTGAGATTGGTAGGGTTCTTGGGTTTGAACCCACTAAACTAACTCGCAAGGACAAATACATAATTCTAGCAGGAAATGAAGGGGTTGTGGATACAAAGCAGTACATATGACCATCGTGTAAGATGAGAATATATCACACTACAGGAACTTGATGGTAATACGATTCCTAGCTGGGTTCTGATCGATTGTTTAGAAAGGTTATATATGTACCCTATCACGTGTCAACATGTCTGTCTGTCATGTACAGCAGTGAGAATTATAGGTTGTTTAAGTTCTGTACATGTGTCTAATGTTAGCTAATCTCTTAGTATGTATCCGAAGTGATATAGCTGAGTTTTCAATAATTAAGAAACTTATATATGTAAAAGAAGCATGGGCTAGTCTTAATATAATGTATTGCACCATTCTTGCATCAGTGCTGTTGTTTCTATGTGTATCCCGTGCTTAAAGTAGAAATACAGATCAAGTGCATTCTGACAGCCAATAAGAGCATTGTGCCATACTTTCATATGTATAATTGCATATAATGCAAGTCCAAGCATAAACCACTGGCACTTACCGCATAACTCATCATATGAGAATGTCAAGCCATGGAGCGAGTGCCAATACATTTCAGGTTGCAGCCACTTCTTCTTTCATTAGCAAAACAACCACTGGTAATACACTGCAAGCCAGAACCCAAACTAAATAAAACCAGTCTTCTATGTGAAAAAGTAGAACATAACCAATCAAAATAGCAAGCAAGTATATTGAGTCCCATGCATTCATCTAAACCATCATTCTCTAGGTCAATGAGTACACAACATCACATTACATGAAGTTAGGTTTATTCATATTGGAAGGGCACAGAAACAATAATGATGGCAGGCTGGCGGCATTGTACCCAAAAAAACTTACTATACAAGGATCAGAAAAAATTAACTATAAAAGAATCAGAAAAAACCTAGTAAAGTCAATCAGAAGGGATGCCATTGAAACAATATAGTCAAAATGTGATGTTTTACCATTCTTACCCTCAAAAATACACGTGTTGACTATTTGGCAGTGAAATGTAGAATAAAATTGCAGAAATAATAACATCATGTGAGTAAAGCTGGTCTTTGAGGATATCAGCCCCAAGTAATTGTACAAAAGTCATGAGCAAATCTCACTACAGGTTACCATTCCTTGCTCATTTTTACTAGTCATTCTTTTTTGTTCAAAACCTTTCAGCTACGTGTCCAAAGATTCAGTTTTGGGTTCAAAATAAGCTGACAAAATTATAATAGAAGGGCATGATATAATCAAGGTCGTCTGTAAAAAAATTTGGAAAAAAACTGTGATTTACTTAAAAATTTATCATACCTGTTTCTTCAACCTGAAGAACTTTTCAGATATTTAATGCCTTACAAAGCTAGTAAACCGTATATCTGCATTAGCTATAAGTCAATAATAAAAAGCATGTTTATCAGATGAACAAAAAATAATATGGGATAGCTTAAAACATACTCCCTCCGTCCTGAAATGTAAGGCATTTTGCTTTGTCCTAAGTCAAAGTAGTCTAAGTTTAACCAAATTTACAAAGAAGAATATTAGCATCTAACACACCAAATAAGTAAATTATGAAAATATATTTCAAAAAGATCTAATTATTCTCATTTGACATTCAAAATATTATCACTCTTTTCTATAAATTTGGTCAAACATAGAACAGTTTGACTTAAGACAAATCAAAATGCCTTACATTTCAGGCCGGAGGGAGTAAGATACATATACAAATACACAGCTCTTGTAAATTTATTTATGATCTTCAATCAACAATCCTAAAGCTGTGTTTTCCTCTAACACACGGGAGGGCTGTGTATCTTTGTGATATAGAGAGAAAGAAACGGCCCCTTACAATAGCAACCACCTTAGGAGATGAGGAAGCTGCTGTGCATCTTACGATTCTAAAGCAGCAGTATGGGGACCCACTAAATATGAGTAAGACCTTTTGCTATCACCGCAAATGCCATGATGTCATCAGGGGACTAAAATCTTTTAGTTACACTAACTCTCAAATGTATCGATGCCTACCAACTGATAACTGAAGCTTCACAAGAAGCTCTGATGTCGACATTGGCTCGTAGGTTGGTCCCTTCCTTAAAAAGATAGCCAGTGATAAATATCTGTCACCGACAGGAGTATAGACAACCATTAAAACCTTTGGAGATACAGATGCACTACCCTTACCAATAGGATATCGTAATGGCTTCTAGTTCTAGCAGGAAATAAACTTGCGGTAATGTGCGTAGCACAAAAGAACACACTTTTAACAATAAATATGTTAAGATTTTCAGCAGGCAGGTAACAAAAAGCGACACGCCTGGGCCTTACAAAAGTCCAGTCAATGAAATATCAAAAAATATGATATCAATTTAATCCTATATCAGAACTATCTAAATGAGTTTGGCCAAAAAAAATGAAGTCGGTTTTTAAACACATACTTTCTCATTCTTAGGAATCATATGACGGTTGATCACTGGTAAAAGAATACCGTAAATTTTTCTGCCAATAAAATTGAGACAGAAATTCTGCGACAGGAAGTAAAAGAAAACACATGAGTCACAATACTTTTCTCCACAAATGCAAGTGAGTTAACCATGAAACTGAAAAGGAGGTGTACAAAAGAAAATAGATATGGCTGCATTACTGTTTCTTTAAGTTAGTCTTACCTCTGTTAAATTCTCTTTACACTGCATAAACAATTTGTTTAGTTCTGGGCAGTTGCTATCAGAACTCAAACCTCCAGAATCAGCTTCTGAAATATTTGACTAAGAATGGAGGAACCATTTAAGAAAAAAAATATCATACAGCTCTGGAAATATTGTCAACAAAATCATTTCCAGTTTCATCCATGTGTTGAGCTAAGATCTGCAATACCTCATCTGCCAAACTAACTTGAGGACTACTACTGTCAGCTGTGCTAAAACTATACACCTTATCTGTCACCTCTATCCAACTCATTCCGACCTCCTTACTGCTTCCTGTGCCCCTCAATAACTTCCTTGTCACAGCACACTCACCCCATTTGCTATCTGCAGCGTATATGTTTGCAAGCAGGACATAAGCCCTCACTTCATCAGGATTAATCTCAATTATTTTCCTTGCAACTAGTCTGCCCAGGTCTACATTCTTGTGCATCTTGCAAGCATCAAGCAATGCTCCCCAGACAGGTTCATCAGGAGTGAGTGGCATTGTATCAATGAGGTTAAAGGCTTCTCTCAGCATCCCTGCACGAGCAAGAAGATTGGTGACACAACCATAAATCTCCTTGTTAGGTTGAATATCATACTCAAATAACATTGACCTTAAAAGGTTCCATCCTTCATCTACTAAACCAGCATGGCTGCAAGCACTGATCAGGCCCATGAACACAACATGGTCTGGATGAACCCCAGCATGGACCATGGAATTGAACAGCTCGATGGCCTCATTCGCACACCCATTCGTCCCATACCCACCAATCATTGATGTCCATGATACTATGTCCTTGCAATTCATCATGTTAAATACCTTCTTAGCATTAGAAATGCTTCCACACTTGGAGTACATGTCCACAAGGGCATTGGAAATCTTTAGGTCATCGCCATAGTTTCTCCGAAGTACAGCCCCATGGACCTGCTGACCACATCTCAGAGCTGCAAGACCAGCACATGCTGATGTGATGCTAGTTAGAGTCAAGCAATTTGGCTCAAGATTCATGTCAACAAGCAGCTGCATGGCCATTAGAGGATCACATCGGCTAGATCCAGCAATAATGGTATTCCAGGTGACCAAGTTTCTTTCAGGCATCTCATCAAAAAGCCTCCTAGCTTCCAGTATGCTTTCACAAATGCAGTACATGTCGACCAGAGAATTTGCAACAGCAAGATTCACTCCAAGAGCTTTCCTTATGGAGAGTACATGAATTTGCTGTCCAAAACATAAGTTTCCTACTGAAGCACATGCATGGATTGCAATAGAGCAGGTGAATGGACTCAGTTCAACATCATCCTGCACTGGAGAAACAGAAGCTAATGGATGATGAAAACAGATATGTTCTTTACAGAGATTAAACATGTGAGTACAGCAAAAATTCAAGCAAATCTGACAATACGACATCTCCTGACACATTTACGATCTACCTAAGGTGTAAATAATGCTCTCACTACAGAGGAGCATGTTAATATTTGACAGGTGAATACTTAATAATCATCATTTCCTACTTGTATTAAGAACAGTTAGCATCATAGAAAAGTTGATCCAGTATTAAGATTCAACCTAATGAACAACTAGCATATTGTTGAAGTCATAAGGATCTTAGCTTTAGGTACAGTTTACAAAGTATAGATGGTTCCTCTGCTGTCTCCTTGTTTCATAACCATACGAATCCTGCCTTCAGCTTCAGTTTACAAAGTATAGATGGTTCCTCTGCTGCCTCCTTATTCTTTAATCATAATCATACGAATCATACCTCTGGCTATAGTTTACAAAGTATAGAGTTTCTTCTGCTATCTCCTTAATCGTAAAATAAAATAATAAAGTCTATAAATTCGTTGGAGCATTATTTAAAAGATGAAGAGATAACTAAACCTGAATGATATTTTGGAACAATTGTAGCCCCGTATTCTCCTGTCCCCAACGGACATAACCGGCTATCATGGACGTCCACGACGCAGCCGTGCGCCGTCCTCCCAGCGCTTCGAACAGCCTCCTCGCGTCCACGAGGCCGTCCCCGTGGGACGCGTACGCGTCGATGAGCGCGTTCACTACGTACGGCATGTGGTCCACGCCCCGCATCACAGCGACGGCATGGATCAACGCTGCGCCGCCGCCGCCACGGCACGCGGTCAGGACGCTGGACAGAGTGAACTCGTTGGGGACAACGCCGGCCGCGAGCATGCGCCGGAATACGTCCAGCGCCTCACGGTGGCAGCCGCTGGAGGCGTAGCCGGAGAGCATGGCCGTCCACGCCACGACGTCCCGGTCGGGCATTTCGTCGAACACGGCGCGGGCGTGGCGGACCACGCCGCGCGCGCACAGGGATTTGATGAGCGTGGTCGCGTGTTTCAGCGACATGGGCTTGTGCGTGTTTCGCTTCGGGCTTGGGCTTCCTCTGCGGCCTGCGGGTCACTGGGTTACTATAGAGCTGGTGCTCAAAAATAAAAACAAAAGAGGTTGGGGAATCGGGAATTTTCTGTAGGCCAGGCCTTCTGACCGTTTTTAGTTTACCAACATCAAGGAATTCTTTCTTTCTGCAATTTTTATCATAGTTTTAAATTAACAGCTAAGACGTTTAGTGCAGGTCTGCCGTTAGGTGTTTAACGGGCTATAGCCGGCATTTAGCGGGCTAAATATTATAACGGCTGCCCTCCCTAGCAGGTATAGCCAGCTATTTAAAATCTTGATTTTTATAGAGATTTAGTATATCTTAATAGTTTAAGATGATGCACAAGTGAACTTTTTGAAATGCCCAAGTATGATAGAACAAATGGATGTATATTCAACTGCCAAAAACCACGGAAAATGATGCACGCATCGAGATTGTAATAAGGGGCATATAAGGTTTTAATCACCTTGGGTCCTATCTGTTTGTCACTCTAGATAATATAATTTTTTTTTGTGAAAACCAGATAATATAATTCATTTGATAATCACTGGAAAGTGGATTATAGGATTATAATAATCTAACCTATGAATTATTATAATTTGGTTATGATCTAGGATATGTTTGTTTCAAGTTAATGATTATAAGCTGGACATATAATCTGTGGTGGGAAACAAAAACGGCTTGCTATTCTCGAGAAGTATGGTAGAGTGAGTTGGCTAGCACCATCCCTTCCCTTCGTTCAAAAATTTTAAGTCCTTTAAGTTTTATACTACGTTAATTTTTTTCTAATTTTGATTAAGTTTATAGGAAAAATACATCAACGTATAGACACCAATCCGTTTAGTTAAATCGATTTGGTATTGTGAAGTCAAGATATTTTTATTTAAATTTAATCAAAGTTAGAAAAGTTTAATTTAGATCAAAAGAACATGTTTCCTTAGGACCGCTCTTTTTTCTCATGCTACTGTGGTTCCCTTCTAACCTTCTCGAACAACACCCTTTTGATTTGAGTGCGATGGCCCCATTCTTACTTATTTGAATTGGTACCACAGCTGACCTGAAAAAGATTGGATAGTGTAACTAGGTTTGCTAGTGTAATGGTAGGCAATTACTACTAAGCCTCGTTCACGTCCAATTTCTCCACGTGCTGATCTCCTAATAGACTATCTGGCCCTAGTTACCTAGGAATTGTCATAATGGCATCCAAACGAGAATAGTGCCAATGCAACGAAGAGTTCCATATTACTCTCTCTCCATTTTAAAATTATAGATCGTTTTGACTTTTCTATATTTATAGTTTTTCATTTTATATCTAGATATAATGTATTTTAATTGCATTGCATAGCAAAATTTATATATTTAGAAAAATTAAAATTACTTATAATTTTGAACGGAGGAAATATTATTTTCAAAAGTCCCACATTATGCAAAGTAGTTCGAAACAAACCCCTCCAATACATTCTGACTGCTGCGCTTCCGTTCAATGTACCACGGGGAGTCCAAAACCGGCCAACGCCCGTTGAACCAACCCATGCAAGTGTGCAACAGCAACGGACCAATCTGCCGGAGCACACCACGTTCCCTTTCCTTTGCTGCTGCTTTGTGGCACATGCCGTATTACGTGTCAAGCCTCTTGTGAACTGTTCAAACAATGGGTTGCGTTGGTGACGCTCGCGCGCACCAGCGGCAGCGGCTCGAGCCACCCGTCGCGGCCGCTGGATCCGAGGCTCGGACGGCCACTCGTTTAATTAGCTCTGGGTGGCCCAGGCCTAGCTAGAGCACACTATAAAGGATTAATTAACGAGTGATTAGAGCCGGGGCATCGAGCACGTGGGGCCAGAGCGGCTGCGCTGCGCACGTCAGCCGGTCTTCACGTTGACGGCTGGCTGACCAGCGTTTGACCGGGCGACCGGAGACCGGCGACCACGTTTGACCCCGCGGCTGAGCTGGACCGCGCAGCCTGCTGGCCTCCCTGCCAGGTCACCCGCCTCGCTGGAGGCAGCTGATAAAGCTGCACTGCTAATCCTTCAAGCAGGTCCAAGTAGGTTGTGACAAAAAAGAAAAAAGAAATCACAAAATGGGTCACGGGGTCGGCACGCACTGCACGCTGCTATAAAATAGTCAAGTGTCCATTGCATACAAGCGAAGCCATCGACGCAATCAAAGCTTTTACCGTCTCATTTGTAACAGCTAAATTCCATTCAGGCAGTAGGGAATACCTATTTCCTGCAGCGCTGCTAACTCCATATTAGTGTTCACTCATTATCCTAAATTCCTCCGTTAGCCTTTTCAGAGTGAAAAATAAACTTTATTTGCCGAATAGAGGTTTTATGACGCTAGAGAAATATACGTGGCACGGAACAGGGCTGGTTTCGTGTCCATAGCAGAAAATAGATATAGCTCATATATTACATCAGGGTTCCCCAAAAATAAAGAAATTACAACATGGTCCTCTTCCTCACCTCCGGTTGAATGAATGGAAACCAAAATCGAAACCTTGTACGAGTACGAAAGGGGAACCCCAATCCTACTTTGAAACACTTGCTCTCCAATTTAAAATTTGATTCATCCTTTTTTGGAAAAAAAAAGGGAAATTAAATAATTTCAGTCGTTTGGTCCCTAGTAGTTTTCCTTTTACTAAGGTGAGTTTTGCTCTGCTCCACGTATTTTTGCAAAATTTCTCGTTGCCCCCTCAACTTTTCAACTTTGATCTGGTACCTTTTTCGTTTCCCTCTTGCCATCGAAATAAATGTGTTGTAGTAACATTTGAAAGGTTTTGAACATGCAAACATACCGCATGTACAACAGGAGCCATCTCTACACTAGGAGATCGTCGGTATTAGACTACCAGGAAAAAATAACTGTGTTTAAGACGGCCAAACCAAATTTGCATCTAGGTATATGTATGCGCCTCATGTTGACCTTTTACATTTATGTCTTCAAATTTTTGTGTCAAAAAATTATCTAGGCTTTCTTCTAGGTTAAAAGTGGTTGCATAGTCGATCTCATCTAGGTTAGTTTGCTCGCTTCACATTACAGGGCAACTAACTGTGCATGCTAAGAAGATAGAAGCAGTCCGCATAAATCACATGAGGTTCACCTACTGCTTTCAGAATGGAACAAGGAAAACCTGAGCATAGCAAATCATTGAAATTAATCATGCATTTTTATTTGTTAACTCTGCTGATTAATCAATTGTCAATCAGATCACACTACAAAAAGTTGGGTCATTAGTAGCAGCATACTATGTAGTAGTACAGTATTTCGATCAGTAAAGCGGTTGTTGCAAGATATCGTCCAAACTCCACCAATTGTCTCCGGTTTCTCCCAATCCGAAGTCCGGCAGGCCGGCGGAATCCGCGTCGTCGTGGTTGGCCCGCGCAAGAAGCTCCGACCAGCTCTCTTCGAACATGTCGCCGCTCGACGCGCTCGAGTAGCCGTTTTGGCATTGCCCGGTAGACCAACAAGCCGCCATGGTCGGACTGCTCGTCTGGAACTGCGCTGCCGGTGACGCCTCCCATGACGACGGCGACCCGGTCACGCACGACGCGGCCTCCGGTGAAGTTGCGCGTGCGCAATTGCTGATGATGGGTGCGGCCGCGTTTTGGTACGCCGGCTTGGAGGACGGCGCGTGCGCTGGGCTGGCGGCGGAGTAGTAGTGAGAAGCACCGGCGGCTGACTCGTCGGCGTGGATCCTCTCGAGCAGCCGCGGCATCCAGAGGTTCCTCATGGCGTCGT
Organism: Panicum hallii; assembly: GCF_002211085.1. Taxonomy (NCBI): domain Eukaryota; kingdom Viridiplantae; phylum Streptophyta; class Magnoliopsida; order Poales; family Poaceae; genus Panicum; species Panicum hallii. The sequence goes on from NC_038046.1 coordinate 49,593,494, forward strand.
GGAAGCGGCCGCTGCCGACGTCGCATCCGAGCTGCTTGGCGTGCTTCTGCACCCGCGTCCGCCAGTAGTTCTTGACCTCGTTGTCGGTGCGCCCGGGCAGCTGCGCCGCGATCTTGGACCAGCGGTTGCCCCAGCGGGAGTGGAGGTCGAGGATGAGCAGCTGCTCCCGCGGGGTGAACCCGCCGCGGCGCACCCCGGGGCGGAGGTAGTTGAGCCACCGGAGGCGGCAGCTCTTGCCGGTGCGGCGCAGCCCCGCGGCGAGCGCCAGCTCGTTCCACCGGCCCTCCCCGTGCGCGGCCACGTAGCCCGCCAGCAGCGCGTCCTCCTCCGCCGTCCACGGCCCCCGCCGCAGCTCCGCCGCCGCCGCGGCCTCGTCCTCGCCGACCCCCGCCGCTGACGACGGCAAGCTGATGCCGCCGCAAGGAGACATCCACAGCGCGTCCATCTCCATTGACGCCGGAGCGACCGGGCTCAAGGGAGCTCGCTGCAGGACAGGTAGCCGGAGACTGGAAGTGACTGAGTGAGTGAGGGAGTGAGCTCGATGATCACGGGAGCTGTGTGCGTGCGTGTGAACGTGTGGCGAGGCTGTCGATGGGGAGAGGGGCAGGGCGGGCGCGGGGGGTTATATAGTGGGGGTGCGGGGGAGGCGCGTGGTGGGGTGGTCAAACGGGGAAGGAATAATCAGGCATGTGGCCGCAATGGCGATAGTTTAGCGCGGCCGCGCACAGGAGAGGAGGGGGAGGCGGTGCGCGCGTTGCCGGATTGGATTGCGGTGGCGTTTGCATCAGTCGCCGACGAGGCGATTTGTTTAATCGCGGAGGCAGCGTGGCGGAGGTTTGAACGTTGACCCGGTGCGACGACCTTTCTCCGGCGACGCGCGGGATGCAGCTCGGCTTTGTTCTTTCTCCCTCGCTTTTTCCCGGCGCGGGTGTTTTTTTTTTAATGCATCGGCGTGGTTTGGTCGTCGGGGTGATGAGGAACAGGGATCTGGCTGGCTCGGCCACCCGGGTTAGTCAATTTAGTGCTGTGGAATCGATTCTTCTCCAAACTGTTATGGATCAACTCACAGGGGTGTCGTCGTCGTTCTTTCCAGCGTAGTGTCCTCAAATCGAGCATCTACAGCTACATTCCATTCGTGCGTTCTGCGAGGGCATCTTTGTGCTCCAGGGGGTGGTAAGGATCTCAAAATTTTAGCCTAAATAATCTAAAAGATACTAAATAATATAAGAGCCGGGTTCTAAAATGGTCGACTCTAATCTTATATAATTTTTATATAATTTTGAGTAAAAAATATATAAATATTAAGTTGAATTGTAAAGAGAGCATTAGAGGTGATGATTCGTTACCATCCCTGGGCATCTCCAGTGTACCGGCCACAGGTCACACATACTAAGAGGCATTTTTCAGCGTCAACAAATAAATGGTCTCGAAATATAATTTTAACCAAGTAATTTTTAATATAATTATATGACACAACAATATGATTTTTTTAATGAAAACTAATCATCAAGGCAAATGTAGTGGCAGTATTTTCAAATATTCAAGCTCAATGCATAAAAGGTAATTTGCAACCAAACTTTAAAATGATTTTACTGCACATAATCCAAGACGACGTCACTTATTTGCCATGGAACCAAGTAAAAGTAAAGTTGGTCCAAAGAGGAGAGAGCACTTTGGGTTAAACTCATGAATAGATGCCAATTAAATAATTGATTGTGATTGTGCTCTCTGCATCTATTTGACATATGTAATGCATCAAAATTAAAGTACTACTTTGTTTTTTCCCGGGTATGACACTACATATTCCCTGGTATCCAGACGAGTCCGGATGCGAGGTGTGCTTTAGTGATATTTCCATGAGAGAATATATGCTAGAAAAATGTGTTATGTGGTGCGTGAATTTTCATATGGATTCAAGTTTAGGGTTTCTTTGCATTGGTGAAAGACATACAAAACATTTAGGGAAACTTTCACAAGCTCTGCATCCCTTCATCACCAAGCATATTGAAAGTTAGCACCATATCCGCATTCAAATGAGTTATGAAAGCAACTTTCAGCTAGAAAGTTAGCACTCTGTGTTTTTTTAATGAGCTATTCAGCACATACTCTCCTTTTTAATATAAAGGCGTTCTCCTGCGTATTTGAGAGAGAGAGAAAAACTGAACAACTTCTCGTCTGACACAAACATGTAGTAATGATACAACTAAGCACATAGTCTTTCAACTTAAATACAGACAATACTCTAGCTGCAATAATTTTGGGGAAATTAAAGTTCAAACGACATGAAAAATGAGAAGAGGGAGAGGGACACATCACACATGCATGTTTTCTTTATAGTACCAGTGAGTTGGGGTAGGGGCATCAGCAGTCCAGCAGTACTAGAGACAAAAATGGCACCCAACCATCGCAATTGCATTGCCATGAGGCCGCCCGCGTGGTGGGGGCAGGTATCTGCCTGCTCTGTGTCTCTCTTTCTAGCAACGCTGGAGCTGAGTAGGCCATTAATTGTCTGAAGTGCCAATGCAACCGTCTTTTAATTCCATGGCGAGCAGACCAATCCTTTCAGTTGACGCTAAACTAAAACAATTTTAAAGAAAAGTTTGAGAACACAGGACCAATATAATATCACGTTCAACCTGACGAGATGATGAGATTGACTTGTCCCATGCCGCCATACAGTTTGTCTTCGGCTGCATAAATCTACTATATCCTTGTCCCTTTCTGTCTAGCTAGGCACTAGAAGGTAGAAACGAAACGTGCTTCACTTGGTCTAAACTTTTTCTCTTTTGAACATCCCTCCCCAACTCAAACATGATTAACGCAGGGTCTCCAACCGGACCGGCTTTAGCCTAAAAGCTAAGTGCTTTTTCAATTGTGCCGCACCGGTTCATGCATCTAGTTTAACTTCTAGCAAGCTAGTTTATTGTTTAATCAGTCACAGGCCAGGGTCAAAAAAAGAATGAAGAGGACTCCAGAGAAAATAATATCTGAAGATGATGGAACTGTCACATCAGTCATTCTCTGTCACACTCCACTGCAAAAACTGCTGGTACAGTGCACGATCGACCATTTGCCTCTCAGAGAAAATGCGACATCTATCGAAGGAGCAGCTAGATCATGAACTCTTAGCGGTGTAAATTTAGAGGAAATTCAGTCTGTCGGCATAACATTTACCTCAGTAATTTCAGTGAAATTTTGCTATCATTGGTCCACAAAGTATGCTTCTACTAAGGTCAGTGTACCCTCACACTTCCGGTTCTAGAAAAAGCTGCCTTTGTGCTTCTGGAAAGACGCTGCAACGTGAGACATGACAAGAAGCATATATACATTATCAACGAGGGTTCGTTGAACTTTGCATATATATGATGGCCGTTTTCGCTGTGCAAGTCTTTATTTCAGCAAGAAAAGGTTTGAAAGAAAGGCGATTTTGTTACTTCTTTTCTTTTCCTTTTCGATCGAGCATAGCCAAAATTTGAATATTCGAAAATGAAAGTTAGTCGCCCCACTACTCCTTCCACAAATCGTTGTGCCTTTCGCTATAGGAGCTATACTAGGAGGTTAATCAGATTTGGTTAATAGGAAAAGAGCCTAAATTGCTTAGGTTAAGATAAAACAAAGGAGGGAGGAAGAACTGAACTCGAATGGTTGGTGCAAATAATAATAGCAAAAGTGACGGCAAACAGATGTGCGTCTGATCCGATAGGGCCCCGACTTTTCTTTAACGCGTAGGAGATCTCGCCTACCCTCTCTGCTCGTAGCCGTAGCTTTGTCGACGATCCGTAACGGTATGCGAATCCTGATCGACACGGTAAGTTCACTAATCAAACATATAATGGTAAGCCGATCGATGACCTGAAACTAGAGGTAGATCTTCCAAGATGCTAAGTTAACAGGAGCTACTTAATTAGCTAGGAAGAGAGAAGGAAATTGAAGCTTGTACGACTTGATTTCAATTAGCTAGATTGACATTTGGGCACATGGCTTTACTGTTACACGAAGTTTAATCAGTTGATTATTCTACGTAACTGTGTTTTGATGGAACTTGAGGGAGGTTATTAGGTTTTTATTTCAAAAACTTGTCTAATCAATCATTCTATTGAGAAAAAAGTAAAGAGTTTTTCAAAATATTACACAACCACAAACCGAGCAATAAAAGGGAAACTACAGCACAAGGTAAAGAAAAAATGTCTAATAATACCCTATTTGGATGGGCTAAAGTTGTGTGCTAAACTTTAGCATCCATTAGCACTTATATCTTTGCTAAAGTTTTTAAATCTTAGCTGAAGTTTAGTCCATCCCATTAGCACTTTGTTGCCGCCAAAAAATCGATCGGATGATGATGAGGTTCCTGGAAGATCTGCTTAGCTCCAGAACAGGTCGTGGATCTTGAGGTTCCTAGCGTGCCAGTCAGTTTAATCCTGTAACTGATAAGATAGATAAAAAGAGTCGATCGGCCGATAGGCCGATGTAGCGATATCCGCCGATGTCGATAGGATTTTAAACAATCGGTTATATGTCTGATGTAGGTCCTGGCACATAATGATATTGATAGGTTTAGGGATCCGGGGTCTCCAGTGGGCCCACTTCCTCCTGGCACTCTGGATGGCCTAACACCACGCATGGATCAAACGTGCCCTCTTAGGCCGTGACTTTCTCCAGGCCGTCCAAGCCCACGGTCCCGACCAGATGGCCGGTCGGCTGGAGCCTCGGCCCGCGTCCCCGATCGAGGGGACAACCAAGGTCTAGGTCCGTACTATGGTCCCGACCTAAGACGCCAACCGAACTCCACCACGCACGTGTCACTTTCCCCGACTGACGAGGTCGGGTGCTGGCCGGGCCTCGCACATTGACTGTCTCGGGGCCAGGTGCTGAGGATAAGGATGGACACGCCGGAGTCAACTTGCCATACAGGCCAACAACTCCCTCCACGGGGGTTACGGTCCCCTCTGTTGCCACCACAGTGGGGGGACACTATTCCACCTGTCCGTTCTCGTTAAGGCAGAGGACGCAACGTCATCACGACGCGGCGGACACGCCTCCATCACAACGGAGTAACGGGATAGAGTGCCAGGGACGGAGCGTGACTACCGTACCGTACTTATCGTCACACGCTCGTCCCCTGACCGACGGAGCATTACACACAGGGATAAGATAAGACGGCCACCCCACGATGTAGGACTTGGACGGTGGTTGTCGGAAGGCCTCGACTGACAGAGTTGGCGGTCCCGACTGACAGAGCTAGCGACTCCGATCGGCGAAGCAAAGAATGTCGGTATTTTACCGGCTGCCCACCGAGGGGTATACCCAAGGTGGTAAGTTTAGCTGAGGAGACGCCGAGATCAGGAACTCGAAGGTGCAAGGAACACAAGACTTAGATAGGTTCGGGCCGCGAGGTGCGTAATACCCTACGTCCTCTATGGTGGTTTGTATTGCCTTGGTGTAAAATATTATGTTTTGAGGGGGTCCATGCCCCCCTTATATATCCGGGAGGACAGGGTTACATGAATCCTAGCCCATTACTAGCCAAGGAATCGTACCCGAGTATAACTCGAGTAGTTTCCTTCTGTACCGACTAGCTTTATCTCCTACTCATACGAGCAGAGAACAACATAAATAAGAGATAAGACAGACTTTATCTCCTAAGCCTGTTTAAACTAGTTATGTACACAGTCCCGTAGCCCCGGGTCTGACAAGCCCCCGAGCTCTTCGTAGCTGAGTACTGCAGGCTTCTCGAGTACCTTCGAAGTAGTCTTTGACTTCTTTTGGAGCTCCGTCCTGAAGTTCTTCTTCGAGTACTTTCTTGGCTGCATTGAAGCTATGAGGTGCTCATGCCCCGAATTACTTCTTTGGTATGGTGTACGATTGAAAAATCGCACTCCATATGGAGTAGCCCTCGAGCCTTAGGTTGAATCGGAGAATCAGGCTGAGGGTCATATTAGTCTTGAATCTTCCTTACTTACTTTTCAAATAAATTTGAAAAAATAAGTAGCCGATGCCACGTATCCCGCAGCCCCCGAGCCTTGAATCCAAATCTCTCAGGTTTGGAAATAAGGATCCAAAGGTCGTGGTATGTAGTGAAAAAATATTCCCGTGATAAATCACTGGTGTGATGGTACGAATGATGGAAGTTAGATCTGAAATTCGAAAAACCCCTTTTTCGGGACAATGAACCCTGAAAAAAATGATTAATCAAATATTTTATCTAAACAATCCACCAAACAACCCCTCATCTTCCGAATATTCCCTGAAATGACTCTTCAACTTTGAAATAGTAAAACTGTATCCGGCCGCTGGTTATTTAACCCCGCGGTAATGCCAAGTAAAATCTGTGCTTCCAATCTGCAATTCGCCAAGAACTTTTCAAATCCCCCAAACAGAGCCGCACTCCACCTTCACCTCCTTGGAGAGCCCCAATCCAACCAAATCTCTCCATCCCTTTCTCCGCAGCCCCCGAGCAACTCGTGGAGAGCGGATTAAGAAATGGCACCCAAGAGATCTGGCGAGAAGGATGGGAAGAAGAAGGAGTCGTAGCCGCCGTCTGGGGAGTGGACTCACAGTAAGTGCTCCAACAATGACCTCAAAAAACCTATTTCCGAGGGTTTGCTCCAAGATAAAAGTCTTATCAACTGGCGCCCCTCTTTTCGTGAACCTTTCCCCATGGAAAATGTAGACGAAATCGTCACATTTTACCATTTTGCCGAACAGGGTCTGGCCCTCCCCTCTTGCTCTTTTTTCCGTGGCCTTCTTTATTTCTACGGGCTTGAGCTCCATCATCTCAACCCGAATTCCATTTGCCATATTGCCATCTTCATCCATTTCTGTGAAGCTTTCCTCGGAATCGAACCCCATTAGGATCCTTTCCGTTTCCTTTTCCGGGTAAAGCCACAACCCACAGCCAAAAATCTATCCGTTGTAGGGGGCTCTGGCATCCAGCTTAGGCAGCAAGCCGGTAATAGGTACCTTTCCTATAAATTCCCCTCCAACATTCCTAGATGGAAGAACCACTGGTTCTACATTGAAAACCATGCTCCCCAGCTTCCTGAAAAATCCGGCAAACCCCCTGTCGTGAGGCCAGATTGGAACACCGAGCTCTCCAGAGCAGACCTGGACCAAGTCGATGAGTTGCTAGCCATCATAGCAGCTCACAAAGAAATAGGGATGATCGGAGCGTCCGTAATGTTTTCTTTCTTCAAGTGCTGGATCCAGCCAATCCAACAACGCGACACTTTAGGCTTCGAGTTCATAGGCGCTGAAGATCCCTCACGGATATGCGCAGAAGAATTGACTGACGACGCCGCACTCATCCGGGTCAGGCGAGTGCTGCTGGACGTGGACGTTGTTCCCTACGTCCTGCAGTTGTTTTCTACGCAAAATCCTCCAAAACCGGTAAGTATTCGACTACTTCTTTTTAGAAAAAGTTATGCTGTTCTGCCACTGCTAACTGAAAATCTTCTGCAGGGACACACAGAGTTGTACCGGAGCTATCCACCGCAACCCGACATCCCTCGACCGGACCACCTTCTCCCCAGCGCCGCAGCTGAAATGAAGAGGGCTCAAGCAGCCAAGGCTCTGCCCAGCAGCGAGACCACTGAGAGCGGGAGCCCCCTGGCGAAAAAGGAAGTTGAAGGGGAGGCAAGAAGGAACAACTCCCCCGGACCATCCGTGGAGTTGACCGAAACTTTGCCCTTGGTCCCGCAGGGTCGTCGAGTAGTGCGCAAGTGGAAAACGCAAGTAGTCGAGTCCTCTAGGTACGAAGTTGCTACCTTGTTGAATTGTCAAATATTGGTATTGTTGCATGCTAACACTGTCCTTTTGCAGTCTGTCTGCTTCTCCTCCCGACTCCAAATGCCAAGAGGTGGGGACAGACCCATCGATTACGTCGACAGGAACGGTTACCATCGTCGTGGCGGGCACCGCGCCACCAGCTGGTGTGACCCTGCCACCAGCAACGAGTACCATGGTTGAAACACCACGAGCTCTAAGAGTAAGGAAAGCTGTCATGAAGAAATCTTCACTGTAAGTATAGATCTTTTCTTGCATAATGAACATTCTGTTCTGCTCGACTTGTGTAACAATATAACTGATTCTACTTTATTAGGTCTGCAAGCGACATAAGGCACAAGCCAAAGCCTGCCGCAGCTACCCCAGCCCCCGAGCCACCAGCCCTAGAGGAGCCTGCGCCCAAGGAACCAGCCCCTGAGGCGGACACAACACTGCCCGACCTGCCACCCCCCGAGCCCCAGCAAGCCGAAGCCAGAGCTGGTGGTGAGGAACAAGTCGAGGCCCCTGATGCCGCTCCTGTAGATGGCACAGGTAAGTGTCTGACCGCCTGCTTAGACCACAGACATTATATACTGAATGCATCTTGACTTGCAGGTGCCCAACAACCATCTGCTGAAGAAGCCGCAGGGACCTCAAGGAGTCCTGGAGATCTGCTGGTGACCGGACGCGGATACCAGAATGTCATCACCACAGATATGGTGGATGACTTGATTCTGACAGACGACAACATAAGATACTTCAAGAAGATCTCCAAGGAGTTGTACAATTTTACCCTGGTAAGATATAATTACTCTTCTGCCATTATATGTTGTCGAGTTGCTTGTCTTAATCTTCCCCCTTATGCAAGATGTGATCAAGCACTCACAAAAGAAGACCGAGAAACTGAAAGCAGTCGTGAGTGGCCACCAGGAGCTCGCTGCCAAGGAAAAACGCATATCCGAAGAGTTGACGAAGAACATTTATCTTCAGAGAGAACTTGACAAGTTGAAGCAGGAGCGGACTCGAGAGATGTGGCTCCTCAAAAATGATCTTCGCAATCTCAAGAAGGCCAACTTCGAGCTCCAGGAGCAACTCAAAGAACAGAAGAAGGTGCACCAAGGCAAGCCCTCTCTTCCCTCGAGTACTTTCACTTAACAATTTATCTTGAATTCTAAAAATATCTTCACCGCAGAGCTTAGGAAAATCTTAACATATAAAGAAGAGCTGCTTACTGACGTGAAGAATATGCTGTATCGCTGCACAGATGACGTTGAGAGGCTGCCTTCAGCAGATCAAGACACTGGGTGAAGAGAAGGAGCAGCGGCAAAAGGAGCTGGAGGACCTCAGGGGAGCCGCCCAGAAGCTTGTGGACATGGTGGACCCACAAGAAGACGGCGAAGCAGGTGAGCGGCCCTTGCTGGAGTGACTTCTCGGAGCGCCGCAGAAGGTAGTCAAGTTCCTCACTGAAGCCTCGGTCACGTGTGTCAGCCATGCTCTTTCCTTTGTAAAATCCTTTTGGCCGGAGGCTCGACTAGAGGCGTTTGCGCAGGGTGTGGCTGCAGAATGCTCTGAAGAGCAATTCAACGAGTACCTCCAAGAAGCCCAACCTGTAACAGAACAGATAGTAAAAAGTGTACTGCAGGATTGAGATGTAAAAAAAATTACTCATTTCCTTGTATATATATTTTTTCGATGTCTCCACTTGTATGTGCCCTAATTGAATTGTCATCCAAGTTTAAAGGCTAAGTAGTAGACACTGCCCCGGGTGCAGCGACCCTGGAAGTAGTCGTAGTAGCTCCGAGTAGGAACTCATCCAGCAAGTTAGACATAACCCGATCGAGCGGGTCTAACCAGTTAGGAAAGAATGCGAGCATCGTCGCGAGATTGCCGTGCTTATGGCAAGAAAAACGAAACTACCCCGAGTGCAACGACTCTAGGCGTAGTCGAAATTGCTCCTCATGTGAGCCCGTCCAACAAGCTAGGTATAAACCAATCGAACGGATTGAACTTGTTGGGAAAAATGCGATCATCATCGCAGACGACCATCAAAGGTCATGGCGAAAGTCGATTCATATAAAGTATGAACGTGGCCGTAGCCTCCGTCAAAACTTATAACAAGAAGTCGATAAAACATGAACGTGGCTGTAGCCTCCATCAAAACTCATGACAAGAAGTCGATTTATATAAAACATGAACATGGCCGTAGCCTCCGTCTGTTAACAGAAAAATTTACGTTCCGTATTTTGTGACACGTAGCCTCCAAATTGATTCGGAAGAAAAGGGCCGCCTAGGCGTCCAAAGAACAACTATCCCCGCACGCTTCCTCATGGGTAGAACTTGCGCATGTTCTGAATGTTCCAAGAATTCAGGACATCTTGGTCCTCGGGGTATTGTAGTCGATACGACCCCGGTCTTGTAACCTGCTTGACGATGAACGGACCTTCCCACCTTGAGTTGAGCTTGTGTAAGCCGAACTCGTCTTGGATGCGGCGTAGGATCAAATCACCTATACTGAATGACCGTTCTCTCACGTTGCGATCGTGATATCGCCGGATCCCCTGCAGGTATCATGCTGACTGAACCAGAATGGTGCTGCGAGCCTCTTCGACAGGGTCGAGCTCCAACTGCCTAGCTTTGTCCGCCTCACCTTCATTGTACATTTCAACCCTTGGGGATTTCCACATGATGTCGGCCGGTAGGATAGCTTCAGAGCCGTAGACCAGGAAGAACGGTGTTTGTCCTGTGGCTTTGGACGGCTGAGTCCTGAGCCTCCAGACGACATGTGACAACTTGTGTATCCACTTTCCTCCTTTCTTGCTGTTTTCATCATAAAGTTTCTTCTTGAGACCATCAATTATCATGTCGTTCGCCCTCTCGACTTGACCATTGGCCTTTGGGTGTGCAACAGAGACATATTTGACCTCGATGCACGCATTTTCACAGAACTCTCAAAACTGGTTGGCCGTGAAATTTGAACCCAGGTCTGTGATGATGGTATTTGGGAAGCCGAAGCGGTGCAAGATATCAGAGATGAAATCAACAACTCGATCTGGTGTGAGCTTGGCTATCAGCTTGTACTCGATCCACTTGGTAAACTTGTCGATGGCCACCAATACATGTGTGAAACCGCCTGGCACCGTTGTAAAAGGCCCAATCATATCAAGGCTCTAGCAAGCAAACGACCAGGATGGCGGTATGATGATGAGACTGTGAACTGGGACGTGAGATTGCTTGCCAAAGAATTGGCAGTTTTGGCATCTCCGCACGAGGTCCTCAGCATCGGACACTGCGGTGGGCCACCAGAAACCAGCTTTGTATGCTTTCCCCACCAGTGTTCTTGAAGCTGCATGGTTGCCGCAAACGCCCTCATGAATCTCCCGCAGTATGTCGTAGCCGTCTTCTCTCGTGACGCACTTGATGAGCACCTCTGATCGTGCGCCACGCCGGTAGAGCTTACTGTTGACTAAGACGAAACCCTTACTTCTACGCATGACTCGAGCCGCCTCTGCGCTTTTTGCATCCATCTCCGCTGGTAGTCTTTGATCCCGGATAAAATCAATATAAGCTTCTCTCCAGTCCTCTCCAAGCACCATAACCTCCCGATCAGGCTGTTGAAGGCCAGCATCAGTGGTTACCTGATGTGAGGGCTTGATGGATGGCTGCTTCAACTCCTGGACGAAGACTCCCGCTGGAACCTGTGCACGAGTGGACCCCAGCTTGGACAGTATATCTGCGCCAACATTATGCTCCCGTACCACATGATGAACCTCCAGGCCGGAAAATTTATTTTCCAGCTTGCGCACTTTTGTACATAAGCATCCATCATCTCCTTGTTGCAGTCCCACTCTTTGTTGACTTGCTGAATGACTAGAAGTGAATCACCATATATAAGAAGTCGCTTGATGCCTAGTGATATCGCCAAACGTAGCCCGTGAAGGAATGCTTCATATTCGGCTTCATTATTGGATACCTCCCAAAGGATCTGGAGGACATACTTCAATTGTTCGCCTCTTGGAGAAATAAATAGGACTCCAGCACTGCCGCCATCGAGCTTAAGAGACCCATCGAAGTACATGGTCCAGTGCTCTAGCTTATCAACTGGAGTTGGAATTTGATTCTCTCTCCACTCAGCCATAAAATCAACTAGAACTTGAGACTTGATTGCAATGCGTGGCTTGAAGTCGATAGACAAAGCCCCAGTTCCACTGCCCACTTTGATATACGCCCCGTGGCATCTTGATTATGGAGAATATCCGCCAACAAAAAATCCGTAATCACAGTGATCTTGTACTCGTCGAAGTAATAGCGCAACTTTCTCGATGTAATCAGAATTGCATATAAGAGTTTCTGAACTGCTGGGTATCGTACCTTGGATTCGGAGAGTACCTCGCTGACGAAGTACACAGGCCTCTGTACTCCAAACGCATAGCCTTACTTGCTGCGCTCGACTACAATAGCACTGCTGATAACATGAGTTGTCGCTGCAATGTAGAGTAGTAGAACTTCTCCCGGCAATGGTGCTGTAAGGACCGGAGGAGACTGAAGGTGATGTTTCAGATCTTGCAAGGATCGCTCGGCCTCCTCCATCCACTGGAACTTGTCTTGGTGTTTCAGGAGCTTGAAGAAGGGTAGTCCTCTCTCCCCGAGCCGGGAGATGAACCTTTTTAGTGCTGCCATACAGCCTGTTAGATTTTGCACATCTTTGATCGTGGCCGGAGCCCCTATATCAGTGATGGCCGAAATCTTCGCAAGGTTGGCTTCAATTCCCCGGTTGCTGACGATGAACCTGAGCAATTTCTCTGATGGTACTCTGAATATGCATTTAGTTGGGTTGAGCTTCCACCGAAACCTGTGTAGGCTGCTGAATGTCTCTTCCAAGTCTGCAATCAGGCCGTCGGGATTCCTGGTCTTCATGACCACGTCATCCACGTAGGCTTCAATGTTCCAATGCAGCTGATCAGCAAAGCACATCTGAATCGCGCGCTGATAGGTTGCTCCTGCGTTTTTCAACCCGAAAGACATGGTTTTGTAAGCGTACGTCCCAAATAGGGTGATGAACGCGGTTTTGATTTGATCTTCCTCCTTGAGTGCAATCTGGTGATATCCTGAATAACAATCAAGGAAGTAGAGGAGTACACAACCCTCCGTCGAGTCGACGACTTGATCAATGCACGGTAGCCCGAAGTGATCCTTTGGGCAATGCTTGTTGAGATCGGTGTAATCAACGCAGATTCTCCATTCATTATTCTTTTTCCTTACAAGGACGGGATTAGCTACCCACTCTGGATGAATCACTTCTTTAATGAAGCCAGCTGCGAGGAGTTTAGCTATTTCCCGTTTAATTGCTTCACGCTTGTCGTGAGCAAATCTTCGAAGGCGTTGCTTGTTGGGCACAACCTGTGGGTGTACATTCAGATTATGCTCAATCAGTTTCCTGGGCACCCCTGGCATATCCGCTGGTTTCCACGCGAATATGTCTCGGTTAGCCCAGAGGAAACTGATGAGCGCGAGTTCCTATTTCTCATCTAAGCCCGCGCTAATGACGACGGTCTTGGATGAGTCACCCTCCTGGAGCTGGATCGACTTGAGGGCCACATCACCAGTCGACTGGATGCTCGACTTGCTGGCCTTTCTTGACGGGATCTCCAGCCCAGCTTGGGAGAGCTGCTGCGCAGCCGCGAGTACTTCCCCTGAAACATCTGGCACACGCGCGGTTGACGCGTATTGGATCGCCTCCTGGTTGCAATCATATGACTTCTTCAAGTCGCCTCAGAGCGTGAGTACTCCACTTTGTCCTGGCATCTTGAGAAGCAGATAAACATAATACGGCACTGCCATGAATTTGGCAAGTGCCGGTCGGCCTAGTATGGCATGATAAGAAGATTCGAAGTTAGCAACTTCGAATTTAATGAACTCGGTACGGTAGTTCTCCCTCATGCCGAAGGTGACTGGAAGAACCACCGTGCCAAGTGGGTACGCCGCATTACCTGGGATAATGCCGTAGAAACAAGACTTGTTTGGAACTAGCATGTCCGTGAAGTCCAGTCCCATCTTTTTCAAAGTGCCGGCGAAGATGAGGTTAAGACCACTCTCGCCGTCGATGAGCACCTTGATGAGCCTGACTTCTGCCACCACCGGATCCAGGACCAGGGGGAACTTACCGGGCTCAGAGAAACTTGTCCACTGATCGTCGCGAGAGAATGAGATTGGAACCTCTGACCAGCGGAGTGGTCGCGGTGCCTCCAGCTCGACGGACATGATCTCCCGGAGAAGCAGTTTTTGTTCTTGCCTGGAACCGAAGTCTCCATCTCCCCCGAAGATGACATTGACGGTCTTTGAAGCATCCTGGAACTTCGCGTTGTGCGCTTGGTCCCCTCGGTCGTCGTCTTTGGGTTGTTTATCCACTGGCTTCTTGTTCTTCTTGCCACCACCAGGATTGCTAAATGTCCTCCAGAGGTGGTAGCAATCAATTGCCGCATGATTGGCATCTGGATGCCATGGACATTTCTTCTGCAGGAGCTTCTCGAACTCTTCCTGCATCATTGACTTCTTGCCTTGCGAGGGACGATCCACAGCCACGATGAGATCATCTGGCTTGCACTTTCGGGATGGACCCGAATAGTGCCGCTGGCTCTTGTCACTGCGGTTGTCATTTGGACACCTCAGGTTGCTATCATTGCGCCTCGGGAACCGCTCCCGCATCTTCTGTTCCTGCTCGGACCAGTCGTGCATCATATCACGAAGCTCTGCAACAGTTTTTGGTCTGTTCCACCCAAAGTCTCTGTAGATGCCTGGGTCGGTGATGCCATTGTAGAAGCAGTCGATGATGTCTTCCTTCGAGATATTCGCAATGGTGGCACGAACGTCGACGAAACGACGTGTATAGGATCGTAGGAGCTCGTTACGTTCCTGTTTACATTGAGCAAGATCGTGATAAGTACCTACACGAGTGATCGCCCCCTAGAAGTTGTCGATGAAGACCTTCTTGAGACGCACCCTGGAGTCGATTGAGTTGTTGCTGAGGCTCTCCAGCTTCGTGAGCAGCGCAGGGTCCAAAGCCATCGGGAAGTAGACGACCTTGGTGATGTTGGAGCCCCCTGCGAGTTCAATGGCGGTGGAGTAGCAACGTAGCCATTGCTGAGGAGCTTGCTTGCCATCATACTTGGTGATGCCGATCGGCTTGAAACCCTCAGGGTACTTGTAACTGCTAAACCGTGCAGAGAAAGCTGGAAAACGGTCGCTGCAGTCAGTGCCCTCTGTCTCGACTACTTCGCGCTCTCTGCGCCTGGAATCGATCACGAACCGTGCATCGTGTCCTTCATTGATTCGCTGGCGCAGGTCTTCTGGAGGAGGCCGGTGATTGGCCTGTCGCGGGTTACCCCCTGGAGGTGGCTGCTGCCTCCCGCCAGGGGCCTGACTCCCGTGAGCGTTGTCGTTGTTGCTGAGCTGAGGTCGAGGATGGCCGCCTGCCGTTCGACTGTGAGCCTGGCTTCAGCTTTCGCCCACGCGCTCCTCCCTGAGGGTAGACGCTGGGTTTTGTTGATCAAGCTGAATCCAAGCCCTCTGTGCGTAACGAAGTGCTTGACGCTGGTTTGGATCATTACTGCGCTCGAGTATAGCCGAAAC
This sequence comes from Panicum hallii, assembly GCF_002211085.1. NCBI lineage: Eukaryota > Viridiplantae > Streptophyta > Magnoliopsida > Poales > Poaceae > Panicum > Panicum hallii. The sequence goes on from NC_038046.1 coordinate 49,608,881, forward strand.
CCTGGCGATGTTGGCCACCGGAGTCCTGAAGCCTCGCTCGCTTACGGCAACGAATTCGGCGTCAAGCTCACGATGCATAGATCGCATACGCTCATTGACCCTCTTTCGGCGGGCTGCGCGAGCTCTGTTCCTGCTCCTCCGTGCCTCACGATTGGCATCATTTTCATCGCCGGTGTTGGCTGTGGCCTCATCGTCAGATACCGCATCAAATTCGATGATGGGCAGGTCGCCATCGTCCTCGCCTTCTTCCGCCATCAGCACCTGGCGTGAGATGAGCTCATCAGAGCTCGCGTCGACTAGCTCGGTCGACTCCTTCGCCACGGTGGCTAATGGCCTGCCCTCCTGAAAAGGCAAAGGCTCGAGGTGTGCCACAAGTTGGTCTTCGGCCTCGAGTAGATCAGAAAATTTCATGCCCTTCCGATGCACGAAACGCCCCTCCGGGGTGGAGGTGATCATCAGACCATTGGCACCAAAACAACCCGAAGCCCCCCGACGTGCGGTGGCTTCGGGCTTTCCGAGTTGGAGTAGAGTGTCCAAGTTCTCCTCCAATGTGGAAAGGGACTCGGATATGTCGGCCTCCTAAAGATCAGTGGCCAAATTGCGTAGACCAAGTCGTGATTGGCTACGCGAGTCCTCAGATTGGAATGAGTCCAACCTAAGGAAGGTTGTTGCAGCGCTGGATGAAGTCGTGCTGTAGCAGACTCCTCCTCGGTCCTCGTAGCGGATCCATGGATTGACAAGTCGTCGAGATCATCAACGGACTTGTCGAGGTCGCTATGAGAACCCGCCGCAGGAGTTTTCGGCTTCATGTCGACGAGGAATCGATAGAAACTGCCCGCACCATCTGCGACGCAAACCCACGAGCCAAAAACAAACATCGTGCCCTGAGAGGGTACTTACCTGGTGAACTAGAAAGATACCATCGAGTTCGCCGGTGGATCTTCGATGCGCTCCCCTATCTGGCGCGCTAGCTGTCGGTATTTTACCGACTGCCCACCGAGGGGTATACCCAAGGTGGTAAGTTTAGCTGAGGAGACGCCGAGATCAGGAACTCGAAGGTGCAAGGAACACAAGACTTAGCCAGATTCGGACCGCGAGATGCGTAATACTCTATGTCCTGTATGGTGGTTTGTATTGCCTTGGGTGTAGAATGTTGTGTTTTGAGGGGGTCCCTGCCCCCACTTATATATCCGGGAGAATAGAGTTACATGAATCCTAGCCCATTGCTAGCCAAGGAATCGTACTCGAGTATAACTCGAGTAGTTTTCTTCTGTACCGACTAGATTTATCTCCTACTCATACGAGTAGAGAACAACATAAATAAGAGATAAGACAGGCTTTATCTCCTAAGCATGTTTAAACTACATTATGTACATAGTCCCGTGGCCTCGCGTCTGACAAAGAACACTCTCTCTTTCCACCTCACTCTTTCTACCTTTGATTTTCCTATAACGGAGACCTCCCTTTGGACTATAAAAGGGAGGGTCATCCGCCTAAGAAAGACACCTCGACAGATCTCGATCATACCATATCAACCACTCACAAGCTTGTAACTTCCCAAACTCTCAGAGCACCTGAGCTTAAGCAATACAACCGACTGACCCCCGATTGGACGTAGGGCACGATTGCTTGAACCAGTATAAATCTTAAGTTATTGTGTGCTAAGCCACCTCCGATCACGACGCGCAATTCACACTTTGAGTTGGTTTAGCACTGGCCATGTCCGGAACCGACAGATATGAACCAATTGGCTGATATTGATACATAATATTAAATCTAGACTCGATGTTTAAGCGTACATCGGCTGGGAATCTGATGTAAAAATGACTTATCGGCCAGTTCCCCGATAAAAACCATCGGCTAGCAGTTCGATGAGGATGAAGCGATTATTGAACACTACCTTGTCGTAAAAGAATCACAAAACCGATAACAATTAATCTACCATCACCACCAATCGGATCGGATCTAACTGAAACAGTGTTGACAGCAGAGCGATAAGCTAAAGGCTACAAACTGATAAATCTAGTTACGACAAGACACAGTTTCAATAAATGCTCAAATAAGACCAAAATAAGAAACTATCTGCTAATAAGAACTAATCCGATGCTTTTAATAAAGAAATCAATCTTTTGCTAGGAGTTGAGCAACAGATTTATAAGGCGATAGATCTAAACAAAGCCAGTCAAGATAACTTTGATTCTATCAGATCTAGCAAGAGGTCAAATGATGCAGCCTTTACAAAGACTTGATAGGAATCGATAACTGGTAGGCAAATATACCAACTCAATGAGAGCAATCCAAGATATCGAGGCGATGCAGCCTTCAACTACGCCAATATAGCCGATACAATTGCCAGGGTCGGCGGAACTTAGGGCTTACCCCTTCGCTGGAGATCAAAGCGATGCAACCCCGTGTCAGGTGCCAAGGTTCGCCGATGAAGAAAACATCGGAAAAAAGGGTGGCCATGCGCCGAAAAGTTGTGTTGTATTAATCGGAAGATAAATTACAATGACCCTAGGTGTACATATTTATACCTATGGATGGATACTAGTACTTATTAGACACGACTCAAACTTTTCTAAAGATAAAAGGAAAAACAACTTACTCTGCCTAATTAATAGATAAATCTAAACTGTCGTGATGTGGTCTTCGCGATTACTTCTTTAACTTGGTCTCTTTTGGATAAACTTCCATCAGTTGATTGACTTTTTTCCTTAACCGAATCCTATAAGAATCTTATCAAATTTTGGTATCAACACACTCCTGTTTGGATGGGCTGGTGCTAAAGTTTAGCACTTTCACCCATTAGCACTTGATCCAAACAGAATATCAGGAAACAATCTAGCCATTTGGAGATACAAAGAGCGACGGATCAACTATGCCTGTCGTGATCCAGCACCTTGCTTCATGGATAAAATCCTTAATCAGACGAGGGCTAAGGGCCTTTGCTTTGAAGACACTATATTATTCCAATAAAGTTAAATTTTCCAAATTGTGAGCATGAGTAAAGAGTTAAAATCCTTCATAATAATTGATTTTGCGACTAAGTTCCAACCTTTTAGATACCAATTCCTGTCCCAGAAGAGTAGCCTACAACTCGCTCAATGCGTGGCATGGAAAGATGTATGCCTATACCATATGAGTTGTCTTACCTGTGAACCCGTTAGGGTTTGTTTCTGATCTTTCGATGAGAGACGTGAGATAACTTGATTGATGGAGGAGACGGCGTTCACGGCCCGACTACAGCCTTCAGGATTCTACGCCTTAGCAACCGATACACCACCTTCTATGGTTACCGCGATCTTTTAGAGCACGACACCCGGCCACTAGGGCACTTATCCTGCAAGCAATCAAAAAAGAACAAAATATAAGATGTAATTGAAGGTCTCAAACTGAATCTCAAATATCGTGGGGTTCCGAAAATAAGTAGACGGGCAGCTAGATCAGCACGTGCGCCTACAAGAAAGTAGCAAAAGCTAAACTTCTATCTAACAAAACGCAAGTGTTCTTGGCGGCGGCTAAGGATTATAAGGAAGTGGAAGAATGACCACAAGGGTGCTGGGGTCATATCCCAACCTTAGGACGCGTCCGAATTAGACTCAACTTGATACACGGCCTATTGGCCAAAATAGAGTGACGCAACACCGTGGGCTGGAAAGGACTGTAGTAAATCGACGATTGCGATTGACTCCGAATAGATATGGAGGTGATTCTAGATCCCTTGGAAAGTAGATTTGATAAGCTTTTCAGGAAGTACTTGAACGCCCAAAACGGAGTTCGGAAGAAGTCGTGGCGACCGTCGCAACTCGTATCTATCCTGCAGTCCGAATCCAGCCTACGCGATGCCTCTTCTCTTTTTCTATCCATTGTTCCTGAGTAAAATAAAAGTGCACGTGTCTCCATTGTCTAAATATGATGTATCTGAGTTTAAGAGTGAACTTACTTTATGGTAAGCCAATGAGCATGAGCGCGAGTAATATAATCAAGTGGTGTTGGCGAAGCAGACGCTAGTGTAGATGTGGATGCATCGTTGATGGTGATATCCTCGGCACCTATTGCTTTCACTCATCGTCTAGCAGTATGAAGATGAGTACTATACTAATCTCCTCGTCTCGAAACATAGGCCGTTTTAATTTTAGTTTTAAATCAGTTTGATTTAAAGTTTCTATAACCAAAATAATGCACTGTCAAGATTTATTTTGTGATTGTTTTTACGAAACTAATTTGATGATATAGATGTTAGTATATTTTTCTATAAATTTAGTTAATTTTTTAAAAAATAGACCTAGGAGTAAACTAAAAGGCTCTGTATTTTGAGCGGATTATACAAAATTCAAGCCTCTAATGGAAAAAGGCCACCTAGAAAATTTTGATAGAGTTGGACAAAGTGAAGCTACGATTTAAATGACGTCGTATCAGTGACGTACTTGCGTGTTGACCCCTTCTCTCTCTTTTATCACCCGGCCGAATGGCTGCCAGCGTGGGCTGTCTCGAAAGGGTCCTCTACCTACATGGGCCCAACCTCCTTAAGTGTGCTTCATGGGCCCACAGAAACTAGGCTGAAGTATACTTACCACTTCCCGTTCTACTACTTCCTAATTGCTGATGATTCGCTTTCGGTATGATTTGTTTCTTCAGAATCGTGTGCTTCAACCAGGAGGATTTCTTGGGAAATTTCCAAATTCAGTGAAAATTTGAGGTAAGACTTCGAATGGAGCAAGAGCAACAAAATCAGATCAGAGATCACCCAAGTAGCACAAGCCCATGAGCACTAGCACCACGAGACCCAAGCTAGCAATCCTCCCACAAGTGCGGTCTCCTATTCCGTTTTCTGACAGTCTGATCAGGCTGCCGAAACTGCAGCCGTATACATGTATGCTATATGTCCTCCGATCATCGCCGCCGGCGTCTCCCGGTTCTTCCACTAAACTACTTCGCCTTATTTTCCCCACGCCCCTCCTCCGAGATCTCTGACGCGTCCAACTGACACGCCGTTGGCCGAGCCCAGGTGGGGCGACGTCAGCTTGAGCGTCGCCGTCGCCCGTCGCGCGCGCCGGTCAGTTGCTGCCGTTCCGGGGCGCCTCCTGCTTGGGGTTGGTCGCGGAGAACACAGGCAGGCTGACGGCCTCGACCCGGTTGCTTGCAACCGCGGCCTTCCCGTTGAAGGCCAGCCCAACGGCGGCCTCCTCGTCGCCCTTGTCGTTGTCGAGGCCCGGCTTGTCCATCTCCCTCCCCTTGCCCCAGAGCACCATGTACAGCCCGGCAACGATGAGCGCGGACCCGATCGCACTGCGGCAGTAGTGAACAAAGCGTCGATGAGCAACGGGACGTCACGATTAATTTCTGTCCGACCGCATCAGAGATCGTCGATTTTCAAGGAGAGCAAGTTTTGACTTTTGATCACCTTCCGACGTGGATCTTCTCGCCGAGGATGGCCCAGCCGACGATGGCGACGACGACGAGCAGCAGCGGGCTGAACATGGACACGTACAGCGGCCCGCGCACCTGGATGCACCACGACATGACCGCGAACCCGATCCCGGACCCCACGATCCCCTGTATTTTGTTGTTCGTACATGGATGCACGCAGCGTGTGAGAATCCAACGCAGAATTTTCGTTTCTGTGCTTTAATCCAAGAAGAAGAAGGAGGGCAAGTAAGATCGAGCTTACGATGTAGAGCACGGAGTAGAGCCTGATGTCGAACCCGAGCTTCCAGACGGCGAGGCTCCGGTCCATGGCGGCGCTGACGCCGGCGCACTGCGCGCCCGCCATGACGCACATGATGGCCGTGCTGGTGTAGGGCGCCGAGAAGCCCTCCGCCATCCTGGACTGCAGGATGAACCAGACGGCCCATGCGACGCAGCTGCCGATGATGAGGACGTCGCCGGCGACGGCCCCGGAGTGGCCGCCCGCCGCTGCCGCGGGCGCGGACGCGGAGGACGTGTGCTCGGCGAAGCTCCAGTGGATCGGGGACGCCCAGAGCCGGAGCACGGGGCCCTTGTAGAAGGGTATGATCATGGAGCCGCCCACGCAAACCGCCGTGCCGACCAGCTTGGCCTGCCCCGCCGGCGTGCCGGGCCGCACCGTCTCCATCTTGAGCGCGGCCGCCATGACGAAGGTGAGCGCCGGCAGCGTGTTGGTGAGCGCGCACGCCACGGTCGGGGTGGTGGACTTGAGCCCCACGAAGTAGAGCACCTGGTTCAGCGTCGCCCTGCGGACGCACGAAGCACGGCGATCGAGCGAGGTCAGCAGTGACATGACAGATAATTGGACATTTGGACCCGACAAATATAAAAAAAACTGTGCCTGGATTTTCAGACTGAACTTGCAAGTGCCATGCTCTAAATCTGGGCTGTCTCGACCAGGTCTGACTATGTTTCGATGGGTTACGCACTGGTAAGACTCTGCACTACTACGACGCCCTGTGTTAGTTATGTGTGGTGGATCGATCAAGTGGCACGTCACATCCGGAAACACCCCCAGAAATTTGCAGACACCCGTTTCATCTGAAAAGCGCTTTGTTTACCTGCAATCTCTGCAATAGTTTCCCCTAGGTTTTGGCTGATGAGCCGGCTGGGACTGTATTGACAATCAGCATTCGGTCGTGGCTGAGCGTGGCAACGGCAAAGCCAGCGCGACACCGAAAGCAGGCCTGTCCCTTTTCTCCGGAAGCAGAGCGAAGCCCGTGTACCGCACAAATGTGGCAGACGGGAGCAACAGAGAACCGAAGGAGTTGCAAGCAAAGCAACTGGCCTTCTCCCTCACGAAACGGACTCGTTCGGCTAGGCCGCTGGAGCATGGCAGCAGGGGCGTGTGAGGCTGACACTTGCAGGGCCTTGCCTACCCAATTCCAGGAGGTCGCGGCTGCAAGTGGCCACCGTGCGCGGCCTGAACCTGCAGCGAGCGATACGGAATGGAGGAGAGGGGCGAGCGCGGAGGACGTACGTACCCGAAGATGGAGGAGACGAAGATCTGGAGGAGCACTTTCTTGGTGACGGTCGCCCCGCTTCTCCTGCACGCAGTGGGTTCGAGACGACAAGGCACAGTTAGTGGCGAGCGGCAGGACAGCTAGCTAGCTAGGACTCGCATTCACAGCAGTGTGCAGAAAGAGAAGCAAGCAATCCATTCATGGAATGTCTAGATCGAGAAGCCACCGATTATATTGTTCTCCAGTGAATGCTGATGAGATCAATAACTGTTTCTCAAGTAGCACCAAACAGAACAGCTGATCAGTGGACTGAGCAAGCAACTTTTTTTTTCCTAAAAGGAAAGGAGAACGGCTCGATCCGAGAAAGCACTGAAACGTCCAGTGAACTGAACCGAAGCACCACTAGAGATCTGCTCAAGGCCTCAACTAACAGGTAAGCGTGCATGCATGCATCTTGACACTGACACTGTCACTCAAACCAAAACGATCGGCGGCATGCAGAGGGAATATAATCGTTGTTACACACCTCTCGAGCAGGTAGGCGACGGGGGCGATGAAGGCGGCGGCGATGAGGTTGCGGTAGGCGATGAGCACGTAGGGGCTCATGCCGGCGTCCAGCGCCAGCTTGGACACCACATTCATGCCGGCGAAGCCCAGCTGCACGAGCACCATGGCGACGGGGGGCACGCAGTCCTTCCCCATGGCCGCTGACCGATCAATCAATTGAGCTCGCTCCTTCTCCTTCTCTCTTCTCCCTCTATTTAGATTCCTGCTAGCTCACTGACGAACTACCTGTGCTACGCTGCGCCAACGTACAGTAGCTGTTCTTGAGAGGAGGGATTTGGGGGGCGGTGGTGGTATTGATCACTGACGAGCTAGAGACCGGGAGGCCGGCCAGCTAGTGGTGCTACCAGCACGAGGGAGATAGGCGCAGTGAAGTGCAGGGGAGGGGAGAGAACGCGTGCGTATATATAGGTGGTGGCCAGAGCCCAGAGGGATCGGGGGGAGAGAGAGAGAGAGAGCGGGCCGAAGCGTTGGAGAGAGAGGTGGTGGTGGTGGTGGTGGCGATGACTTGCCGCAGTGAAACCTGGCAGGTGGTAACCGAAGAAGGGACGAGCCCGCAAGCGAAGGAAAGGGCCGTCAGCTAGCTAGCGAGCCTGCGTGCTGGTAGTGGTCGATAGGCGCGCAGCTGGCCCCGCTTAATTGTCACAAGCAACAAGCAAACGTGTGCGGCCGATCCACCCGTGCGAGCTGTGGCGACCACCAGCAGCCAGTGTCAGTGATGCCGCCGCCGCCGCGTGCGCAGGTAGTCAGGTACCATGGCCGGAAAGATACACCAGAAGCGTCATTCCTTCTGCTAAGTTTGCTTCCTGCATATCGTACACACATCTTCAGGTTTCTTGCTCGGCTCTCCCACTGCGCGCCCATCCAAACGAACGCGCGCGCCTGCTGTGTCAGGGTCAAGGCAAAGCCCTTTTGCCACGTCCCCGATCATCAGCATCAGCTCTCGCGGCAACCGAAACCGTTCGGGAAGCCAAGAGGCCGGCACGGCCACGGGTTCGTTCTCTTCTTCCTTGCTACCACCATGCGCGTGTGACATAAGATTCTTCCCCCTCCTCTGAAACCGCTCTCCATCCTGAACGAGGGATGGAACGCACTACCTGCCACCACTAGTACTTCACCCACGCATCTACCGGCGCCGATCCTGAGCTCTCGATTTGGAAGCAGCTGGTTCCTTCAAATGGCCTAGACGATCCAACTGCGCTGCAGTTCAGGAATAGGTCAGGACAGCTAGCCGGGCTGATCATGCCGTTGCTGCGATCTCCCTTTCGACCTGAACGCCAGAGGGAAAGCTGGAACCAAAGAGGCATCGTGGATTCTGTTTTGCGCCTGCGATATTATTCCGATAACGTATACGATTTTTTTTCGTTTTAGCAGTAATGCATCGGTGGCGTATAGAAGTAGATTGTGTGTCCAAACAAATTTGAGTTGGATCCTAGTTGGACGGCCGTTTGACCTATCATTTTCACGTAACTAAGTAGCTAGTGCGCCAGGTTTGGTTTCTTGACGGCTGGGGGGGGGGGTACCGAACATATGGCCTTAAATCAGGAAAATCATGGAAAAACTCTAGTACCAGAAATTGTTTCATTTATAGTACTTGTATAGTAATTACTACCTTCAACAAATGCAGCCCAGTAATTCGACAAGCACAATTTACCGATGGCGGAAAAGGTGCCGAAAGGATTTTAGTAAGGAAAAAAAACTCACATTTGATGGTTTTGATGTATTTTTGGTGGAATATCTGAAAGGAGCATAATTGACGAATTTTTCAACAAGAGTCCAAAAAAATTGTAGACATGGCGTACCTAATCAAAGAAGATATCCATCTTTATCAAGCGGCCACCAGTGTGAGAAGGAGCACGGGACCATCGCCCTAATTTTTTTATTTGTTGTAGTTTTTTAGCATAGTTGTTGCTGGAGCTCTTTTTTGTTATTTTTTTCTCCGCACCCATTTTTCTTATTCTTTTGTAGTCGTCTTAAGCCTGAAATGGCTTCAGCTGTGTGGCCATACGGGGGTTTGGAGTTGTTTGTAGCTTCTTCTTCTAATAAAAATTACGGCAAATCTCTTGCCTTTCCTTTCAAAAAAAATAGTAATTACTACAACGGTACATAAGTTTAGCTAGCTTCCATTATGGCCATTATTGAATCGTGTATGAAATTTAATTTTATTTATCATCACGTAAACTAGATTTGTACATCAGAAATAAATGTATTTCCAGATGCAGAAGGAAGTTACGGACCTACCTATTCCATCTTGAGGCCATTTCTTGACCAATGTTAGTTGTGTCCATAATTTGCTTTTAATCTCACCACCTGTCAATGCTTGTAGAGTCCAAAAGGAACATACGACAAAATGGTTTGTTTTGATTTGTCTTCCCAAAACTATTTCTATGACTTACTGTACTACTGTACTAGTATACGCTATCATTGGTACACCTTTTTTGAGGAGATATCATTGGTACACCTTACCATCATCACCCGTCAAGGCAATCATCTCCCTGTTCAGGATCCCCTTCCTTATAATAGCAGCGGTTAGTTCTATGCCTGAAATAACTTGTTAATTAGGCAGAGGTTGGCACGATCTATTTACATTTACTTTCCCCTTTAGGAAAATTGATTCTACTGCTGCCTTAAGATCTGATTGTTAAGTTGTCTATATCGTGCTGTTTAGTTTGTTTATGTTCAGTCTTTCATTATATTTCGAAGCGGGCTCGCTCTTACTACGTTCTGAGAGCAAAGCTAATAATTTAGTTTGCTGCTGGCTTTATACTAGTGCTACTGGCTTTATACTAGTGCCACATCACTTGCAGTCCATCCAACAGTTAACTCGTATAATAGTTCGTTGTTGATATAGATTCTATGATTATTATATAGCCCACCTCGATCATCTTCTCATAAAATATCTTGGAACATATGTCTCAGCTGGCTGTAAGCTTGCAGCCCGCTTCTTCTCTCTCCTCCACCTTAGCATTTTGATGTGGCAACTCATATAGCCTGCTTAGTTGGTCAATGGAACAGTCATCCGGCACTATATAAGACAGCCTCGTAGGAGACACGGGTTAACTCACATACGAGACGCGTTTTTTCGCGTCTCCAAATTACTTCTTTGATGTGAAGTTATAGGAGACGCGGTTTTCCGCGTCTTCTATGAGAGGGGTCATTGGAGGTAGGTTTGTAAACCTACCTCCAATGACCCTCACATAAGAGACGCGGGTTAACAACCCATGTCTCCTATAACCCGACCCATGTCTCCTCATAGTAGATATGGGTTGTTAACCCGCATCTCCTATGACTTCACATAGGAGATACTGGTTGGAACCAGCGTCTCCTATGATGAATTAAAAAAAACAAAAAAAAAGAAAAAGGACATAATATACCCTTATATACATCACATGTACACATGTTTTATCCATTTTTTACATCACAAATTCATATGCTTTATCCACTATATACATTGCAAATGCAGTTCTAATCTATTAAACTTATACAAATCCACTATTATCTTGTGCAGAAATGAAAATAAGACAACATATCACTCGATGCCCATTTCAGCTGAAAGCCAAGTCCAAGAAATCCTATTCTCATTTTCTCTCCAACTTCTTTGACTTCTAAGAACATGCAAATTCCGAAGTGCTATCATAATTGTAAAGAAATGCATATTTGTTGCAGAAACAATTGGAAAAATAAAGGTTGCAAGGGAAAACTGAGCATGAAGAACATAGCCAATTCTAAAGTGCTATCAATATTGGAAATGAACTGAAGCAACTTACTTTGAGACCATCACTGAATTCTTTCCTTTGTGTCTTGTCCTGAACTAAAATCACCATGTCCATGTCTCTATCCTGAACCAAACGGCAAAGCCTCCATATCCCTATCCGAAACAACCATGTATGGAGCTTGAATCCCATATCTTATAGCCATAAAGGAAGTCTACAACCTAGCGTATATAGATCAACGCAATCAGTTTCTCCATTCATAGCCTAATAAGCCAATTATCACAATTCCAACAATCCAAAACTCTTTGTTCACTTCTTAATAAACTTCACAAGATCTTGAATGTAGAAGTATATAATTTCATAAGAACTTAGCCTAGCTTCTACCGCTCACCTCTAAAGAGGAGCGCATCGCTAGCTGCACTTTTAGTGCGTGCCATATCCATGTTTAGAACAATACCACTGGATACTCATGTTCAGAACAATAGCAAATTCATACAATATGACGACAGCTACTATTGATTTGTAGTCTGCTACTTCTACTTTATGCTACTGCTAGTCTTCCTAAATCCCACTCTTAATACTACTGGTAACGAGCAAGTGTGATAGATATTATGTTTGGCTATTTGCATAGTACGTAGTAGCAGGCATATTTCTGAACTCCAAAAATATACGCAGCTAACTAGAATAGTTGCCTTATATGTCAATTTTCAAGTATATAAGTTCTAATTTCAGTGAACTATCATCAACGGACCCCAAGAAATAGTTGTGATGTAAAATCAGAGGAATTTGGCACTTGAGGTTAGAGCACTTATCTGTGAGATAGGGTGCCACATCTGGTGAAATGGATAGATAGCGAGGATAGCAATTCACATGCCCCAAAACATAAATCGAGATCTAAATCAAACAGAGGGAAAAATAGTGAGCGATATTTCTTTGAAAAGACTAGTGACTAATAGATGGGGGAGAGAGAGAGACATTTACCTCGTTGAAGGAGGGAGTAGCTTCTATCCATTAAAAAGGTGCTGCAAGCTTGCAAATGGGTATTTTGTATATGGTCATATTTAACTATAAGGAATGAGCTCCAATGTACAATGGATAAGCACAGAACTGTTGCTAGATAGGTAAAGTAACTAGTCCAATCGTTTTACCAAATCACGATGTTTACAATTAAAACAAAGTTAAAACAAAGAGTTTCAATTATCCTGGAGAGATCGAGATATGAGCAACACAAGGGGAAAAGGGTCCATGACTACCACTTTAATATTTGCAAGCATAGGAAAGTTCTGATTACCTTAGGAACAATTCAAACAGAACTGAACAATTCTAAAGGGAGCTATCAAAAATTGAGTAGTTGACACAGAAATTAAGCTAGCAGCTTGTAGTTAACACAATAGTGGATTTGGTTCTGCTCTTTGCCCCAGCAGTAAATTTTGTTGGTCAAGTGGTGAGAGGGTGGATTTGGTTACCTGAGATAAAAAGGGGGAGCGGGTATCCTGACTGAAGAAGGGTACCGCGTTCCCAAGGACATGCGCATACATTCTTCAAGCTGACAAGGAGCGCTGCATCTGAAGACGGCAGGCTGCATCCCTGCCTCGTGGGAGGGCCGAAGGGGAGAGTTGAGTTGGAACACTGCCCTAGGCTTGCCGTGCAGCTTGATTAGAGGGAGGAGGAGCACCTCGCACCGCCTATATCCACGACGTGGGAGAGGGTCCTAGTCCTGCAGCACCTGGATCTGCAAATCCACGATGGGGAAGGAGAGGAGGAGCTCACCTGGCACGATTCGGAGAAGTCGGCACGCTGGGGTGGCGCTACGGCGGCGCGTCCCTACTCCCATTGCCCTGTGCCGAGGATGATCAGGAGAGCCCGGGCGTCGATGACTTGGAGGCGCCAGTCGCCATGGCTAGAAGTAGGGGTAGGGCTCGCGACGCTTCCTCTGCTTGGGTGAAGTGGGGACGTGAGGTCGAGTGGAAGGAATCGAGAACGGGAGGAGCGAGATGTGAGGTGGGTGATGCAGAGACGGCAGGGAGGAGGGAGGTGAAGTCGCCGCCGACAAGGGGGAGAGGCGAGACAGAGTTGTATGGACAGCAGGGTGGAGATACCGAGGTGGAGGATGGTGGACGCGAGAGTGTCACGGTTAACTGAACTTTATAAATTTTTCGGATCTAAGAGAATTGATTGGAGACGCGTTTTGTTCACCACGTCTCCTGTAACCGCCGCCCCATTACAAGAGACGTGGGTTGTCTATCCACGTCTCCTATGTGGATACATAGGAGATGCGGATCATCTTTTGATGCTGGGAGCGCACTTACAAGAGATGCGGCTTGTCAACCCGTGTCTGCTATGAGTGTCTCCTTGGTTCGTTTCTTAAATAGTGCGGTCCACGCTAACACGTCTAAATTTGCACACTGCAAGCTATAGGATTCTCCGAGATCGCATAAAAACAGTCAGCTATAGTGGCTTGCGCTTGCGCAGAGTAATAAGAACACATGGGCGAGAGGTATTGTATTTTTCATTATTCCTTAATTATAATGTTTCTGTTTGAACACTCCACAAACTGTAGCGGTCCAGGTAGCACTAGTCATATCCCAAGTTAACATCTATCCTGAGATTAAGCGTCTTGACCTAGGTCAATTGCGTGGCCGAATTGCGAAGACCCGTTTTTTCTTGAATCTTGATGCATATACATGCGGAGTTCCTACCTTGCTGCATACTGCAAAGACTGGCGAGCGGTCGATGAGCACCGAAAGAAATCACAAAAGCGGGCCGAAGTAAAGGTGGCGGGCTGCCCACCCGATCGTTTCCCACGAACCCGCTGGACCCGTGCAAGCAAACTGCAGAACCGAAGCCCCGGCCTCCCGGACGTTTCAAGGCGGCGGCGGCGGCGGCGGCGGCGCTAGGTAGATGCCAACCACACCACACCATTACTCAACCCGGCAGGCAAAGGCAAGCCGGCGACCACTGGCGAAGCGCGCCGCCGCTGCAAACGCATGGCACAGCATGGCATGAAGAGGCAGGCCAATGCAACCAACGGCGGACCGGTGGGTCGACCGACGTGCGCTCCAGCTCAGCCACCTTTACTACGCCAATGCGACGCACGCATCGGCCGACCGCCGGTTTCCGTTCGCGGCGTGCCTGTCTGCTGCCTGCTAGAGCAAAAACGGAATGCATGTTCGCCTCAAAAAAAAAAACCGGAATGCATGCTAGTATAGGAGGAGAAGGCCGCAGCGGCCAGCGTCCGTGGCCGTGTAACAATCTACAACTACAACTCTACAAGCCGTGTGTACACGTACCAGCAGTATTCCTGCGCACGTATCTGAGCACGAACACATCGTGCGTGAGCAGGAGTTAATGCCCGAGTTGCCGTGCACATTTCCGTTCCTCCGGGCCACCGTCGGGCGACTCATCCGGTTGCCACATACGGACCTGACGCGGCGACGTGCCAATGCAACCAGTCGGCAAATCGATCGCGCGCCGACGACGAGGCTGTCATCGATCGGCGTCAATCAACCATGAACAAAAAGAGCGCATGGGCTAGATCGGTCAGGTGACGAATTCTTCAGCCGAGAATGAGCTGCCATTTGCCCGTTGGGGAGTTCTAATTATTATTGCGCGCGGCGCAACGGACTCGCGATCTCGGCCGGCGTCCGCGAATCGCGGCGGCGGGCGGGTGGCGAGCGCTGGATCGTGGCGTGACAGCGACAGCACCGGCGGAGACTCTCCCCCGCTTTTCAGGTGCGTCGGGTTCCTGTGGCTCGACGCCGACACCCAGGCAGCTTTGCCGCCGTCTCCTCATCTGAGGATCGTTTCGGCAAGGGACCAGGACGCGAGAACCACGAGCTGGTGCTGTGCCTCTTTCGTTTAGAGAAGAAGATGGCTACAAAGTCAGTATTAGTGTAGTACGGTACTAAACTGGTATGGCTTCCATGGTACGTGATCAGCTTATCATCTGCTTGTAAGTGATGGAAAACCAAGGGACCTACTAAGCTTATTATCTTACCTTCTCCATCTAGTTTCTTTTATTTTCCTCTTTTAGTCTTTTATGTTAATTTTTTTACTAAAAAATTACTGATATTTATATGCTTTTAACTGAAAGAAAGCAAAAGGAAAAGAGAGACCTAACTTCATCAGAATTCAAAGGATGGGCCAATTGTCCCCAAAAAGGATCCAGCCCAGCGGGCTCGTCAAAAGAGGCCCAACATTGACAGAACTTGTGGATGGCAGCCCAAATCTCCTCATACCGAAACCTGAGCCAAGCTCTCTCCATTTATTGGGCCACGTCACATGCATATTACAAGCTGTAGGATCTCTTTTGCATGGCCTAGATTTCTCTAGAATGTAGCAAGATCTGTTAAGCAAATCTGCAGCGACCCGCCTAGAGCATCGTTGGTCCCACGCTCCCTGGGACCACACCTCTCCTAATCTTGGGTGGCGTTGGTGCTACGACGGTGGGATGCCATAGGGTGGGATCTGTTACGCGACCGTGCTCGAGCTCCGGTGCACGAAGAACAGGGAGCTCTCGTGCCATGCTGCTTGATGACCGTGCGTTTCGCGTCCGTGCCGTGGAGGCAGACAGCCGGAAATGGTCATGCTGCTGGCGCATTCCCGAGCAAGCAATGCCATTTATTTTGAAAGACAGAAATGCTAGCTTTAACATCCTATGTACAATCAAGAATCATTTCTTTGTATCAGATAATTCTTCACTTGCTAATTATGTGAATCTCTTCGATCTATAAATTATTAAAATGACCTTCGACATTACCAAAGTACTTCAACTGCAATACTGAATTGCTAAAATTGTACACTTCGAAGTATATCACTAAGAATTAGTTGTACGGTTACTCGAACCTCACGTTTGTTAGCAGTACTTGTGCAAAACAATATACACATAAACGTATTACCGAATTCAGATACACCACTTGTCTTCAACATCAGCAATTCAAATAACAATGTTTAGATTTCTCAGATTGTTTCTTGTGGTAATGGACACATTCGTTCTTCTAAGATATTCAATGTAACCAAACTTATTATGTCAAAAACGTTTTTGATCCCAGGGATTAGAAACGGTTCCATTTTGTATATGCTATATTAAGCAATTTCCACTCAGATGCTCAAAGCATTATGTAAAAAAAAAATGCAGTGCATCAAAGTGTGCCATCGTAGAAAATGTGCAATATGCATCAAGTTTAACATCATCGAAAAACGTGCAATGCATCAGGTTTGACATCGTCGAAAAACATGCAATGAAAGTTTATCATCATTAAAATCGTGCAGGTATGCCATACTTTTATCAAATATGTATCATTACACCGTGTTGCATTGTACTGTTCATACTGGAATTTCTAGTTATATGGCATTTTACATCATATTGTTTGATCAAATATGCATACTGTAGAAATAAAATAATTCCTAAACCAAGAGGTGACAGGGTAGAGCGGGTAGTACTAATATAGGCCCGACTAGCAGTGGAGAATTGAGATGGAATCCTAAGCTTTGGCAGCATTTGCGGTTGAGGCCAAACTATCCCTGATCGATTTTCACGTGCGTGAGCAGTGTAAAAGTTCACATGATCACACTGCACAAAGCCATCTATATATGGCAAACCTGACAACTTTACCTTACGAGGATAGAAGTGAAATTAACCACGCTCGAGTGTGGAATATTACATATTTACATCTCATGCTGCCGCGAAACAGTAAAAGTCACTCAACAATTTGCTTCCAAATAATGTCAGTAATTCGATCGATCAATGGATCGACCTGCTTCTGCTTTTTGCATATATAGCACTGTGTAAAGTAATTACACTTGCTTAATTCACTTTGGCTCGCTACATTTAATGGTTTAATCGTTATTACCCTCGGTAAAAATAACCCCCAATACTCATCATCATGTAGTAGACGAACAGTCTACGCTGCCAAGTTGATCGTGACCGCGAACGACAGCTCCAGCGCGTCGTCCCCGACGATGACCGCGCTGGCGCCCGACGGGACGACGGTGTACGCCGTCTCCTCGACGATCGCGAGGTCCCTGCACACGTTGAGCGTGAAGGGCACCTCGACGGCGGCCCCGGCGGGCACGAACACCCTCCGGAACGCCACCAGCTGCTTCCGCGGCGCGTCGCCCACCTCGGCCCGCGGCGCGGTGTACACCGGCACCACGTGGCCGCCGCCCACGCCGCCGGTGTTGCGCACCGTGACGGCGAAGCTCACGGCCTCGTCGCACCTGTGGCTGGCGACGTTGAGCGCCGGGCAGGCCGGCGCCGGGGACGGCGCCGCGCCAGACTTGTAGGTGAGCGGCTTGCAGTGCTCCCACGCGCCGATCGGGATGGTGACCGTGGCGCCGGTGGTGGCCGACGCGTAGCTGAAGTTGGTGTAGCTGAGGCCGTGGCCGAACGGGTAGAGCACGGCCGGGCCGTCGTAGAACTTGTAGGTCCGGCCGGGGTAGCCACGCGCCGCGTCGGGACGCAGCGCCATGGACGTCATCGGGATCTGGTTCACGTACTCGTTCTTGAACCAGGTCAGTGGTAGCCTCCCCCCTGTTCGTGGTGATCCAAGAACAAAGTGTTTCAAAACATCGGTGATGCAGACGTAGTGAATTACGATCTGCATTTGTAAAGCAATTACGCACCTGGATTGTGTTTGCCGAAGAGGACGTCGGCGATGGCCGTGCCGCCTTCCTCGCCGGGGTACCCAGCCCACACGATGGCGCCGATCTTCAGGTTGTTCTGTGCGAAGGAGACGTCCACGCCGCCGGCCGACATGATCACCAGGACGATCGGGTACGGGGAGGCCTCGGCGACCGCATTGATCCAGCCGGTCTGGTTCCACGGCAGGAGGAGGTCCTCCCTGTCGTTGCTCTCCCTCTCCACGCTCATGTTCAGGCCGGCGATGACGATGGTCGCGTCGGCGATCTTCGCCGTCCTGGCTGCTCTGCCCATCCCTTCCGCCGTGTCACACGCCCCGTTGTCGCAGGCGTGCACGTACGTGGCGTTCACCATCTTCCTTATAGCGTTGTACGGCGTCACAACTCTGCAAGGCTTACCTGCGCTCCATTTGAAAACCAAGAAGAATCTTAGACGACAGTAAATTTGGCCTATTTGTCAGATACAGGGAACAGTAAAAAAAGGAACACCACTGTCAGTTTCTGCCGAAATTTACCTCGGTAGTCTCCGAGCATGACGTCCGTGGCATTGATGTGTTCCAACAGGCCAACCAACGACACGGATTTAATCTTGTTGGGGTCCAATGGGAGGCGGTGGGCATCGTTCTTGAGGAGGACCATCCCCTGCCTCGCGGCGTCGGCAGCCAGCTCCTTGTGCTCCTTGCTGCAGACGTCGGTGGCGCCGAGGGACTCGAACTCCGGCATGCCGTCGAAGAAGCCGAGGCGCATGAGGGTGAGGTAGACGTTGGTGAGCGCGTTGTCGACGTCGGCCTCCATGATCTTCCCCTGCCGCACGGCGTCGACACCGTAGGTGGTGAAGAAGTCCCGGGCGCCTTCCCAGAACATGCCGCAGTCGAGGTCGAGCCCGGCCTTCATGGCGGCGGCGGTGGCCTCGACGCCCGTATAGTTGAGCCACTTGGCGTCGCGGACCATGACGCGCACCGAGTCGCAGTCGGAGACGATGTACCCGTGCAGCTGCCACTGGTCCCGGACGGTCTCCGTCAGGAGGCGCGCGTCGGCGCAGGCCGGGATGCCGTTGACGCGGTTGTAGGAGCACATGACGCAGCTGGCGTCGCCGTCCCGGATGCACATCTCGAAGGGGCGCTCGAAGGTCTCGACCATGTCGCGCTCCTGGACCTGCGCGTCGAAGGTGAGGCGGTCGGCCTTGAACCACGCGTCCACGTCGTAGGCTGCGAAGTGCTTGCAGCAGCTGGACACCTTGATGGGCCGCGCGAACGGGTCCCCGGCGGCGGCGGTGCGGCCGCTGCCGACGTCCTGCATTCCGCGCACGAAGTTGACGGCGTAGCGGCCGACGACGAAGGGGTCCTCGCCGGGGGTCTCGCTGGCGCGGCCCCACCGCGGGTCGCGCACCACGTTGATGTTGGGGCTCCAGTAGGTGAGCTCGGCGTGGCCGAGGTTGTACATGGCCCTGATCTCCGTGGACACCGCGCCGCCGACGGCGCGCCACAGCGACTCGTTGAACGCCGCGGCGGCGTTGATGACGAGCGGGAAGCTGGTGGCGCCGGGCACGACGTCGCCGAACCAGGTGCCCCCGGGGCCGACGTCGGAGACGCCGTGCAGGGCCTCCCCCCACCACCTGTAGGGCGGCAGGCCGACGCGGGGCGCGCCCTCCGCCTGGTCCCCGAGGTTGCGCACCTTCTCCTCCAGTGTCATCCGCCCGACCAGGTCGCGCACCCGGTCGGCGTACGGCAGCGACGCGTCGCAGTACCGGAAGCGCGACGCGTCGAGGCCCAGCGCCGCGAACCGCGCCGGGTCGCACACCCTGGTGTAGTTCCTCCCGGCGGTGGTGATGGGCCCGCGCCCGCCCGCGCCGCCGGCGGCCGCGGAAGAGACGGCGGCAATGGCGCACAGGAGAGCGACCGCCAGGGTGGGATGGCACCGGGAGGAGGACGAGGATGCCGATGCCATGGCGGCAAGAGGCATCCTCTGCTCCCGGTGGCTCGGGCTGGACGAAGAGTGAACAGATCCATGAGGCGGTGTATATAGGACGCTGGCACTCTCGATCAGCGCCGACACGGGCACGCAGTGAGTGAGGAAGCTCGGGAAAAAAAAGTTGGACCAGCTGGAATCATGGGAATTCAGTGCAGTTGTTTATGAGAAGGATGAACCGAAGGGTGTACTCCAGGATTGTCTCGTCTTTGCTTCGCCGGGACGAGCTGTGAACTGTCCAGGGCATTAAGGCGTTCACGTTCCGCCAGCGATGATGGTAGGATACGATCCTTGGACGACGAACAGTGTCTGGCGCCCCATGCAGATCAGCCATTCTGATCGTGCGATGCGTGCCCGAGTTTGGTCATGTCATGTGTGCTGTCCATGGATAGCTGAGGCCTAGCTACCGAATGCACGAAGCAATTGCCCGTCTTCAATATTTTGTTCCAGTTTGCTGAGTTGAAAAAGAAGAGAAACTTTAGTTCCTAAAACCTGGCAAGCCTGTGCAAGCAAGTAATCACGGGTGCACACAGCTTTATTACCCCCCCACCACACGCCAAGCTACTAGTAGGCTCATCTTGCCCTTTGCTCGGGTCGTCGCCCGTTGCTTGTCCGGCGTCGAGTGTGTTTCTGTCGGGTAAGGCATGCCATGTGCGGGATGAGATTTGTAGGAATTGTTGTCCGTGGCAAGCGATGATTCGTCGTACAGGACTAGAGACTTTGGGCATGCTGGCCCGGGGTACAGTACAGGGGGATCTGATCGGAGGAGGAGGAACTGACACCACCAGACGACATACAAAGCGCAGGCTGGCAGCTGGCCGGTCGAGCAGGCCGATGGGGCTCCCAGCTCCGTTCGTTTGTTTCTGCCCTCGTCTCGTTCCGCGCTGCGCGGCGGCCGCCGTTCCGGCGCAGGCTCGGTTGTGCAAGTCGCTGCTGGGATCGAGTCGCAACGCACGAGCCACATGGGAGCCAGCCAGCCAGAGCTCCGGATGCATCTCATGGCCTCTGTTCCTGCAACCAGACATTTAATTACGTAGCGCGTGCTGGCTTATTTAAGAGCAGCAGCAGCGGGGCATACATACTAGTATCCGGTTATTATTATGACATGGATCAGGACACGGGCGGCAGAATTGCACAGCGCATGTATCCATGTGCGCACGATAGACCCCTGTCCTGAGTCCTGACCGGCCGATCGAAGAGTACGTTTCCGCCGGGAGGTTGGTTGTGAGTGGTGCCACGGCCGGAACATGCTCATCAACGACCCGGGACCTCCATAGGCCACGGTATAGTTGGCCAAACGGGCCGCACGGCATCGTACCGGCACGAGCACTAAGTGGCACGGCCGCGTGTCCATTAGTACCGTCGTGCCGATGTCTCAGCACTAGCACGACACTATATGCCAATGGCCGTGCCGGACTGTGCCACAGGGCAGGATAGTACTCGTGCCGGCACTAGCACAAAGTGCCTACAAAGTGCCTCACACAAGTCGGTACTAAAATTGATCAGAATTTTATGCACAACATAATTATTCACAGAACAGCTACACAAGAGATCACAAACACAAAAAATCACAAAATACCAATTCATTAGGAGCTTAGTGCAATGGCTGCCTCATTAAAAATCTGCCCAGGTAAAACTCACCCCTATGAGAAACCCTAGACAGGAAAAGAGTACAGCCAAGCTCCATTAAAGAGTTCATTATTTTACTTTTACATCAACAGCATAGGTCCAGGTCCAGCACCTGCAGACTAGCAATCATAAAATATTACAGTCTCATTACATAAATATTCATGAATCAAGATAAAGTCCTTTAAATGCTTCTTCAAGTTTCTTGTTCTCCACATTCTGTTGCAGTCTTGCTTCTGCAGCTTCCCAGTCCTTGATGCAGGTCGGATCTCCACCATTTTAGGTTTCAGCTTCCTTCGCCCCTCCTCGATGATCCTACCAGTCATACTAAAAGTGGATTTTGAAGATATGGTAGACACATGAACAGTTAAGATATCTTTAGCCTGATTGAGAGTACTGGATATGTGATATGTAAGTTTGTGCTGATGCCACCAGTTCAAGATGTTAAAGTCATCAATTAGATGGTTGACAGTGTCACAGTCCAAGTAGGACACAAGTTCAGAAGCATTAGAAGCTGATGACCTTACCGCATACAGTAAAGAAGTTGCAGATGTATCTCTAGACATATTAAGACTATTAGGTAAGATACCACCACCCAAACTAGCACCACTATCATCATCATAAATTTTATCCTAAGCAGATGTTGACTTACCGGATAGGATAGAAGGGTCAGTCCTCCTCAACCTAACAACATCATATTTCTTATCATACTTATTGTACACATCAGTAAGTCTAGCTCCAGTGCCAACCAAATAAGCAGCATAATCTGTACTGATGAGACTACCTAACCTTCAAAGCACCCTAGTAAAACCTTTCATTTTAGCTCTAGGATCCAAGATGAATGCAAAATAATAAAGCAAAGGTATGTCCCTCCAGTACTTATTATATTTGTTTATCATAAGTTGAACCACATATCTGATGTGCACATCATTAGTATAATTTTTTAGTGTAGAGCAATCTTAACAAGATAATGAATCATAAGTGGAGATGTAGGATAATACACAACAGACAATGCAACTGTTGAATCATAAAACAGCTCAAGAAATGAAAGTACTTTTTTGTGCCACAGCCCAATGCTCATCGGTTAACAATAAGGGCTCACCTGATACTGAGCATGGATGAAAGTAGTGAAAGGGGTCTTATGAGGAAATAGATGCTTAAGCATTAGAAAGGTAGAATTCCACCTAACATTCATGTCCAGCTAAAATTTTCTAGGCATAACACCAGTTGCAATGCAGTAAATTTTATATATAGCAATTCTCTGTTTAGAGAAATTTAAGAATGATATTGCAGTTCTAAATATTTTTATCAAAGGCTTAAGAGCAGTTAGAGCCTCCTTAACAATCAGATTGATAATATGACATGCACAACGCTGATGCAAGAATATAGAATTAACTGCACTAGATGATGCATTAGATATGCATACTCTAGTTCATCCATAACCTCAAAACTAAGGTATTTAGACAGGATAGGTCTCAGTTTTTACATGGCTACAACAGTAGATGATGCATTGTCTAATGTAACAACAAACACCTTTTTAGTCAAACCATAATCACCAAGCACAACACGGTCGGCAATGTCCATTGTGGGACACATCAATAAGAACTAGACCAAGCACCCTCTTCTCTAGTTGCCAGTCACAGTTTATGTAGTGAGAAACAACACTGATACAGTCCTCTTTGGTATTACCAGACCAAATGTCAAAGGTTAGACACACACAATTAACAGAAGCACTAAAAGTCTCAACAAGCTTAGCCTTGCAATCAGTGAAGTACTTCAGTATATCTCTAGTGGTGCTTTGCCTAGACACTCTAGCATATTTAGGGTTATGAGCAGTTTTAATATACTCTTCAAAAGCCTCAGATTCACCCATAGAGATAGGAACATCAAGTCTAGCAATTAATCAAACCAGTTGAGTATGAGCAACCAGAGAACAATAGTCCTAGCTACGCATACTACCATCAGGATTAAAAGAGATTTGAGATTGAGACATGCGAGTCTTTTCACGCTTCTTAATGCAAACTGCAATATGCCGGGAAAGGTGATCAGTGCCACCACTAAAGAGAGCAGAGTACTCCTTAGAGCAATGCAGGCACCTAGCTCCTACCTGACCGTCTTACCATTGATGTTCTTGAATAGATTTTCGTAGTCATCCCAAACAGGAGAGGTAGAGGGATGTGAGCGGCTGTTCCCGTCCAAGGGAGGTGCAGATGGATCATCAGCGCCGTCGACACTGATGGGATCATCAACGATACGATCGAACATGGCCTCGCGGTCCTCGCGCATGTCGTCCTCGTCGTCATCTCTGGCCAACCCGCACAACCGCCACTCTTCGTTCATATCCACCTCAACCGTCTTGTCGTCAGAGCCGGCCATTGTCACTCGCCAGTGACCTGGTTCCTCAATAGCTGCAAAACAAACAGGATCTAGGTTAGGGAAACATTAGAGAGAAGAGATGATCCTCGATCTAGGGTTAGGATTGTACTCGTACCTTTGCAGCCGGAGCACCAGGACCGCCGGCGATGTCGATGAAGCACGGATCCAGCCCTCTGGTTCCTCAATGGATCTAGTCTACATTTGTAGAAAGAGTGAGAGATAGTGAGACTGAGACACACACGCACACTGACACACACATGGAGAGGGAGAGAGAGGATTCGAGGGAAGAGATCTTACGCTAGATCCGGAGCACCAGAGTTGCCGGAGTCCAGCGACGGTGAGGTCGACGATGACGAGGTGGATGATAAGGAGAGGAGAAGGCTACATCATCTGTGCGAGATCGAGACGAGGGGTCTAGATGGGCGTGCTGTGTGCTAGTGCCGGCCCCCCGCGGCTCAAGGCCGCCGGAGCCCGAGAAGATGAGAGGACGGAGGAGAGAGGGGCGAGTCACAAAGAGGAGAGCGAGAGAGGAGAAAATGAGCGGCGCGGCGAGTTGGGCGAGAGGAGAGAAATGAATTAGGGTTAGAGTTGGGGGAGGTTGCTGCCGACGCGCCGCGTTTTGTAGCCCTCCCCCCAACGGGCCATCGTCGTGCCACCCCCGGACCGGCTCATTAAGCGTGCCGTGCCCGTGCTAATGCCGCGTGCCGCGAATGCGGCCTAGGCACGGCACTAGCACGATAGGCCACGTGCCGGGCCGTTCTAGGGCCATGCTTTCTAGTGCCGAGCCTGTGCTGGCCTGGCGGACTTGGCCCGTTTGGCCAACTATAGGCCACGGCAGTAGTGGCACGGTATGGTGCTTCCGTCCGTCCTGCCCGGCTACCGTCGGATAACGATCCTTTGCAGTCGACTGCAATGATCGACACACGGGCCTAGGCTCGACGGGCGCAGGCCCCACATGCAGTGACCGAGTCACTCTGCAGTCAACTGCAGAAGAGCTTCTCTCACTACTGTTCCCTTCCTTCTAACTCTTTGTCCTGAACTTCTTCTAAGCCTCCTCCAGTAACGTCCAATGGACGATTGGCTGCGAAAGAGTGTGTAGTTTAGTGGTTACAAGGACTTCATTAGCACATCATATTCTAGATTCGATTTTACGTGGGAGTGAATTTTCTAGAATTTAACGATATTGTGCTTCTAGTGGTAGGCGAGGTTTCTGTCGACAGCGAGATACTTATGGTGACTTCATCAATCTTGAGGATTTGTCAGCTCAGTCTTCGAAGATGCTCATAGAGGTAGGGTTTGCTTTTGTGTATTTGTAGAGATGAGTGTGCGTACATTGTGAGTGTCTGAGCTGTACCGTGTAATTAAAAAAAATTCACGATTGGCTGTGTACGTTTCTAGCCGGTGGATGCGACGCGTGCGAGATCAGGTTTGCTGGAGGTCTTGGCAGGACCGGCTCGGTGGCGCGACAAATGCGTTCCCGATGCAGAGGCCATGCGGCACGCGGGATACGTACAAGATCTCCAGCACGCGAATTGGACCAGCATGGTCTCCAGCACGCTACTTCAGTTTTGAGTAGTCAATTATATATACTGGGTGTATGAGCTGTGTCTAACCATGAGCAACGGAGTACATATCAGGGTTCACAGCTAAAAGGTTGCTGTTCATGGTTCATCCTACTCTGCCATCATTCCATTTCTTCCACTTCAAAATTCTGTTATGCTTTTATTACTCGTATTCTTTCCAATCGTCTAAGTTATTGACACTACGGTCATCCAACTGCCTTAATTAACATGAAGAATTAAAGACTCATGCTTGGCTGTTCTTGAACATGTATGGTATGCTTTTATTAGAAATGATCTGGCTCGCCGAGACGAGTGTTTTTCTAGTAGTGGGAATTGGATTTTGTAACACCCCTAGTGTTACAGTCATTAACATGTGATCATGTCATTACCATGCTCAATCATGATTGTTAGCCATACATTTATGAACGTAAAATTACAACAAGTAATTATATTAGCTTTTTCAATGTAGCTCCTAAGAGAAATGTTAATTAAACAAATCTTTTGGATGACCCTAAGACAATTTATGGAATGCTTGAGCAAATTTTCAAATTAAATACTGATAAAAAGGTCTAATCATGAAAACGTGATAATTATGTAAAATTCATGTTAACCTTGTCAAATAATAATCATTTTCAAGTGGAACAAGTTCTCTTAAAGAAACAAGTTCAACAAATCAAGTTTAGTTTGTATTTTAATGCTAAGAAAAATAGCAAAATAAGGAAAACATGTGAAGTTGATGGAAATATACTAGGGATATTAAACAACTCAGATTGTGTGGTTGAACAACTTTTCAAAACCTAACATGATCAAATTCCAAGTCTAAAACCTTCCGATTAGCTGAGAACCCTGAAATCTGTCTAGGTTGCAGTTTTGAGGTGCTGTTTAAATAAATTTTCGTTTAGGCATATCATTTTTTCTAAATACGAAAGTTGTAGGGAAATCTATGAACTTATGTATGACGTGGATGTGTGAAAATATATTTCAGATATTCAAAATCAAAACTTGATCAAACTGTTGTTTTGAGGCCTACTCAAATATGCAAAAGTCCTGGATGGCTGGTCTAAAAACTTTTGCTTTCCCCTAAACACGTGCCCAAAAACGAAACTAACTATTGTAAACCTATTTTTTTGTTGAAACTACTGTGAAACTATATTTGTTCTAAATATTATTTGCATTAAGAATCACATGCTCAAACTCTAGTCTTTTTAAATATGATCCAAGGATCAAATAAAAATCTCCGAAACTCTCAACCGGTTTTCACCCTTTTTTCCCGAACTTTGATTCTTTCTATCTTCTAATCCATAGTTCCAATCAACCAGCAGTAAAAAATACCAATCTTGTAGTTAAATCTACCATCTACAACTTTTAATCTAACATCTTGGTAGGTTGCAATATGTAATATGACTCCGCCATCAGTTTAACCAAATTCGCCCCCATTTCAGTCAGACCGCGCGGGCGCCGGCGTGTGAGCATCGCCCGCTCTGCCTATGCTCGCGTGCGCACGCCTGCAGGCTCGGTTAAAAGAGAGTGCGCAAGCACTCGGACGCATTCCCAGCCCATTTCATCGACTCCCCCGTCCCTCTTCTACCGGCACATGCTCGCTGTTCTGCTCCTCCATTCTTCTGCTCTGCAAAGTGAAGCCATCACGCCTCCCTGCTCCACTTCTCCCCACCGAGCAAATCCAAGCAAGCAGCTACGTACTCCTTTCTTCCCCAAATCCGGCCAGCACAAGCGTGTAGTTCCCCCCCTCAGGTCCAATCGGCAAGCATCAGCTGCTCGTTGCTCTGCTCCAATTTCTGTCGGCCAGCAGGCAGATGAAGCACGACCTGTTCCCCTCCTCTATAAATAACTTCAATCCAAGAACCAGCTAGCCATGGGGCCTTGTTCCAACCACCAAGTAGCAGATCCTCTTTCTGTTCCCTCAATCGAGGAGCAGCTAAGCACCCACGCCATCTCCCTCGTCTGATTTTTTTCTTTCTTTGCTTCTCTATCCACCAAGCGAAGCACGAAGCAGCATTTCATCTCTGCCTCCCCTCGGTTCTAGCAACAACAGAGTCACCTTCTCTGCCTTTTTCTCCTGATCCTCAGGCGCAGGAAGCAGCAAATCCTTTTTCTCCATGACGTTGGCCCAGCAACCTTGCTGGCCTCGTGCGACGCTTGTGCCTGCACTGCGCCAGCTGAGTGGCTGGCCGCCTCGTGCTCGTGCACAGCGCAAGCTCGCCTCCGCGCTGAAGCTGCTACCTTGGTCGCCTAATCGCCTTCGTCCAACGTGGTGCTGTTGGTGATCCTCCCCAACGGTGCAGCACAGTCAGACGCAACAGGCAGGCCTGTTCCTTTCCTCTTCCTCTCTCTGTTCCTGCGACATCAAGAAGAAAAACAATAGAAGGTAATTACTCCCTTTTATGCTAGTACTTATGCATTCTTTTCTCTGGCGAAACTCATAAGAAAATAAGTAGAATTCCTAAAATTGTCGTTTCAGTGTTGTTTGCCTTTCCATGCGTTACATTTTGGGTGAAAAATACTAGTATGCATGCACCAGCCGCTAAATGGCTGGTTTTTTTTACTAATTATGCTATGCCTTGTTTAATTCACAATTAACTAAAAGCAGCTCCTAAGATTATGAAACCAGTTCTGGTTATCTACCTGTTAGAAGTGAAAAGTGAGAGAATAAAAAGTGACAAGAGTTATAAGAGAGTTATAAGACAAGAGTGAGAATGCAAAAAAAATAGAACAACTGCTTTTAATCCACATCATTAATTACATAAATAATTAATCTACTTTATCACTAATGAAATATTTCACAACACTCTTCCTTGATTAATTTATTTTTATGGTCTTATAAATAATTTATTAATATCTCCTTCAAAAATCCTGTGGGAAAAATATAAAGAGAAGTATGGATATATCATGTGAAAAACTCCTTTAAAGTCCCAAAGAGAAAATATAAGGGAAAATGGTATATGACATATGTGATTGCTTTGTAATGCATATTGCCACGTTAAAAACCTATGTATGAGAAAACCTTGATATGAGAAAACCTTGATAGGAAAAACTTATTTAGGAAAAGAGTGCAATACCTATAATCTGAGGATACTTTAAATCGTCTTATACCTATTCCAAAAATATATTTCTGGAATAATGATGTAGGTAAATTTTTTTTGAATAAATCTGCAAGAGTTTCATATGAATTGGTTTGCAAGATTTCTATCTCTCTATTTTTCTATAATTTATGAGGATAGAATAACTTAGGAGTAATGTGTTTTGTAATATCGCTCTTTGTATAACTTGAATTCATTTGTGCAATACAAGCAGAATTATCAGCATAGATAATTGTTGGTTTCTGAACCAATATCACATGACTGTTGTATATGATTGATCATTCTACGAAGCCATACACACATGTATCACTCATATTTAATTCGCCAATTTAAAATTCTGCATTAGCATATTTAAATTTCAAATTTATACCATCATTTGCATTGAGAAGAAAGAAAGAAAATTATTTTGGAGCCGAGTGGTTCGGCTGACCCCACCACTATGCATGTGTGTACGAAATTTTCTACAGATGGAACACTAGAACTTGCAGGGAGCAAAGCTAATCAAGTCACCGTGCAAAAGGGAACAGCAACTGTTCGGCCGACCCCATATTTGGCTGAAGCAATTCTGGACCGTTGCTGTCACTTCTCACCTAATTGAGCACCAACCTGTAAACCTACATGCTAGACTGAAGACATGGCCGATTGGAGACCATGGGAATTCGGCCGAACGGGCACCCCTCCCTCAGGCTATAAATACGGGTGCCCGTCGCATGCATTGGTCACACCACAGCCCAAGCTTTCAAGCGTCCAGCTCATGAGTATTTCCTTCCTTCCTCTCTCATGCAAAATTAGGCCCTGCATTAGTAGTTCTAAACCAAGAAAAATCCAAAAATATTTTCAGCTTTAGCAGTTTCAAATAAAATTCTGGTGAACAAAGAACGATTTGTGGAGGTTTCAAGCCGAACAAGAATGACTAACTCGGATGACTAACCGCAAACCTTGCGTTAACCTTATGTTATTCCTTGGGGTATTTCCTAATATTTTTTCAGGAATCATGTCGTGGGCGTCAAAGTTGGCGAGTGTAGCAAAGAAGGACATGCACATCCGCTTCAAGAGCAGGTCCGACGCACGCTCGCAGACGCCATCCCACGTCTCGGACAACATATCCGTGGATTCTATTTGTTAGCCATGCCAAGGAGCTTCGTTAAGGAGAACTCAAGTTCTCACCGAGGAAGGGAAATTGTTCCAAGATCGGACTTGGAGAGGCAATCTTTTGCCATGATGAAGAACTTAGCATCTGAACATACGTGCGTTTTTTATGAGGAACTCCTCGTCAAGACCAGTATGCACAGTGAGTTTGGGTCTGTCTTCCGCATCGTTGTCTGGTCAGACTTTTGGGAAATTTCAGAGCTAGGTTCCAAACTCCTCACCCTTGAATTCCTCATAACACTTGTCGTTACCGACACAGGCATCAATTTCGACATGTTTTATGAAGAATTTTTCTGCACTTGGTGCATGCTCGGTAACACCTTGGGGTTTAATAAGCAATGCTCATTATATGCTCATGAATGCCTTCCCAATTTTGATCGGAAAATTTCTAGGAAAGGATTTCTAGGCAAGAAAGTAGTAGAGCCTCCAGGAACCAATGACATCCACAATCCCACATTAAGGTTTTTGCACCATTGGCTGGCCATAACTTTGCACCCATGGGCTGAGCATGGCTAGTCAACGGTGCAAAAACCTTAGTGTGGGGTTGAGGATGTCATTGGTTCCTGGGGCTCTACTACTTTCTTGCTCAGAAATCGTTCCCTAGAAATTATTCTGGCTGAAATTGGGAAGGCATCCATGAGCATCTAAAGAGCATTTCTTATTAAACCCCAAGGTGTTACTGAGCATGCGCCAAGTGTAGTAAAATTCCTCATTAAAACATGCGGAAATTGATGCCTGTGTCGGTAATGACAAGTGTACTGAGGAATTCAAGGGTGATGAGTTTTGAAGCTGGCTTTGAAATTTTCCAAAAGTCTGACCAGCCAACAATGCGAAGACAGACTCGAACTCTCTGTGCATACCGGTCTTGACGAGGAGTTCCTCATTAAAAACACACGTATGTTCAAAAGCTAAGTTCTTCATCATGGCAAAAGCTTGCCTCTCCAAGTCTGATCTTAGGACAATTTGCCCTTCCTCGGTGAGAACTTGGATTCTCCTAATGAAGCTCCTTTGCTTGGCTAACAAATAGAATCCACGGACATGCTATCCGAGATGTGGGATGGTGTCTGCGAGCCAGCGTAGGACCTGCTTCTAAAGCGGATGTGCATGGCCTTCTTTGCTACACTCGCCAATTTGACGCCCACAACATGATTCTTGCAAAATATTAGGAAATACCCTAAGGACTAGCACAAGGTTAAAGCAAGGTTAGTGATTAGTCATCCGAGTTAGTCGTCCTTGTGTGGCTTGAAACCTCCACAAACCGTTCTTTGTTCAGCAAAATTTTATTTGAAAGCTGCTAAAGCTGAAAATATTTTTTTGGGTTTTTCTTGCTTTAGAACTACTAATGCAGAGCCTAATTTGGCTTGAGAGAGGAAGGAAGGAAATGCTCAGGAGCTGGATGCTTGAAAACTTGAACTGTGGTGCAAGTAGTGCATGCGATGGGCACCTGTATTTATAGCCTGAGGGAGGGGTGCTGGTTCGGCCATATTTAATTGCTTCAGCTGAATTCCCATGGTCTCCAATCAGCCACGTCTTCAGTCCAGCATGTAGGTTTGCAGGTAATGGTGCTCAATTAGGTGAGAAGTGACATCAGCGGTGCAGAATTGCTTTGGCCGAACATGGGGTCGGTCGAATAGTTGCTGTCCCCTTTTGCATGGTGACTTGATTAGCTTTGCTCCTTGCACGTCCTAGTGTTCTGCAGAAAATTTTGCACACACATGTATTGTGGTGGGGTCGGCCGAACACTAATGGTTCGTCCGAACCACTCAGCTCCACTTTTTTTCTTTCCTCTCAATGCAAATGATGGCATAAATTTGAAATTTGAATATGCTGATGCAGAAATTTAATTTGGAGAATTAAATATGAGTGATACATACCGGTTTACCTCATGGTGAGTGCTCACATTTTTAAGTCCTTGAGCCGTACTTCTTCTTTCTTCGTTCATTGTGATTTAGTGTCGTCCGGTCCCTGAGATGATGACACGGACGAGGCAATTTCTTTCTAGCGCCAGACTTTGGTTGTCTTCTTTGGTGTGGTGTCCTCCTTTGGCTTCTGCTGTGCTTCTACTTTCTCGGTCGTCTTAGGCGTACCCTTTGATTTCTTCTTAGGATTTTTGTTTGCCTAACAACGTTGTTCACTCTCCTAGTGCTCTTTCATTGAAATGATCACGTTGTCCATCTTTTGTTTGGGAGGAGTGACTTCGATCTTATGCATATCGCCCCTGCCATAAAATATTCTGACTATGGAGCATTTTTCAACCCTTGGCTTGAAGGCAAACTTCTCCTTCTTTCCATTGATGCTCAAATTAATTTCTTCTGCTCCCACGTCTATGTTTGCATTGGCGGTGCTCAAGAATGGTCTCCTGAGGATGAGAGGTCTTGTTGTGTCAACCTCCATATCGAGCACAATGAAATCAACGGGATCAAGGAAGTTCCGAATTTTCACCGGAATATCTTCCGCAATTCCCGCTGGGTAGCGAACCGATTGGCCCGCTAGCTATAAACACATAGCCGTAGGGGACAACAAAGTATGGTTGAGCTTATCAAACAATACCTTAGGCATGATGCTAACGCTAGCTCCAAGGTCGTAGAGGGCATGGTCAAAATGTTGTGTCCCGATCAAGCATGAGATGGTGGGACATCCGGGGTCTTTCTTATTTTCTAGGAGAGTATTTAGGATCACAGCGCTACATTCCTCTGTTAGCTTTATTACCTCAGTTGTAGGCATTGGATATTTGTTGTTGAGGATGTCTTTGAGGTACTTCGCATACGTCGGAACCTGCAGAGCCTCTAGTAATGGAATGTTTACGTAGGCTTTTTAATTACCTCTCCCAAACTGTTCATCTACGGTGGGTTTCCTGTTTCTTCTTGGAAAAGGTAGTAGCATCGTGTCATAGAACTCGTGTGGAGCGGTCTTTCTTCCAGTCTTTTAATTTTTTGGAGTTATTCTAAGGGAATTTTTCATGAGGATTGTCCCCAGCTTCCTCCTAATCTTCACTTTCTTCTAGCTGTACTACCTTCTTCTTCCTTGCTGCATCATTCGCATATGGCGGGTCTTGAGTGGACTTAACTCTCCTCGTGGTTACCGCTTTTGTCTTTTCACAAGGAGAATTTCAGGTTGCATCGGAATTCTCCCCGTTTCATTTTAAAGTAGAGAAGCAACAAGGTGAGCTACTGATTCTAACTTGGCCTAGCACAATATCTTTGGTGGAGGGCTGATTACTGAAATTATTGCCATCATTGAAATCATTACCTCCCTGGGTCGATCGAAGGTGAGGTTTGGCCTTGAGTTCTGTCAGATCCGGGGCCATGGGACTGCGCATATGGCATAGAATATTCTAGAATAAGTGATGGGACATATCTCATACCTTATATTTGTTGTAATGTACTAGCATGCGAGTAGGACTAGTCGGTACAGAAGGAGATCGCCCGAGTAGTACTCGGGTAGGACTCTTAAGATAGTATCGGTCTAGGATTTCATGTAACCCTGTCCCTCTAGAGTATATAAGGGCGGGCAAGGACCCGTTCCAAATAATAACCAATCCAAGGCAATACAAACCACCATACAGGACGTCAAGTATTACACACGTCGTGGCCCGAACCTGTCTAAACCTTATATTGCTTGCACTTTCGAGTTCCTGATCTCAGTGACACACTACCTACAACCTACCATCTCGGGGGTATCCCTCGGTGGGCTTGGCGGTAAAACACCAACAGCTGGCGCACTAGGTAGGGATGCTCATCGAATATCCATCGACGAACTCAACGGCATCATTCAACTTCACCAGCGCCGTGCTCAAAAAGGGCACCACTTTCACTTTTGGCTCCTGGGTCTGCATCGCCAATGGCTCCGGTGGCTTCAACAGCCACCTGGTCAACCCCTGGGAGCCAGAAGTACCTGCAGCAACCCAACGCAGCGATCTTGATGAGTTCGTAGACAACCTCGATGAGATTCTACTCCCTGACCTTGCCAGGGAACTCGAGGAACAATCCATTTTCGACATGATTTCTACTCGTGCTGCATCAAGATTCCTCGGGTCATATTCAATACGATCCGAGGAACAGCGTATCCGATTCCCTTTCAAATTATGCAACATAGCCACTATTCATCAGGAGGCGATGCGGTTTGAGTCCCTCTCCGCATTGGATGAGGACTTGGATCGCCTACTCAAGATCGGAGAAGAAGAAGCCACTGCATGTCGGGAGGCTCCTATCTTCGACGACTACGACTTGGATATTGATGGCGGTGCGGATCCTTTTATGGGCGGTCTCCAGGGCCTGATGATCACATCGATGCCACAATGCTGCTTCGTGTACTGGAAGGGCAAAAAACCCGCTGAACTACTTTGAGAAGATGCCCGCTTTGTGGCACACCTTGACACGCTGCCTTACGAAGAAAGTGTGGCAGAACTGCTTGAATTATTCCGGCTCAAGTGCGCAGACCATCGCTATACAGGCGACATGACCTCAACGCACTTCAAACGGAACAACCCAACGGCCTGTCGGGTAACTTACCGATGAAGCCACCGGATTCCGGATCGATCAAGCGTACCTCGCATGAAGGCGAGTCCAAAGATACAATCATCGTCATATTTTTACAACATAGGCACAAGTAGTTATTACAAACTGGGTTCGGATAGAGTACTGCAAACCTAACTAAAACAAATTTATACAGGCATTGCTCGAAAACTTCAAGTTTTAATGGACATTATTTAGATATGGCAGCGGAAAGGAAACAACAACATGACTACACGTTGCAAAAGCAGGCACCATACTTAGCCCAAAGCATGGCGTCATTCTGAAGGGTCATTGCCGGCCGGGGACGGATCCCATTCCACGGACCAGCCAGGCGGTAAAGTGCAGGGCCAAGGGGAACTAGCAACTGAGTCCTCGAATGACATACCTGAAAACCATATTACTAGCAAGACTGAGTATACTAATACTCAGCAGGGCTTACCCATCAATTGGGTATACTTAGCCCATAACTAGACCATGAGAGGTTGAAAGGCTCTAGGTTTCTTTTGCTGAAAAACAACAAAGAGTATGTCCTTATTTCCATATTTTAGCTTTCAGATTCTAGTTCAATTAACCATTCTAAGTGAGCATCTATACTAGATAAGCAAGGTAGGTATTAAAGCATATATCAATATTATTCCATCAACTGTTGCTCTCGTTACTCTATGTGGCAGAAGTATCAAGCAGTCTCAATTACCGCAAGAAACGGACGATTCCTGAATCGAATTTCATAACCTTGCAAGGGATCCTAACTCACACGCTCGGAAACTTTCCTTTCCGGACAACCATTCCCCTCATATTCCGGGTCGTGGATCAATGCCACCATAAGCGACTGCAGAACTATACGCACATCCAATATGCAGGACGTACGTCTACAGCGTGACTGTATGACCGTACTCCCATCTGCTATGCAGAACGTACTCCCACATGTCGGTGCATGTGAACATAAACCAAAATTCAAGTGGTGGGGGATATGTCCACTTGCCGGGCCAATCCGGTACTAGGC
The DNA here is from genome assembly GCF_002211085.1 of Panicum hallii. Taxonomy (NCBI): domain Eukaryota; kingdom Viridiplantae; phylum Streptophyta; class Magnoliopsida; order Poales; family Poaceae; genus Panicum; species Panicum hallii. The sequence goes on from NC_038046.1 coordinate 49,644,022, forward strand.
TTACCGCGTACCATATTTACGATATGTGGCTAGTAGTTTCAAATGCTTGGCCACCACTACCACACACTTGGGCCTTATCAAATTGATCAACACAGACGGGTTACCATTCCAAGCCATGATACTGCACATAACCCCATCCGTGATCCTTATAGTGATTGCAGAAAAGTAAACAATCAACTCCTATATCGCGCGAGTGACAGGAAATCACTCGACTTCTGCCGGTCCTATTAGCAGAGCATTTACTCGATAAGAACTCGGAAACATTACATAGGTTCCTAGGTTTCATGCAACTAGGGCTTCATAGTAACTCTTAGAACTTAATGCACATTATAGATATATAACAATATAAGTGCATAATTTAAAATACTAAGTTATGCACCGGGGCTTGCCTTCACTGGTGAGGCTGGGGTCAGTGATGTCAGTATCTTCCGAACCTTGGTTCGGGGCTTCGGAAATATCCTCGGTGATGTTCACTTGAGCTTCAGAAATACCCTCATCGGGTTCCGGGATTAGCTCGTAGGTACCGTCGGCGAGTGTCGTCAAATCTACATGATATGCAATGATTTTGAAGCAAATGGTTATTATTTTAATATTTGGTTTTGACGATAAAGTTGCAATCCAACAAAAATACATTCAATACATTACTTCAAGACTTAACTAATTTGTACAAACAACAAAAAGATTTTAGAAAAACTTAAGTAGAGTTTCTGGTGTAGAAACTTTGTTCAAAATGGCTATTTGGTGAAGGTTACTACAGTGCCGATCGGATCTACTTCACAACATGTTTTTCAGATAGCTTGTCTAGCCGAGTGGGGTGTGCATCGGCTCGCCTTAGCCGATCTGTGTGAGCATCAGCGTAACTAGCCGATCGTGTGTGCAATGGAAAAGTCCGATTTGTGCATTCTGCATCGGCTGTGTTTAGCCGATTGATGTGTTCTATATCGGCTGTGCCTAGCCGATACTTGCTTGAGGTGTTAACCTAGGTAACTACTTGTGCGCGCATCGGCCCAATTTTTTCTTCGGCAAAAGTAGCCAATAGAGGTGTAGCCGATCGATTCCTGGTATTTTATAGAAAAGACCCTAGAAAGAAACAAAGGCTTGCAATTGGGTCCCTAATCGACTTGAACAGAAGAAGCCGAGCGGCGGCGATCAAAATCCGGCGAGGAGGCTCACCAACGGCGAGGGAAAGGTGGGGAAAAATGTTCAGGAGCTCACGACGGACTTGGGGGTGGTTGGAATCGTAGAAGGGAAGCTCGGAGGTGGCAGTTTGACTAAGGACAGAGCCGGTGCGGCGAGGTTCCGAGGGCGGCGGCGGTGTTCCGGTGACCGGAGTGCAGGAAGGCAAAGGGGAATTGGTCAGGGAGCTTCGACATGGAGATGTGGTGCTGATGGTGCTCTTAGCGAGGGAGGAGAAGGGGTGGAACTTCGGTTCGACTAGAAACAGGAGTGAAATCGCCGGCGCGGCGTTCTGGGTTGTGTGCGCGCGGGAGGAGGAAAAAGAGCGGGTCAGGAAGGGGCAGTGAGATGCGGCGGTGCTAGTGGAGCACGAAATTGGAGAGGAGGAGCGGCGGAGGTGGCTGACAGCGGTGGACAGAGGAGCTCCGGTGAAGTAGTTGAGCGGAGAAGGAAAAAGAACAGGAATGCGGGTGCGCGCGAGGGAATAGAAGAAGGGAGAAGTTCACTGGGCGTGTTCCAAAGCCAAAAAGAGGCGCATGGGCGGGCGGCAAGCAGCTGCTGGCGGTCGACGACACGCGTGGCGGCTCGGGCGGGCAGCGGCGCGACGTGTCCGTGCGAGGAGGAGCCAGCGGGGTTGGGCGGGCGGGCGAGCTGGGGGCCAGGTGGCGTAGGAAGAGTGGCGAGGGGGCAGCTGGCGGCCGGGGGAAATGCCGGCGATGGGCGGCGAGCAGCGCTGCAGAGAAATAGAGAGGGGGAAGCAGGAGGAAGAAGACAAGTACCTGTTTGTAAATTTTGCAAAAGTTCAAGGAGTTCACTGTAAAGTAAAATTTTCTTCCAAACTATAGCTCTAATGAAAATATGCCCGAAATCAAAAGTGTAGAGCTTAAAAATATCTACTACTTTGCTTTAGGGTCCAACTTCAAAAGAGTTAGGGTTTTGAAATTATTTTTAAAAGCCAACAAATCATTCAATTTCAAATAAATCCAAAATAAATTTTACCTCTTCAATGAAGCCTTGGAGTATTTACACTTCTTATAGTGGTTAAAGAGTAAAAACTTATGTTTGCAAATCAACCCTTCATACATTTTTGAAATTATCTCTCATTTACACACAATTTACAAAAAGAACCCAATTTTTTCCAATATTACAGAAATACCCTTTAACGTGTATTTAAGTTTTTAAAGGCATTCATCAAAACAAACACAAACTTCACACTAACAAGCACAACTTCATACTAGAAATTAGTGTGCCTAGCTCCTAAGTACCTGAAATGTCACAGAAAGTATGCTCCTCACCACCATTGCCGAAACAGGAATCGTGCTGGTCGACTGCAGCTCCGACGAGCACTCTTCGCACCGCCACGTCTACATGGCAGAAGTCAAAGGCAAGGCAACGAAGACCCCAACAAGCTACTCGAGCAAATCTCCGAGGATAAGGTTACCGCTGATGCTGGCGATGAAAACGACGCTGAACGTGCAGCCCGCAGATTAAGGAACCAGAAGTGCACCTCACGCTGAAGAAACGCCGCGGAACGCCAACGCCGTGTGCGGCGTCACCTTGACACCGAGTTCCCGGCTGCTACTGAACGGGGTTTCCAAACCCTAATCACCAACATCACAGGTGTCACAGCCATACTAGCCGCCAGCCAAAACCCAGCTGCACAACAAGCTCTGCGACTGGCTCGGAAGGCGTGGCTCTAGCTTGATCATCAGAACCCTGCTCCATCGGTGCCAGCCAATGAAGAATAGTTGGGCGAAAGTCACAGTCACCCACAGGCTAGCCGGACTCCCGGAGGACACTCCTGACGGCCCCCTGGAGGTAACGAAGGCAACAATGATGCTTAGCAGGGTAGTCGTTCTGCAGGCAAAACTCCGCGGCTACCCCCGAGGGGCAACCCAGCACCACCACCCCCACAACCTCAACGTTCTACCGGCAGCTACAATTGTTGACCACTCGAGACCCTGCCGACGGATGATCTTCGCGACAAGATAAATGAAGGGCGCAACGCTCGCAACATCATTGAAGCTCGACGAGAAGAAAGAGCTGCAGCTGAGGGCTATCATGTGCCGGATGATAGTGATCACTTCCTAGCGTTCACGCGCCAATTCAGCGTGTGCTAGTATCCGGAAGGCTTCAAACCGATTGGCATCACTAAATACGACGGCAAGCAAGCTCCTCAGCAGTGGCTCCGGTGCTACTCTACAGCCATAGAAGTCGCAGGCGGCTCCAACATGACCAAGGCCGTCTACTTCCCGATTGTCACACCCGATTTATAAGAACATAAATCGAGCAATCATATATGCGCCAGGATCAAGTCACGCATATATACAACAGATTATCAAGATATCACAACACATGTCAGGAATAATATTAATATAAATCGTAAACGAATCATAAATGAATTATTTTATTACAACCGAATCAAGAATCGGTTCAAGAGTTGCGGAAGCGTAAAAGAGATACATGAAGAGCTGGGCGCCACAGGGACGTCGACTGGGAGACAAACGCCTAGAAGTCGTCGAAGCCACTGACGTAATCCTCCACGTTGCCAGGCACTGAGCAGCAGTCGAGGATAGCCGAAATAGAACAGAAGAGTAGAGAGACAAGTGTGAGTACAAACTAGTACTCAACCAGTATAACACAAACTATGAGGCTCTAAGGTTAGCTGACTCAACTGCATTAGCTTTTAATCTTGGCAAGTTTTATTGAAGCTATTTACTAAAAGTGGATGAATTACCATAACCCAAATTGCATAAGAATTAATCAATATTAATTAAGAACTACTGAGAACCATCCAAACCAAAACCACCCGGGGGATCTCCCTAATCAAAGGTTGATAACCCCACTAATCAGATGGAGGATCTGGGCCGCTCATGACTGTGAGCACAGCTGATATATCAGTTTTACACTCTCGAGAGGTTGCACAACTTTACCCACAAGTCGTGAGCTACGCTAGTTGTTCATCACACTTCCTTAGGTGAGATGGCTAGCAAGCACACTACGGGACCGTTACAAAGAATCACGTTGGTAAGGTGTAACCGCTAAGGATTCTGGATCAGCGACGATGGGGCCCACCTCCGGGGGTACAAGACACACAGCACAGACCAAGCCGGAGGAGCAGGGACCATTGAAGCTTACCACCCCTCTTGCCCATGCAGGTAAGTTACTCCCGAACCAAAATGACCTAATTAATAAGTCAAGACCGTCCCATTCCAGTCTTGTGGTTGCGCGGTTGTCCCAGGTTGTCGCTCTATGAACCGGTCCTTATGGAGAGTGGCCAACCAAGCACTAAGCACCGTGCTGGCCCCCTAAACCATGTTTCTAATAAAAACATCTTTTAAGGACGCACAAACCACTCAAGCACACAGCACAGAGGGTCGGCTCCAGAATTAAGTTGCATAAGACCATTAATCAAATTAATTAAAAAGGACCGAGATTTGTTATAGCGCAGCAACCTAGCACAACTAACCAAAAATGCAACCCATAGGATATATATAAGGATATAAAGGTGGCTAGGAAATCCTTATAGGTATACAGAATTAAAATGCAGTATGAAATTGTATTTAAAAGTGATAGGAGGTTCATGTTATACTTGCCTTCCTCGTACTCTCCCGGCTGCTGCTCGAACTGCTCGGAAGAGGGCTGCTCCTGGTACTCGTCCAAAGGCTCTGCGTCTACTCACGATCGTAACAGCAACACATGGGCCACACATGCACACATATGCAAACAATAGCAAAATATAAGAAAAATAGTACAACATTACATAGAAACAGCACACAAAACTAGTCTAAAGCTATTCTACGCGTTACAACGATCGCGTGGATATAAAGAACACCTAAAACGGAGCTAAAACGCGAAAACTGCGCTCGAAACAAGATCCAGGGACTTACTTGTAAGAACCGAGGACTTAAACATAAATAAACCCTAGACTCAGGGGCTAGCGTGAGAAAAACCCAAGATGTGGACCGCGGGTTCAATTTCCAGAGAAGCCAGGGGGTCAAACGGGAAGAAAAGGACTTGTTTGCAAATACTTTTGACTCACGGGTGGACTGCGGGTTTATTTCCAAGAAGGCCGGGGTCTCTTTAGCAAAAACACCGACGCTGACCGGTACGCTGCCGTTTGACTCGCGCACGGGATGGATCTGGGCCACTGGATCGGCATCGGACGGTTCAGAGAGACGAGGGGAGGCCCGGGGCGGCGATTGCTCGCCGGCGACTACTTCCGCGGCGGCGTTTCACCGGAGATGACCGAACTTCGTGCTCCGGGCTCGGATCTAGACGACGTCAAGCCCTAGAGGTCGAGCACGACATGGGGAACTCATCTAGGCACTACAGAAGGCGAGCTGGGGCTCGGGTAGGTGATCCCCACGACGAGGGCGGCTCAGGGCGGCGGGTAACGCCGGTGAGCGGTGTTCCAAGCACTCGGGGCATCTAGAGACTACAACATCGGGTGCAAAAGAACCGGGGAGAGAAGGCGAAGCTCACCGAGGCGGAGATTGGCCGGAACTGCGGCGGAAAAAGGCCGGCGGCGAGGTCCTGCGGTGGAGAGGATCGGGTGCTCGCGGGGAGGGATGTTGCCGGAACTCTCCGGGCTCCGAGTCACCGTGGATCGTCGTGTGGGGGTCCTGTGAAGGCGACAGGGGGATTAGAGGAGTCCGAGGATCACCGGCGACCAAGAATCGCGGTTGCGGGGCATCTCACTGGCGTCGGCCTCGACTCCAGTTCCGGCGTGAGCGGGGCTCGGGGTTTGATACAGATACCCTGGACGGCTTCCTAATGACGAGATGGAGCTACCGCAGCTCTTGGCTGGAGCTGGAAGCTACCGGAGCGGTGGATCCGCGGCCGAGCAGGGGCGCTGGGCGGCGGAGCAAGGCGGCCGTGGGGCTTGGGCGTCGGTGGCGGCTACGGGTTTAGGGTTAGGGTTCAGGAGGGGTTTGGGCGGCTCTTTGTAGGGCGGCGGAGCCACACTGGCGCGCGGGCCCGGGGAGAGAGGGTCGCCGGCGAGATCGGAGACCGTTGCGCCGGGGAGGAAGAAGGAAAGGGGGAAGAGGGCGCTGACTCGTGGGACCAACTCGCCAGAGCGAGAAGGGAGAGAGCGAGGAGGGGCGCTGGCTCGGGCTAGGGAAAAAGAAATGGGCCGGCTTGGCCCATGCGGGAGAGGAGGAGAGAAGAGAGGAGGCCCGAGGGGAAAGGGAGACTGGGCTGGGCCAAGGAGAGGGTTTGGGCTGCCTATCTTTTATTCTTTCTCCTCTCCTTTTCTTTTTCTATACTCCACTAATTCGAACAAATCTAATTGAATTCAAAATACAATTTGAATTCAAATCTATAAACTCAACACAATTAAAAAAAATGCTGCCGCATGAATGCACAAACATGTTGCTCTTATAATAAATTTTATTTTCTTGTGTTTTTAATTACTTTAAATGCCACAAAAATTAAGGAAAAGACTGGAAAATTTATTTAAGCCCAAATAAATTCATTAAAATTTAAAGAAATTACCTCAGGGTGTTACAAACCTACCCCCCTTACAGGAATCTCGTTCCGAGATTCGGATAGGCTAGCTAGCAATGAGATCAGGATATGTCTTCCTCAGCTCGTCTTCTCGCTCCCAAGTAGCCTCATCCTCCGTGTGATGACTCCACTGAATACGGCACATCTTGACCTTCTTGTTTCTAGTAACTCTCTCAGATGTCTCCAGAATCTTTACCGGATGCTCGACGTAGGTCAGATCCTCCTGCACATCCAACCCTTCTATCGGTGCCTGCTCCTCTGGCACCCTCAAGCACTTCTTCAGCTGAGACACATGAAACACATCGTGCACCCCTAAGAGATTGAGAGGCAACTCCAAACGATATGCCACCTCTCCTTTCCGTTCCAGCACCTTGAACGGACCGATGTATCGAGGGGCTAGCTTCCCTCTTACATTAAACCTGCGGATTCCTCTCATCGGCGAGACCTTGAGATATACATGATCACCCACTGCGAAGGTCAAATCTCGGCGACGAACATCCGCATAGCTCTTCTGACGAGTCTGAGCGACCCTCAGGTTCTCTCGCACCTGCTGTACCAATTGCTCTGCCTCTTCAACAATATCCGGACCAAATACCTGCCTCTCACCAATCTGATCCCAATACAGCGGAGTCCTGCACTTTCGACCATACAAGGCCTCGAAAGGGGATTTATTCAGACTGGCCTGATAACTGTTGTTATAAGAAAACTCTGCATACGGCAGGCATTTATCCCAGCTGGTACCATACTGAATAGCACAGGCTCGAAGCATATCCTCCAACACTTGGTTGGTTCTCTCTGTCTGCCCATCTGTCTGAGGATGATAAGCAGTACTGAAACGCAGCTTCGTATCCAACGAATCATGCAACTGCTCCCAGAACCGTGAAGTGAACTGAGATCCTCGATCAGATATAATCTTCTTCGGAACACCATGCAGACAGACAATCCTGGAGATGTACAACTCTGCGAGTCTAGCACCGGAGTAAGTAGTGTTCACCGGAATAAAATGAGCAACCTTCGTCAACCGGTCCACTACTACCCATATGGAATTGTACCCTTTCTGAGTACGAGGCAAGCCAACAATGAAGTCCATAGTGATTTCCTCCCACTTCCACTCTGGAATCTTCAACGGCTGCAATAACCCTGCTGGCCTCTGATGCTCTGCCTTGACACGCTGACAAGTGTCACAAATAGCCACGTACTCCGCAACGGAACGCTTCATTCCATACCACCAGAATCGTTCCTTTAGATCGTAATACATCTTCGTGCTGCCTGGATGGATAGAATATGCTGTATCGTGGGCCTCACTCAGAATCAACTTCCTGAGGTCATTCACATCCGGCACACATATACGACCCTTGTACCACAAGGTACCCTGATCATCCTCTCTGAAATGAGGAGCCTTGCCAATCTTGAGCAACTCACGAATCTCCTGCAGCTTCTGGTCTTCCTTCTGATGCTGCCTGATCTCAGCCTCTAAAGTGGGTTCCGCCTCGAATGATGTACCCGAGGTGTGATGCAAGAAACCCAGACTCAACTGCTCAAACTCCTCGCATAACTCCTGAGGCATCTGAAAAGCCACGGCCATGTTAACATAGCTCTTCCTGCTCAGAGCATCTGCTACAACATTGGCCTTGCCCGGATGATAGTGAATCTCCAGGTCATAATCCTTGACCAACTCTAGCCATCTTCTCTGCCGCATATTCAGCTCACTCTGAGTGAAAATATACTTGAGACTCTTGTGATCGGTGTAAATATCACACCTCTGCCCAAACAAGTAATGCCTCCATATCTTCAGAGCATGCACAACCGCGGCTAACTCCAGATCATGAGTGGGATAATTCAGCTCGTGCCGGCGCAACTGCTGCGAAGCATAAGCTATCACTCTGCCTTCCTGCATCAGAACGCAACCAAGACCATCCCTCGAAGCATCACAATACACTGTGAACCTCTTGCTCTGGTCTGGCAGAGTAAGGACTGGCGCCGTAGTCAACCTCTTCTTCAGTTCCTCGAAGGCCTTCTGACGCTCATCAGTCCAAAAGAAATCCACACCCTTCTCTAGCAAGGAAGTCAAAGGCTTCGCAATCTTGGAGAAATTCTCAATGAACCTCCGATAATATCCTGCTAAGCCCAGAAAAGAGCGAACTTCCTTCACCGTCTGCGGTACAACCCAGTCAAGCACATCCTTCACCTTCCCGGGGTCCACAGCAATACCTCCCTTGGAGATAACATGACCGAGGAACGGAACCTCGTCAATCCAGAACTCACACTTGCTGAGCTTGGCATACAGCTTGTGCTCTCTGAGCCTCTGCAACACAAGCCTCAGATGCTTCTCATGCTCCGCTTCTGACTTGGAATATATCAGGATATCATCAATAAATATCACCACAAAGGTGTCCAGATAATCCATGAAAACCTTGTTCATCAGATGCATGAAGAAAGCCGGAGCATTGGTCAAGCCGAAGGACATGACCGTATACTCGTATAGCCCATACTTGCAGGTGAATGCCGTCTTCGGGATATCCTCCGAACGAATCCTCAGCTGATGATAACCCGAACGCAGATCAATCTTCGAGAATACACAAGCACCCTGAAGCTGATCGAAAAGATCCTCAATACGGGGCAATGGATGCTTGTTCTTGATAGTGACTGCATTCAGATCCCGATAGTCGACGCACATTCTCTTCGCGCCATCCTTCTTCTCTACAAGCAACACAGGAAAAGCCCAAGGAGAGAAACTGCGACGGATATAACCCTTAGCTAGCAACTCGTCGACAGTCTTCTTAACCTCCTCATGCTCGACAGGAGCCATACGATAGGGCCGCTTAGCAATAGGAGCTGTGCCAGGCAAGAGATCAATAGAAAACTCAATGTCGCGATCAGGCGGCATACCTGGCAAATCATCCGGAAAGACATCCGGGAATTCAGACACCACGCGAATACCATCCGTGGGTCTAGCCTCCATCTGATGAAGAAATCCAGAAGGCTCCGTAGCTCCAACAGTAACCTCCTGACCATCCGGTGCTGACAGAAAAACCGTCCTCTGAGCACAATCTATCCGGACTCCCCACTTAGCAAGAGTCTCCATCCCAAGGATCACATCAATGCCCTCGGAGTCCAGCACCATCAGATTCGCAATGAAACCTACCCCCCTTATGGCCACACTGACTCTGGGACAGAAGACCTGAGACCTCAACTGCCCTCCCGGTGAAGATACTAACATGCACCTCTTTAATGTGCTAGTAGGAATGCCATGATGCTCAACAAAAGACTGGGTGATGAAAGAATGTGTAGCACCAGTATCAAAAAGCACTATAGCAGGATGGGCATTAACCATGAACGTACCAATAACCACGTTAGGAGCCTCGGCCGCTGACTCGGCCGTCACGTGGTTCACCCTGCCCTGAGCTGGGGCCTTGGGCGGTGCTGCACGCCCCTGCTGTCCTGCCTGCGCCTTCCGAGGGCAGACGTTGGCGTAGTGCCCTGGCTCGCCGCAGTGGAAGCACACTCGAGGAAGTGCAGCGGCCTGCTGCCCAGGAGGAGGAGTGGGCGCTCCCTGCCTCTGAGCTGGTGGAGCCGGAGGCGCCGGAAGCCTCTGACCCTGTCCCGTCTGCTGCTGCTGCTGAGGACGAGGCGAAAACTGCTGCCGCTGCTGGTACTGCTGGGGCGGCCTCTGCTGCTGCGGCGGTGGATGCTGATAGCGGGGACGAGTGTTGCTGCCCGAAGGGGATGGAGCCATCTTCCTCTTCTTATCCTCAATCTCCCGGCGCTTACGCTCGGTGTTGAGGGCCGCATCAACCAGCTGGTTGAAGTTGTCGAAGCGGTGGTTCAGCAGCGCATACTGGATGTGATCATCCAATCCCTCCTTGAAGTACTCCTGCTTATCGCTATCACGAGCGACGTCAGCAGGGGCGTAGCGGGCAAGCTGAAGGAAACGGTCACGGTACTCCGTCACCGTCATCGATCCCTGAAATAACGGACACAGATAACAAGGATAGCAATCGCTCAATTGGTCAGGTTTTATGAACGAAAAAAATCAAGGATAGATCAAGCTCAAAAGAAATTGCAGAGAATTCCATTCAAATTTACCTGCTTAAGGGCATGGAACTCCTTCTGCTTCATCTTCATAATGCCCTCAGGAATGTGATGGTTCCTGAAACGCTCACGGAACTGGTCCCACGTGAGAGCATCACGATCCCGAGCTGGGTAGGATTCCCACCAATCAAGAGCGGAGCCTCGCAGTTGCCCTGCTGCGTACAGAACCCGCTCTCGGTCGTCGCACTGCGCAACAACCAACTGGCGCTCCACCGAATGAAGCCAGTCGTCCGCCTGGAGTGGGTCCGTGGCGTGAGAGAAGGTCGGCGGGTGACCTCTCAGGAAATCCGCACGCCTGTCACGGGGCTGAGGCGGCGGAGGAGGCGGTGGCTGAGCATGGATCTGCTGCAGAGCCTGAACGGTGTTGTTCAGGGTAGCCATCATCTGCATCTGGAGCTGGAAGAACTGCTCCGGGGTCAGTGGTGGCGGCATCGGCAGCGGCTGACCAGTACCCTGGTTGTTCTGCTCCTGCTGGTCAGAACCGGAACCGGTGCGCCTGGTGTTCACCATCTGATTGCAACAAACGAAATTTATGAGAAAAGGATATGGTGCAGCTGCGGAAATGAAACTTCGGAAGGATATGACAGAAAGAGAGAAATATAGGTTTTACCCCCAACGTTCTAACTCAATTTTATTATTTAGTTCGAGTTGGGTTAGGTCGATTTGCATGAACAAGTTTAACACCACTAGCCTATGCAATCGACCAAAAATCCAAATCAAACATTTGCACAATAACAAACATTCAATATTCACAACTTAGTCGAGTTTTCCACACTACTCGACTAACACACTCGTTCTAGCATATTTTTATCGGAACAACCTAAGCTTATAACTTATAAGATTAGGCGACTCAGGCCAACGTCTACGGAAAACTCAAGCTACTCTCAGAAAAGACGGGGGAGATAGCAAATCTAGGGCTTAAGACTCAAGGAATAGAAGCAGAAAAATGATGGTTGAAGATTTGCGGAGGCAAGCAAGAGAAAAGAAGTCCTAAACTCGACCAATTCTACCTAGGCTTCATCCTACAGTCGACACAGCTCTGATACCAATCTGTCACACCCGATTTATAAGAACATAAATCGAGCAATCATATATGCGCCAGGATCAAGTCACGCATATATACAACAGATTATCAAGATATCACAACACATGTCAGGAATAACATTAATATAAATCGTAAACGAATCATAAATGAATTATTTTATTACAACCGAATCAAGAATCGGTTCAAGAGTTGCGGAAGCATAAAAGAGATACATGAAGAGCTGGGCGCCACAGGGACGTCGACTGGGAGACAAACGCCTAGAAGTCGTCGAAGCCACTGACGTAATCCTCCACGTTGCCAGGCACTGAGCAGCAGTCGAGGATAGCCGAAATAGAACAGAAGAGTAGAGAGACAAGTGTGAGTACAAACTAGTACTCAACCAGTATAACACAAACTATGAGGCTCTAAGGTTAGCTGACTCAACTGCATTAGCTTTTAATCTTGGCAAGTTTTATTGAAGCTATTTACTAAAAGTGGATGAATTACCATAACCCAAATTGCATAAGAATTAATCAATATTAATTAAGAACTACTGAGAACCATCCAAACCAAAACCACCCGGGGGATCTCCCTAATCAAAGGTTGATAACCCCACTAATCAGACGGAGGATCTGGGCCGCTCATGACTGTGAGCACAGCTGATATATTAGTTTTACACTCTCGAGAGGTTGCACAACTTTACCCACAAGTCGTGAGCTACGCTAGTTGTTCATCACACTTCCTTAGGTGAGATGGCTAGCAAGCACACTACGGGACCGTTACAAAGAATCACGTTGGTAAGGTGTAACCGCTAAGGATTCTGGATCAGCGACGATGGGGCCCACCTCCGGGGGTACAAGACACACAACACAGACCAAGCCGGAGGAGCAGGGACCATTGAAGCTTACCACCCCTCTTGCCCACGCAGGTAAGTTACTCCCGAACCAAAATGACCTAATTAATAAGTCAAGACCGTCCCATTCCAGTCTTGTGGTTGCGCGGTTGTCCCAGGTTGTCGCTCTATGAACCGGTCCTTATGGAGAGTGGCCAACCAAGCACTAAGCACCGTGCTGGCCCCCTAAACCATGTTTCTAATAAAAACATCTTTTAAGGACGCACAAACCACTCAAGCACACAGCACAGAGGGTCGGCTCCAGAATTAAGTTGCATAAGACCATTAATCAAATTAATTAAAAAGGACCGAGATTTGTTATAGCGCAGCAACCTAGCACAACTAACCAAAAATGCAACCCATAGGATATATATAAGGATATAAAGGTGGCTAGGAAATCCTTATAGGTATACAGAACTAAAATGCAGTATGAAATTGTATTTAAAAGTGATAGGAGGTTCATGTTATACTTGCCTTCCTCGTACTCTCCCGGCTGCTGCTCGAACTGCTCGGAAGAGGGCTGCTCCTGGTACTCGTCCAAAGGCTCTGCGTCTACTCACGATCGTAACAGCAACACATGGGCCACACATGCACACACATGCAAACAATAGCAAAATATAAGAAAAACAGTACAACATTACATAGAAACAGCACACAAAACTAGTCTAAAGCTATTCTACGCGTTACAACGATCGCGTGGATATAAAGAACACCTAAAACGGAGCTAAAACGCGAAAACTGCGCTCGAAACAAGATCCAGGGACTTACTTGTAAGAAAAACATGACTTACAGGGGTTTCTGCACAAAAACCGAGGACTTAAACATAAATAAACCCTAGACTCAGGGGCTAGCGCGAGAAAAACCCAAGATGTGGACCGCGGGTTCAATTTCCAGAGAAGCCAGGGGGTCAAACGGGAAGAAAAGGACTTGTTTGCAAATACTTTTGACTCACGGGTGGACTGCGGGTTTATTTCCAAGAAGGCCGGGGTCTCTTTAGCAAAAACACCGATGCTGACCGGTACGCTGCCGTTTGACTCGCGCACGGGATGGATCTGGGCCACTGGATCGGCATCGGACCATTCAGAGAGACGAGGGGAGGCCCGGGGCGGCGATTGCTCGCCGGCGACTACTTCCGCGGCGGCGTTTCACCGGAGATGACCGAACTTCGTGCTCCGGGCTCGGATCTGGACGACGTCAAGCCCTAGAGGTCGAGCATGACATGGGGAACTCATCTAGGCACTACAGAAGGCGAGCTGGGGCTCGGGTAGGTGATCCCCACGACGAGGGCGGCTCAGGGCGGCGGGTAACGCCGGCGAGCGGTGTTCCAAGCACTCGGGGCATCTAGAGACTACAACATCGGGTGCAAAAGAACCGGGGAGAGAAGGCGAAGCTCACCGAGGCGGAGATTGGCCGGAACTGCGGCGGAAAAAGGCCAGCGGCAAGGTCCTGCGGCAGAGAGGATCGGGTGCTCGCGGGGAGGGATGTTGCCGGAACTCTCCGGGCTCCGATCACCGTGGATCGTCGTGTGGGGGTCCTGTGAAGGCGACAGGGGGATTAGAGGAGTCCGAGGATCACCGGCGACCAAGAATCGCGGTTGCGGGGCATCTCACCGGCGTCGGCCTCGACTCCAGTTCCAGCGTGAGCGGGGCTCGGGGTTTGATACAGATACCCTGGACGGCTTCCTAATGACGAGATGGAGCTACCGCAGCTCTTGGCTGGAGCTGGAAGCTACCGGAGCGGTGGATCCGCGGCCGAGCAGGGGCGCCGGGCGGCGGAGCAAGGCGGCCGTGGGGCTTGGGCGTCGGTGGCGGCTACGGGTTTAGGGTTAGGGTTCAGGAGGGGTTTGTGCGGCTCTTTGTAGGGCGGCGGAGCCACACTGGCGCGCGGGCCCGGGGAGAGAGGGTCGCCGGCGAGATCGGAGACCGTTGCGCCGGGGAGGAAGAAGGAAAGGGGGAAGAGGGCGCTGACTCGTGGGACCAACTCGCCAGAGAGAGAAGGGAGAGAGCGAGGAGGGGCGCTGGCTCGGGCTAGGGAAAAAGAAATGGGCCGGCTTGGCCCATGCGGGAGAGGAGGAGAGAAGAGAGGAGGCCCGAGGGGAAAGGGAGACTGGGCTGGGCCAAGGAGAGGGTTTGGGCTGCCTATCTTTTATTCTTTCTCCTCTCCTTTTCTTTTTCTATACTCCACTAATTCGAACAAATCTAATTGAATTCAAAATACAATTTGAATTCAAATCTATAAACTCAACACAATTAAAAAAAATGCTGCGGCATGAATGCACAAACATGTTGCTCTTATAATAAATTTTATTTTCTTGTGTTTTTAATTACTTTAAATACCACAAAAATTAAGGAAAAGACTGGAAAATTTATTTAAGCCCAAATAAATTCATTAAAATTTAAAGAAATTACCTCAGGGTGTTACACCGATGGTGCTAGAGACCGCTGTAGTCACATGGCTGGAAAGCTTCACGAAAGACTCCATCGACTCCTGGGATGATCTGAAGGCTGTTTTCACCGACAACTTTCAAGGGGCGATTACTCGAGCAGGTACTCATCACGACCTGCCTCAATGCAAATAGGAACAAAACGGGCTCCTGCGATCCTACACTTGCTGCTTTTTCAACACACACGCCACCATCATCAACATCTCCGAGCAAGACATCATCGATTGCTTCCACAATGGCATCATCGACCAAACTCTCTTTAGAGATTTTGGCCGCAACCGACCCAAGACCATCACGGGGCTCCACAACATGATGCATGCTTGGGCGGACCAAGAGGAGTAGGAGCGCGATCACTTCTCAAAGCGCGGTAACGACTACCACAACAACAACAAGCGGGGAACGACCACTGTAACGACAAAGTCAGTGGAACTACTCGGGATCCTCCCGAAAGCGCAAGCCAGATGATCTAGTCGTGGCTGTTGAGCGCCCCCCGCAAGGCAAGAAGTCGGGAATGACGTAGGAGCAGTTTGAGAAACTCCTGCACAAGGAGTTTGAGAAACTCTTGCACAAGCAATCGAGTGCTACAACCTTTGAAGAACCTTCAACGCCCCACCTCTTGACAAGAATGCCAACAAGAAGGGCAAAGGCAAGGAGGATGATGAACCAGAAGACAAGTCAGGAGGCGCCCAATTCCAAAACGCATCGAAGACTATCAACGTCATCTTTGGCAGCGAATCCGGCTTCTCTCTAAATGAGCTCAAAAGCTAACACTCCGCGAGATTTTGTCTATCGTGCCGGCGGTACCACGACCATTCCAATGTTCAGAGGTCCCCATCTCGTTTTCAAGAGTTGATTAGTGGACTAGCTTCTCAGAGCTAGGAAAATTCCCGCTCATGCTAGATCTAGTGGTGGCCAGTGTTAGGCTCACCAGAGTACCATCGATGGAGGAAGCGGCCTCAACCTTCTCTTTGCGAGTACTTGCAGATGATGGGGTTGGATATCACAAATATGCTTACCCCAAGTAAAACTCCTTTCTACGGCATCGTACCAGGGAACTCGGCTACACCACTCGGGATCGTGACCCTACCAGTCACATTCAGCATGAGGGAAAACTACAGGACCAAATACATTAAATTCGAGGTGGCAAACTTCGAATCCTTGTGCCACGCTACCTTGGGAAGACTTGCATTGGCCAAGTTCATGGCCGTGCCTCACTATGTCTACAAGCTTCTCAAGATGCCAGGAAAGAGTGGGGTGCTCACCTTCCAAGGTGACGAAGAAGTCGTACGACTGCGAGCAGGAGGCCATCGAATATGCTTCAACATCCCGCGTGCCGAATCCTTCATCAGAAGTACTCACGGCCGCACAGCAGCTCTCCCAGTCTGGGCTGGAGATCCCGACGAAGAAGGTGAACCACTCCAAGGTGCAGACCACCGGGGAAGTGGCACTCAAGGTGATCTAGCTGCAGGAGGCTGATCCATCCAAGATAGGCCTGATTGGCATAGGGCTCGGCGACAAATAGGAATGCACGCTCATCAGTTTTCTTAGGGCCAATCAAGACATATCGCGTGGAAACCAGCGGATATACTAGGTGTGCCCAGTGAGCTGATTGAGCATAGTTTGAAAGTGAATACTAAGGCCATCTCTAAGAAGCAGCAACTTCATAGGTTCGCTCCAGACAAAAGGGAAGCAATCAAAAAAGAGATAGCTAAACTACTCACGGCTGGTTTCATCAAAGACGTGTTCCACCCGGAGTGGTTAGCTAATCCTATCCCTTTAAAGAAGAAGAATAAAAATGAATGGAGGTTGTGTGTTGATTATACCGATCTCAACAAGCACTACTCGAAGGATACCTTTGGGCTACCACGCATCGACCAGGTCATTGATTCCATCGCCGGTCGCGTTCTACTTTGCTTCCTTGATTGCTACCCGGGCTACCATCAGATTGTCCTCAAGGAAGAAGACTAGATCAAGATTGCTTTCATCACACCTTATGGTGTGTATGCTTATATGACAATATCCTTTGGGTTGAAAAACACAGGCGCAATATACCAGCAGGTGATTTAGCTATGCTTTGCCGACAAGGTACACCGCAATGTGTAGGCCTACATGGATGACGTGGTCATCAAGACCCGAAACCATGATGACTTCATTGCGGATCTAGAAGAAACCTTCAATAGCCAACGCAAGTTCCGATGGAAGCTCAACCCGACAAAGTGCATATTTGGTACCGGGGAAACTACTCGGGTTTATCATCAGTCACCGAGAAATTGAGGCAAACCTGGAGAAAATCACTACCATCACTGACATGGGGGCTCCGGCCACAGTCAAAGATGTCCAGAAGCTCACAGGGTGCATGGCAGCCCTGAACAGATTCATCTCTCGACTTGGGGAACGGGGACTACCCTTCTTCATGTTATTAAAATGACAAGACAAGTATAAGTAGACAGAGGAGGCGGAGCAGGCACTGCAGGACCTTAAACATCACCTACAGTCGCACCCCCCTCGTCCTCACGGCTCCATTACCAGGCGAGAACTTGCTACTCTACATCACTGCGACTACTCATGTGATCATCACAACCATCGTGGTGGAGCGGTCCGAGGAGGGCCTTGCATTTGGTGTGCAGAGGCCGGTGTATTTCATCAACAAAGTACTCTTTGAATCAAAGTCCCATTACCCACCAATTCAGAAACTTCTCTACGCAATACTCATTACATCCAGGAAGCTCCGCCACTACTTTGGCGAATACCAGATCTCAGTTGTCACTGATTTTCCATTGGAGGATAATCTCCATAATCGGGATGCCACTGGACGCATCTCCAATTGGGTAGTGGAGTTAGGAGCTCTCTCTATTGACTTCAAGTCATGCCCAGCCATCAAGTCGCAGGCACTAGTTCATTTCATAGCAGAGTCGCAGGAAAATCAGATTCTGACTCTAGTTGACAGGCCAGAGCATTGGGTAATGTATATTGATGACTTTATCAAGCTCGAAGGCGGTGGTGATGGAGTACTCTTCATATCTCCAAAGGGTGAGCAAATCAAGTATGTTCTTCAAATCCTTTGGAAAGTGTCCAAAAACGAGGCCGAGTATGAGGCGCTTCTACATGGGCTTCGCCTAGCGATCTCCCTCAGCATCAAGCGACTAATTGTCTACGGTAACTCCTTATTGGTTGTTCAACAAGTCAACAAGGAGTGGGGCTGCAACAAAGAAGCTATGGATGCATACATAATGGAAGTATGGAAGCTGGAAAATACATTCTCAGGGCTAGAGATTCATCATGTGATCCGAAACAACAATGTTGGAGCAAACGTACTATCCAAGATTCATCATGTGATCCGAGACAACAATGTTGGAGCAAACGTACTATCCAAGCTGGGTTCTACCCCTTCTTAGTTTCCAGCAGGTGTATTTGTCCATGAGCTTAAGCACTCATCCATCAAGATTCCGGCTCAAGGTACCACCGATCTAGGTCCACACGAACCAAAATGGGAGTTCATGATGCTGGAAGAAGATTGGAGGGAACCTTACATCAACTTAATCAAGGACCAGAAACTACCCGTGGGCGTCTCTTAAAGGAGCACAGCAGTTGCTCGCATCATGAGACGGAGCAAGGGATTTGTTATGGTTAACAACAAGATTTACAAGTGCGGTGCATGTTCAGGCATCCTCATGAAGTGTGTCACAAGCGAGGATGGCTATAACATTCTTCGTGAAATTCATGATGGATCCTACGGCAATCACGCAGCCTCAAAGACACTAGTCGGGAAGGCATACAGGGCAAGCTTTTACTGGCCCACAGCAGTATCAGACACTGAAGATCAAGTCCGCAGGTGCCCCAATTGCTAGTTCTTCATAAAGCAATCACATGTCCCAGCTCATAATCTTATCACCATCCCACCATCTTGGTTGTTTGCTTGCTGGAGCCTTGATATGATCGGGCCACTGACAACAGCGTCAGGAAGTTTCACTCATGTGTTGGTAGCCATCGATAAGTTTACAAAGTGAATTGAATACAAGCCGATTACCAAGCTCACACCTAGTAGAGCAGTCGGCTTCATCTGCGATATCCTGCATCGGTCCGGTCTCCCCAACAGTATCATTACCGATCTGGGTACTAATTTCACAACACACCAGTTCCGGGAATTCTGCGAGAATGCAGCCATTGAGGTTAAATATGTGTCAGTTGCCCACCCAAGAGCCAATGGTCAGGTTAAGAGGGCCAATGGCATGATCCTTGATGGTTTGAAGAGACTTTAAGATGAGAACTACAAAAAAAAAGATGGCAAGTGGATCAACGAGCTTCCACATGTCGTCTGGGGGCTAGGGACTCAACCTCCAAACCCATAGAACATACCCCTTTCTTTCTTGTCTATGGGTCAGAAGCAATCCTCCCTTCGGACATCATGCGGAATCTCCAAGACTAGAAATGTATGACGAAGGCGAAGCTGATGAAGCAAGGCAGTTAGAACTGGACTCGGTTGAAGAAGCAAGATGCTATGCAATCCAATTGGCTCATTATCTTCAAAGAGTCAGACACTACCATAGTCGCTGGAGAGGTCATTCAGCATTGGTGACTTAGTCCTCCATCGCATCCAAGACAAGACAGGGCTAATAAGCTCAACTCGTGATGGGAAGGGTCTTTCATCGTACCAAAAGTTACAAGGCTAGGGTCATATCAATCATAGTACCCTGATGGCCAAGAGATCCCAAACTCCTGGAACACAGAGCATCTATGGAAGTTTTGTCCATAAGTATAATTTATACACAACTTGTCAAGCTGCATGATAGCATGATTATTAATAAAGAGTTGTTATTGTCCCAAAATGACTACTTTTTAATTCAAAAACTAGATTGTAAAACTTGGAGACTTTAAGCCACGAGTACTAACAATAAGCTATGCTAAGTCTAAAGGGGTTTACTCGGGGGCTGTGCCACGAGTTCTCTCAATATGACTATTCCATAGTCCACGAGGCTAGAACACGAGTAATACTTGATAATAACATATTCCAGTAACAGCTACGACTACTTGTCTCATGTAGACAGTAGCTACAGAAGCGATTTCTGAAGGGGTTACCATGCCCATATTACCAGTTAGGCTCCGAATACCTGCCACGAGTAGTAAGTGCCAAATAACTTAAGAGGCCATTGAGCTTCCTGGGCATCCCCGCCCAGTTCAACCTCTAGCGGGCGTTGTACCACCTGAGGGCGTACCCTAAGAAGGGGACGCCTGACGTGGTGGGAGGGGCTGCGTTCTCACTTTGCCAGGGGGCAAAGTACTTGGAGGCTGGCCTCAAGGACATCAACAAGAAATGGGTGGAGGAGTGATTCGTGGTGGCGAACCGTGCTCTAGGTCTTTCGCCTCGGACCAGGTATCCCCCAGTCCTCACTGACAAATGGGAGGAGATGCCCTCCGAGGACGAGATGGTCTAGGTGAGGGTCCTGATGGCCGAGCTGCTAGAGCTCAAGGCCAAGAAGCTGACCGGGGCCGTCATGGCCCTATCATTCTCCAAGCGGCTGACCCAGCCGATCCAGGACAGGGTCCGCCCAGGCTACAAGTACTCGGGGTCAGGAGGACCCAACTCGGATGATGATCCGTAAGTCCCCCCACACAGAGGTAGCAAGCCGGGTCACTCGCATCGTGAGTGGGGAGGTTTGCAACAAGGGCTGCCCAAAGGTGTACTGCCTCAAGGGGCCCACCACTAAGGGAAGCACCATTGTCTGCCTAGTTGTTTTGATTTCCTTGTCGAAGTCCGTTGAATTTGAAATTCGTAAGAGATAGCACCGGTTAGGTTGTGACAATATCCGGATTCTTGCAGGAGAGGGTATTGGAGATCTGGTCTCCTGCACCACTGCCGGAGGGGCAGTAGGGGAAGGCGATTGACCCACCTGCCGGGTAGCACAGCCGGCGGTGGGGACATTGGATTATGCCTCCAACTCCTCCATTGAGAGTGAGTTGAAGGATGTTGTGGAGGTGGCGAGGCCAGTTTCCGGAGCCGGCTCCATGACGAGGAGGAGGTGCACTGTCGTGCGCAAGGTGGCGATCTTCAAGGCACCAAAGGGGGCCACTCACCTGCAAGGTGGGGGCGCCTCCACATTAGTAAACTACACATAGTACTAGTCGAGAACTAGTAAATGGAGTAGTACTTGAAGTATGGGAGCGATGCCCCTTCAATAAACTACACGTGGTACTAGCCGAGAACTAGTAAATGGAGTAGTACTGGAAGTGTGGGAGCGATGCCCCTTTAGTAAACTACACACAGTACTAGTCGAGAACCAAGTAGTACTGGAAGTATGAGAGTGATATCCCTTCAGTAACCATGCTGCACTGCAGCTGAAAACTCAGGATACAAGTTGGCTAAGGGTAAAAACGGCGTAGATGCTCGATATTCCAGGAGTTTGGGACCTTGTGGCCATCAGGGTACGCTAAGCGAAATGACCCTGGTCCTGTAACCTTGAGTACGATGAAGGGTCCCTCCCATAGCGAATTAAGCTTGTGCAGCCCGGTCTCATCCTGAATGCGGCGAAGGACCAAATCTCCAATGTTGAAAGATCTTGCTTGGACATTCTAGTCGTGGTAACGACGGACGCCTTGTCAGTAGCGAGCCGACTGAAGCAAAACATTGCATTTGACTTCTTCTACCGAGTCAAGCTTGAGATGTCTTGCATCATTAGCCTCGCCATCTTTGTACATCTCCAGTCGAGGAGATTGCCACATGACATCAGCAGGTGGTATGGTAATGAGGTTGTGAGCCGGGACGTGGGGTGCTTGCTGAAGAATTGGCAGTTTGTAGACCGGCGAACGAGTGCTTCGACGTCTGCCAAAGTAGTCGGCCAGTAGAACCCGGATCTGAAGGCTTTCCCAACTAGCGTGCGAGAAGCAGCATGGTTTCCGCACGCGCCTTCATGAATCTCCTTGAGTATTTCTTTGCCTTCCTCTGTGCGGACACACTTCATGAGTATGCCTGATGCTGATCCACGCTTGTATAAGTTGTCCTCAACTAGAACGTACCCTTTGCTACGCCATAGGATGCGTGCAGCCTCAACGCTTTTTGGGTCAACGCTGGGAGGTAGTTTGTGCTCCTTGATGAAGTCGAGAAAAGTCACGCGCCAGTCGCCCTCGATCATCAAGACCTCTCGGTCGGGTTCTATTGGACCCTGAGCTATGGTGCTTTGATCTGGTGTCTTGATGGATGGATGATGCAATTCATGGATGAAAACTCCTTGTAGGACATTAGCTCGATCGGAATCCAGTTTCGAGAGCACATCCACTCATACATTGTTTTCGCGAATCACATGATGAATTTCCAGGCCCGAGAACTTGTTCTCGAGCTTGCGTATTTCCACAATGTACACGTTCATAGTGTCCTTGTTGATATCCCACTCTTTGTTGACCTATTGGATCACTAGCAAGGAGTCGACGTAAACAAGTAGTCGCTTGATGCCCAGAGAGACTACTAGGCGTAGCCCGTGCAGCAGTGCCTCGTACTCGGCTTCGTTGTTCAAGACCTCAAATAGTATTTGGAATACATATTTGAGTTGTTCTTATTTTCAACAGATGAAGAGTACTCTCACGCTATCACTTGTGAGCTTGAGTGAGCCGTCGAAGTACATCACCCAATGCTCTGGCAGGTTGGCTGGAGCTTCCACTTGGCTTTCTTGCCATTCTACCATAAAGTTGACTAGTGCCTACGACTTGATGGCCGTTCGGGGCATGAAGTCGAGAGTAAGGGCCCCCAATTCCACTGCCCACTTGGAGATGCGCCCAGTGGCGTCCCAATTGTGGAGAATATCTGCCAATGGGAAATCAGTGACCACAAAGATGTTGTGTGCGTTAAAATAGTGGCGAAGCTTTCTGGAGGTGATGAGTATAGCGTAGAGTAGTTTCTGAATTGTTGGGTAACGAACCTTGCATTCAGAAAGAACTTCACTGACAAAGTAGACTAGCCGCTGCACACCGAAGGCATGGCCATCCTCCTGGTGTTCCACCATGATTACCGTGCTGATGATGTGAGTAGTCACGATGATGTAGAGTAACATGTTCTCGCCTGTTTGTGGAGCCGTCAAGATAGGGGGCGATTGTAGATGGTGCTTGAGATTTTCCAGTGCCTGCTTCGCCTCCTCGGTCCACTAGAACTTGTCCTGTTGTTCGAGCAATTTGAAGAAGGGTAATCCCTATTCTCCAAGTCGCGAGATAAATCTATTCAGGGCCGCCATACAGCCTGTGAGCTTCGGCGTCCATGTCTGTAATGGCGGTGATCTTCTCCGGGTTCGCTTCAATTCCTCGGTGACTAATGATGAAACCGAGTAGTTTCCCTTGTGGCACGCCGAAGACGCACTTGGTTGGGTTGAGCTTCCACTGGAACTTGTGTAAGCTATTGAAAGTTTCCTCGAGATCAGAGATGAACTCATCGTGGACTCTGGTCTTGATGACCACGTCATCAATGTAGGCTTCAACATTGCGATGTAGCTGATCAGCAAGGCATAATTGGATAGCCCGCTGATAGGTGGTGCCTGCGTTCTTCAACCCGAAGGACATAGTTGTGTAGGCATATGCTCCAAAAGGGGTGATAAATGCTGTCTTGATCTGATCTTCTTCCTTGAGAGCAATTTGATGGTAACCCAAGTAGCAATCAAGGAAAGAAAGCAGGACGCAACCAGTAGTAGAGTTAATGACTTGGTCGATGCATGGGAGCGCGAAGGGATCCTTCAGGCAGTGTTTATTGAGATTAGTATAATCCACAACCATCCTCCATTCATTATTTTTTTTAGAACTAGTACAGGGTTGGCTAACCACTCGGGGTGGTAGACTTCTTTAATGAAACCAGTCGCGAGTAGTTTTGCTAACTCCTTCTTGATGGCCTCCCTCTTGTCCAGGGCAAAGCGTTGTAGCCGCTGCTTCTTCGGAATGGATTTGGGGTCGACTTTTAGGCAATGCTTAATCAACTCCTTGGGCACGCCCAGCATATCCGCTGGTTTACACGCGAATATGTCATGGTCGGCCCTAAGAAAGCTGATGAGTGCACTTTCCTATTTGTCGTTCAAGCCGCCTCCAATCAAAGCAGTCTTGGATGAGTCACCTTCTTGCAGCTGGATGGCCTTGATGCCAATGTCGCTGGGGTTGGGTTTTACCCTGAACTGGCTAGGCCTCTGATTGGGGATCTCCATCTCTGAGTCGGTGAGCTTTTGCACGGCCGAGAAGACTTCCGCACAAGGTTCTGGCATGCGTGATGTCGTGGCGTACTCGATCACCTCTTGGTCGCAGTCGTACGACTTCTTCAAGTCGCCACAAAACATGAGTACACCTATCTTGCTTGGCATCTTGAGTAGTAAGTAGATGTAGTGAGGCATGGCCATGAATTTGGCCAAAGTTGGTCTGCCGAGGATGGCGTGGTATGAAGACTCGAAGTCAGTCACCTCAAACTTGATGTACTACGTGCGGTAGTTATTTTTCATCCTGAAGGTGACTGGCAGGACCACTAAACCGAGTGGTGTAGCCACGTTTCCCGGGACGATGCCGTAGAACGGAGCTCTGCTAGGGGTAAGCATCTTGGAGATGTCCAGCCCCATCTTCTTCAATGCACTCGCAAAGAGCAGGTTGAGGCCGCTCCCGCCATCGATGAGTACTCGAGTCAACTGTGAGCCCGCCACGATAGGATCTAGGACGAGCGGGAATTTCCCCGGCTCCGAGAAGCTAGTCCACTCATCATCCCTAGAGAAGGAGATCGGGACCTCACTGTATCTCAGTGGTTTCTGTATGACGGGCTTGACAGAGAGGATTTCACGTAGGGTCAGCTTCTGCGCGCGCTTCGAGGGGAAGCCACCATCTCCACCGAAGATGACGTTGACGACATTCTTCAAGTCTTGGAAATCTTGAGCCCTCAACTTGTCACCCTTGTCGTCGTCCTCCTGATCCTTCCGCTTTTCGTCTTGAGGAAGGAGTGGAGCGTTGAGTGACTTGCGGAGGCTGACACACTCGAAGAGCATATGTTGTGACTTCGGGTGAATCGGGCATTGTTTGTGCAGAACTTTCTCAAACTGTGCTTGATTGCTCCCCGACTTCTTGCCCTGTGGATGGCACTCAACAGCCGCGACTTCTTGGTCTGACTTGCATTTTGGGGATTCCCCGAGTTGTTCCGCTGGCCCTTGTTGAAGTGGTTGTTGCTGTTGCCCTGCTTGTCATTGTTGCGCTTAGGGAACATCATTCTCCTCGTCCTCCTGGTTAGCCCACCGTGCCATCATCTCACGCAGTTCCACGGCAGTAGTCGGGTGGTTGCTTGTCATTGTTGCGCTTAGGGAACATCATTCTCCTTGTCCTCCTGGTTAGCCCACCGTGCCATCATCTCACGCAGTTCCACGGCAGTAGTCGTGGTAGGTGTGCTTCGAGAAGAGGCCATTCTGGAAGCAGCGGATGACGTCCTCCTCGGTAATGTTGGCAATGGTGGCTCGCATCTCGAAGAAACAGCGGGTGTAGGCCCTTAGGGTCTCGTTCAACTCCTGCTTAACCTAGAATAAATCATGACGAGTACCTGCTCAGATCATGGATCCTAGAAGTTGTCGATAAAGGCCCTCTTGAGATCCTCCCAGGAGTCGATGGACTTTGGTTTGAGGCTTTCGAGCCAAGTGAGGGGCGCGGATTCCAAGGCTACCGAGAAGTAGAGTGCTTGGTGGAGTTGGATCCCCCTGAGACCTTGATGGCGATGGACTAGCAACGAATCCACTAGCGTGGATCTTGCTTGCCATCGTACTTGGGGATGCCGACTGGTTTAAAATCCTTGGGGTACGATTTCTCGGTGATGTTGGAAGTGAAAGCGGGGAAGCGATCACTATCGTCGGTATCTTGATATCTATCGAGTCGGTCCATTCTCCTTGCCTAGATAATGCACCGCGCGTCGTGACCGTTGATGATCTTCTGCCTTAGATCAGTCGTACAAACGTTTAGAAGGCTGGCCTCGGGTGGAATTTTGCCGAGGCCTTGGGTCGTGCCGGCTGCGGGGTGGGCGCCTTGGTTGTTGCACCTCTTGTTCAATGTTGCCACACGCGGATTGCTGGCCCTAGCGATTGTTGTGGCCGACTAGATTGTCCTGGTTGCGGTGGCAATTGTCGCTCCCTCAAGATCTAAAACCTCCTCCAGGGGTGCGACTGACCTGCGTAGAGTCACCATGGCGCTCAGTTCTCGAGAGCATGTTCCGAGTTGAGGGCATTGGGTGTTGCCCATCGAGTTGCACGAGCGCGCGCTAGGTTAGGTATTGCAGCCTTTGTATCTGGAGGTTTGGTGGTAGTTGTTGAGCTAGAACTGCTGCTTCTGCAATGGCATCGATCGGGGTGCGATACTCCTGATCTTCAGCTGCTATGAAAGTGTTGTTGAGGTTCCTCTGGTACAGTGGGTTGCGTGCACAGTTTTTTGCATTCCGCCTGCACTTGGCACGCTTGGGTTTCTTCAACCGTCAGATCCTTCTGTACTCCTCATTCTCGACCTGAGGGGCGTCCGCCGTACGTTCATCGGCAGATACGTCCGCGAGTAGTTCGGCGTCATACTCAGGACCCGGCTCATCATCATCCGCATTACGAAGGGAAGCCATGCAGACTTGATGATCCGGCGAGCTCTCAGCCGTGTGGCTGTACTCGACTAGTTCTGTGCTGCCCTCTCCCTCTTCAGAGATGCGAGAGAGGGGTTTGCCTTCTTGAAAAGGCAGTTCCTGCGTGAAGGCCACAAGGCGGGAGTCGTATTCGAGTAGCTCAGAGGGCTCTAAGCCCTTCCAGTACACGAACTGACCTTGTGGTGTAGACGTTATTGTCAAACCCAGGTGACTACCCGAAAAGGATTTGGGGTTGTCAGGTAAGTCCGAGTGGTTGTCGAAAACAGGGGCCTCCCGACAGGCGGTGGCTCCATCATCTCCAAGCTTGAGCAGACGATCTAAGTCCTCCTCCAAGTCAGAGAGGGACTCAGATCGTGCGGCCTCTTCGTTGACCGAAGCGGGATTGCGTGAGTCTGATCCGAGAAGTCCTGGTGCAGCACGAGTTGAAGTTGTGTAAAAAACGGACATCCTCTCGATCTCTCTGGCAAGACCGGGGAGCAGCAACTCATCGAGGATGTCGACGAACTCATCGAGGTCGCTGCATCGACTTGCTACAAAGGCTTCCGGCTTCCTGGAGTCGGCTAGGTGGCCGTTGAAACCACCCGAGCCGTTGGTGATGCAAATCTAGGAGCCGAAAACGAGCGTTGTGCCCTCATCGAGCATGGTGCTGGTGAAGCTGAAAAATATCATCGAGTTCTTTGGTGGATGCTCGATAAACACTCCTACCTGGCACGCCAGCTATCGGTGTTTTACTGCCAAACCCACCGAGGGATACCCCCGAGATGGTGAGTTGTAGGTAAGGTGTCGCCGAGATTAGGAACTCGAAGGTACAAGGAACACAAGGTTTAGATAGGTTCGGGCCGCCGAGAGTGTAATACCCTACGTCCTGTGTGGTGGTTTGTATTGCCTTAGGTGTTGATTGGAGTGATCTTGTTTGAAGGGGGTCTCTGCCCGCCCCTATGTAGTTTGGGGGGACAGGGTTATATAGAAATCCTAACCAGATACGAGCTCAGAAGTCCTTCCCGAGTACTATTCGGGTAGTCTCCTTCTGTTCTGACTAGTTCTACTACGGTACGAGTAGTTCTACTATAGTACGAGTAGTTACAATTGATGTAGGGAGTGGATCATGTCCCATTCCTTATCCTACAATATGTACACTATGTGCGCAGTCCCATAGCTCCGGATCTGACAAAGACCTCCCCTCCCTGTAAATATAAATGGCCAAAGCCGATTGAGGGTATCTAATCGATCAATCTTTCTATCTCTTTATCGTTTTCATCTTTTATTTCGTTTACCCTACTTTGTCCAACCCGTTGTGCTGTTCTTCTCTCATCTCCATGGCTTGAGGAGGCGTCCTAGCTGGCCTGCCAAGCCTAGGACAACCCAAGGTGTGTTTGCCCTGAAAGGTCCCTCCCGGGCGGGCGTTTGTTGGATCTTCGTCGGGATCCCCGATGAAACCTGTCTGACCGAATCTCGTAGGGTCATTGCAAGGAGCCCTCCGTGAGGTGCACGTGATATGCTTGTGTGATGGCGCATGACACGTTTTCACGCCAACACACTTTTTGGCAACTCCATTAGGGACGAGAATCTGGCTATCATGGCTGATCCATCAAACTCTAGTAGTATGATGGCACTTGAAGGATTGACTGAAGAACTACTCAAGGTTGTCAATGAAAAATTGCTTCCTCACCATTATCGGGTAGCGAAACAATGCGACATCATGATGAAGATATCTGTCATCAACGAGTTGAGGATGAACGATCTACCAAAGCATAGTAATTCCACATCCAGCTTTATAAGTGGTTTGCTTACTTTTGTGGATGATTGGATTAATAAAAAGAAGAGTGTGGATCCAATTCCTATTATTCAAAAGTTGGCTATTGAGAAGGTGGCTAATAATCCTTTCAAAAATTTACCGACTTGTGATGTTGCTGGTCAAGATACAGTTCAACCATTTCAAACTGAAATTGTTGACCCAAAAACCCCTAGCGAGAGCATAGTAATTGTATCTGGTACTTCCACACTGGGGGAGGGACAAAGCAAAGGCAAAGGTAGGTTATGCCAAAACCGGACTGACCGATTTTTCGAGGGTTTCTCAAAATAAGCCCAAATCAAAGATGGTGAAACCCAAAAAACAAGAGATTGGTGTTTGGAAAACAGTTGAAGCCAAAGGCCGTAGAAAGCTTCAAAAGGAAAAGCTGAATTCTATTCATGGAGAGCTTCCGGCTAAATCCAAAAGGCAAAAGAAATTCAATGATACTAGTCGACCAAGATTTCCAAAGCACTCAAAATCTACTCCAAGACAGCGATTCCATGATTAGAATCGGCAATGGAATTATTCTCCTATGACAATGTTGTTTCCACTACATGGATCACATATGCCTATGCCATATGGGCCTTATTGTAACATGCTTTATTCTTGTCCATTATGGTATTATAATTCATGTATACCGCCTCTTCCTAGATATTTGTGTTCAGATTACATTATCTATACGGAGCTGGCAATTAGTAAGCCATCACCTATAAATGATGATCGTTTTGATAGAAGAATTCGGTCTGCACAGAAAAGGAAGCATAAGGTGATTAAGCAAGTCTATCATGTCCAAAATGATGGTAGATTAAATGAAAATTCAGATTTGACACTAGACATATAAAAGCCGAACAAAAGAGTAAAGGAAAAGATACAAGAGCTTATACCAGAACTCCAGAAGATGACTCCAGAACCCCAAGGCTATGCTCGACTCGACTCTAACTCCCAACTACTATCCTAACTCAACTAAAGTAGAAGTTAAGTAGATAGCTCCTCTTGGTGTGTGTTAATACCTGGCGCAAATGACCCTATTTATAGTGTTTAGGAAGCTTGGGGTACTTGTAGGAGTGAGCTGAGGTCGGTAGCAGTGGGCCCGTGTTTGGTCGAACACATGCAGTTTGGCCGAACCACTTGTTCCACCGACTTGGTCATCCAATGCTCTAGATCGCTTCCTGAAGTTGGTAACTTTCTGTCCGAGGTGGTTAAGCATGCGTAGGGGGTCAAGAGGGGTTCGGCCGAAGCCCATAGATTTTGGAAGCCCTCCATTCCACCGACACTGCTCTTGGACGGTGTGTGGTGCATTCCTCATGTGGGTAGCTGGTGAGTTCAGTTCATTTTCTTTCTTTTGTGGGCCCATGAATCCATGGTTGTTTTCATGCAACCCTTGGATCAAACCGCCATTGAACCAATGCATAGGATTTGTTCTCCTTGTGTTTCCTTGCATGTGTGCGAACCTGAGCTGGATTGGGCTCTGCTTGTGTTCGGTCAAACTCAATGTGTTTGGCCGAACATGAGTTTCTTCGGTTCGTGCCGGTTTTTGGTCTGCTGATCCTTGCACCAAATACCCAACAAAATTTGTGAAACTTTATTAGTTTAATAAAAATGATCATGTTTCTTGTCATGAACTCCATTTTATTCCGAGAATGTGGTGGTCGATTATTGAGATAACAACCGCCAACAAGTGTACATGATCTTGATCAAGCAAACATGAAGAACATCTCACTAGGGTTACAAAATTTGATAAGGCTCAATGTAAAAATAAGGCACATATGTATATAATTTCTTTCATGAAGATTGACATATGGTTTTGGTAGAACAGATACGAGGAGTTTGTAAAGCTATTGGTGATTTTCTTTTTTGACATAAAAATTTCCCAGTCATATAAGTAGGCGAAGCATGGATCCTTTCATCAAACCGTATCTTACTTTTCAACAGCTTAAATATTATGGGTTCCCTAAATTGTGATTTAGTGAGGAATAAAGTTTATGTAAGTAAATCAAAATGAAGCATGTGGTCAGAGGATGCCATTAAGTTCAATTATTTTAAGATTGGTCATTAGAATTTTATTTGAACTCATGGATCAGGAAAAAAAAGGTTAGAACGTGCAAATCGAGGTGTGGGAAAGAAAGGAGGCTGAGCGGGCCCACCTTAGGTTCGGCGGAACCCGAACCACAACTTTGGCTGAACCAGGTTTGAGCCTACTTGGTCTAATTCTTCTCGTGTGGGTTCGTTCGGTGTTGCATGTTGTGTTGTGTAGGGGTGATTGCGAGTGTATGTGTGTCAAAATACCGAGAAATCTTCCCTACACTTGGACCTTTCTTTATTCATCAGATAAAAATAAATAAAAATAATGAGGACTTTACCGGCCTTAATACCAGGGAGTTAATTTTTTGAATTCAAATAAATGGAGGCGCTTATACTACTAAAATAAAATGAAATAAAGTAAATAAATGAAATAAAAGGAAATAAACTAAACTAAGCCTCTGAAACCTAAACTAAGGGAAGGCTCATGGTGAGGTTGCGTTATAGAGACCTCTTCCTTCCCTACGGCCTTAAACAAGCGCTTCATCTTAGCGCTTAAACCACGGCGAAGAGTATGGAAGTCATCATGTAGCTCCACAATCTCCAACTTACTCTCCGCGAGCTTATGGCCCAGCCTCTTGTTCTCTAGATGTAGCTCTTGGACCATAGTGGAGAACTTAGACACCGAGGACCCTTTGTGGGATTCCTACCGGCTGCTCTCATCATATTGGCCTTGGGTCTCTTGATCGGGGTCTGCGACCTGTGTCGCCTTACTCGTCCTAGTGAAGAGTAGACCGACTTGGCCAATTCCCTATCCTTTGTCTTTAGGGGAGGGGTCAAGCCCTTCCCGTATCAAGTCAGGGATTTCACCCCGAAGACATTGAAGCGTTACTGCAGCGGTGGACTCTCCGGAGAGTCTGGGTTTGGCCGCTTTACACTCTGATGCATCATTGTTCACACTTCGGTATGGTTCCAACATTGCTATTCTTCTGCTCTATGTAGACGATATCATGCTTACAGCTTTATCCACGGAGTTGCTGCGTGAAGAATCTCGGAGTTCACGATATCATACAGTTCACGATGAAGGATCTCGGAGAATCGCATAACTTCATCAGCATTCAGGTGACACGTTCTGATTCGAGGCTTCTTCCTCTCTCAGCGTGCATATGCCGAGGATCTGCTGCACCGTGCTAGCATGATTTCTTGCAGAATTGGAGTACGGGGCGGTGGCTAATGCCGTGGCTGAATGTTGTTGACTAAAACAGCTCCTTGGCGAACTACCATATGCCCGATCAGCAAGGCCACAGTTGTGTTCTGTGATAACATTTCCGCAGTGTACAATGCAAGCAATCCAGTTCATCATCAAAGGACATTGAGCTTGATATTCATTTTGTCAGAGAACGGGTTCAGCTTGGAGAATTTCGTGTCGTGCATATCCCCACTGACAGGCAACTAGCTGACATTATGACAAAGGGATTGAGTAATGATCTATCCAAGTCCTTCAGGTTCAGTCTATGTCTATGCATCACTTCTGAAGATGGAGCTCAGACTGCGTGGGGGTGTTGTTAGGCTCCAGCGCCTGTGTATATGTATATAACTCTAACTGATCATCAATACAAAGTGTGGTTCTACGTAAAGAAGCCTTGCCAAGTCCTGTGAAAGTTGCTTTAATATGCCGTAAGATTCTCCAATCCAATCCGTATTTGGCTGATGCCCCTTTTTCTATATGGTGGGTTATGGGCGGTGACCATGCTCTTCAGCTTTTTTCTTCACCAAACATTCCCTGCTTGCTCTTCAGCTTTAGACTGCTCGAAGGAGAAGTAGGCAGATGGAGAGCCTGTAAAGCATAGCATCGAGGCCTACTCTAAAGCCATAAAAGCCCCCACCGCCTTTCAGCACACTCTGCGTTCGTGCTCCATGTCACTGTGCTCGCTTGATTTGTCCGCTTATGTAGAAAGAACCACTTATTGTCGTCTGCCTAGCTAGGCGATTAAGCGCAAGAGCTGCCATCGTGCGTATATAATTTGCATTCTCAAGCTCGATTTTGTTGGTTGCAGTTAGGGATGCAAGTTATATATATTTTAGATCATTGGATCAGTCCAAAAAGTTGATAAATGAACTAGAATGGCATTCTGCGTAAATAATTTGGGAGGAGAAATCAACTAGAGTGGCATGGTATCGTAATTAATTAGCTGATCCAAAAAATACTATTAGGTACCCACTTGCATCCTTAGTTGCAGTGTTGGCTGGGGCGTTAGATGTATAGTATAGAATAGATGAAACAATTCTTCAGCACCACTGCGATTGCAAGCTGCTCTTCTTTTTCCTTTTGAACCTAATTAAGATTGAAAGCTTTTTGTTGGATGATGATGCAGATGCGTCCATGTCCATCTACAGAAAGCCCATGCAGATAACAAAACTGTCTTTTCTTGACGAATATACTAATAATAATGACGCACTGATTAGTTCAGGGATGCTAATATACTCATATCTGCAGAAGAACGACAAAGCAGAATGGGACTTTTGGAACATATTTATGTTCCAATATTAACTCCTTTATGCCCGCAGTGCACATTTGCGTTCGCTTCCGTCTACAAGGTATGCTGCATAGTTCAGACATTAGGTTCCCCAAAAGATGCCTGAAGCCAGTTATCCACCAAAGTTCTGCACATTAGCAATTGTCACCCACCTGCTATGGAACAGACATCTATTTCACTTTTCACCATGAGCAATGGAGTATGGGAATTTGGACGACGCTGACTTTACCGTAAATGGTTAACTACAGCAGCACTAGCACTTACCTTTGCATGAGAGCACCTGCACTCTGAGGGCAAGAACACTGACTGCAACTCTGCAAGTCACCCCGTGGTCCAGTCCGAGGCCCTAGCTAGTAGCGGGGCGTTCAGCAGCGTGCTTTGCTTACAGTGGCAAAAGCGTGCGCAGAAGCGCACAGTGAGATGAGGACTGAGCGAGACACATGGTCCTGCGTGCTCTCGCGGCCTACATGCAGCGCATGTTCTCAAGATTCTGAACTCCGCCCCCACAATAATGCAGCTGCTGCTGCAGGCCTCATGTAGGCTTCGTTGTCTCGGACCTTTTTGAGGCGACGCAGGTTGCAGATAAGATATGCGCTTTCCGAAGATCTTGCGCGCGCGGAGTCGTCCGGAGATGCCGGGCGCCCTCCTGCATGCGCAGGTTCATCTATCTCTGCATCTGTAGCGCAAATGGGATGTTTACTTGTGTCGTTGTCAGGGCCGGCCTCAGAGGTCAGATGGAGTGCTGCTTGTGTTGTCCGATAGAGCGAGCTCACTTGTAGGAGTACTACATGTACTGCTTGACAAAGAGGTGCCAGTATATATGGGCATGTTTCTTGGATAATTGTTTTTTGAAAGATGTTTGGATAAATTTGAAATCATCACTACAGTTCAGGTTATTTGTTTTGTCCAAACAATGATAAGTTGCTTGCAGATTATAAAAATTTCCTGTACATAACTTTCGTGGCCTGGATATTTATTTGAGAAAAACGTTCAGTTTGCATGATCCATAACACAGGAATTAGAAGAAAAATTATTGTAATTTGCGAGGACGTGTGCGGCTCTATATCATTAACCCCATCTGGGTACAAGTCTTCACAATTTTGAAGGCAAATCAATGCCATAAAACCACCTTGGACGTGTACCTAGCTAGTAGAATTCAACGCAACAACGTGTGTACCAGCCAGGAGCCAAACTTGATTCTGAAAAATTCATTGGTCTTCAATGCTAAATTTCGCTGAAATATAACCAAACGATCAATCGTTGCTGAAGTGGTACTTCACAAGTTGTTTCACTTCACTGAAAAGGCGATCAAGTAATGCTGAATCAATCCTCTGAACTGTACTACATGATCAAGTCAAAAATAAACTTCACCAATTGACGTATGCAGACCTGCTTGCGGCTATAGAGTGACAGCATATATGCACTGAGATCACTTTTTAAGGTAGTACGACACAGTACAGACCAGTTTAAAACTGATATCTAGCTTGCCACATAGAAGATACTTATACCCATGATAGAATAAGAAAACAAAATAATGGAGTCCAGCACAAGCTGATGATCGCCGTGGTTTTTATATTTTATATTTTGTTGTTTCTAGTGGGCGTTGCATTACTACCCGGAGACATGCTAATCAAACGACACTGGATTTTGTTTGGATCAGCAGGGAGGCATGAACAGCTCATCTGGACACCTTTAATTGCACCCTGCCTGCAATGAGATGGCAGATTGGCAGGTTAAAAGGCTCTTTAGCATTTACCAATTTGCAGTTATATAGTGCAATTTGATTGCACACCTTTTTATTTCGAGTATTATATATATATATAGCGCACACGAATTTAAATCTTTTCCCACTACATATTTTATAAGATTGATTGCTTTCCTGAGATGGAAACGTTTATACTAGGTCATAAGATATATAGTGAATCTTGAATTAGTTGAGTTAATTATTGGATGTAGCTAGTTAGGCAGTGAATTGTATATGGAAGTTACCAATATTGTGTAATTGGCCATTTACGTATGCATGTTTGGAAAACGACATTGCTTGTAAGATCAACTCGGCACGATCCTACGGACCACCGCACTAGTGGTGTGATAAATGATGTGAAATTCTTGCCCCAAATGTGAGTTTGGGCATCAGCAAAGAGAAAAAGAAAAAAAGGACACAAGGATTAGGAAAAAAATTTCTGTGATTTTAATTCGAAACATTTTCTCAAAGTTTGTGGGCATATATTGCAAAATAATTGAAACATAACCGTGTATACTAGCCTATCAACCCGTGCTCCTGCACGGGCTAATTAGAATTAATATAAAAATAAGATTTATAGCTAATAATTATAATTATCTATCTCACATCCTATTTCATATATTATATATTTAACACATATTTTAAAATACATATTTATCATTATCTAGTTTGCAATAGATTTTATTTTGCATTACACCTCCAGGTGTGTTTGCTATATATTTAATTGAACCATTTGTTTGTGCATTGGTATTCTTATCTCTTATATCATACATGAATACATGGTGACACATATCGTGGGTAGTATTTTATATAAACAATAAAATGAATAATATATTAATAATGATGAAATAGTATTTAGAATTTTATATTAGTGCACTTTAATATTTTGTTATAATTATATAATTTAGATTCAGATTTAGGGGTTACTTTAACTTTTAATAATGATATAATTGGATAATTTATATGCAAATTTAGGCGGTTATTTGTATTACTTTTATAATGGCATAGGTGGGTAATTACACGAAGATTAGGGGTTACTTTAGATTTTGGTAGAGGTGGCATAGGTGGGTAATTTACATGAAGATTAGGGGGTTACTTTAGATTTTTTTATAATGGCAGAGGTGTGTAATTTAGACATATGTTTAGGGAGTTACTTTAGTCTATATTCATAATGGTAGAGGTGGATAATTTATTAGGAAAGATAACAGATCCAATGACTATTATAATTAGAGTTGTGATGTTCCTGATTCTGTGAGAATTTCTAGAATTTTTCTATTATTATATTTTTAGAGTATCCACCTATGATCCTAGGTGGCTTCACGTGGAGGCTTCAAAAGGAGTCTCCAATTAGTAATGGTAAGATATGCACAAAGCGAATGAAGAATTACAGAAACTACTAGATCTTGAATTCGATTGCATGAATCAATATCGTATATATCGTCAATGCAAAATGTTGTGCTGCTAATAATGCTAGCTTTTTTGCAGCAATGAAAATAATGGATGTCCTTGTTTGCCAAGGCCAACTAGCGCAACTAACAAAATCCAAAGAAATGTTGGGTCGGTTTCTACCAGGGAGAAAGGTAAGGGCTTGATGCAGCTAGCTTAGCTAGCGAGCAGAGAGTTAGGATTTAGGACCCATCATGCTAGGCAAGCTAGGTAGTAGCCTCACCCCTAGCAGAGGGGACCAAAAGAAAACTGAGAAAAAGCGCGAGGTAAAGGTGGTAAACGAGGCAAAAGGGGGAGGAAAAGAAGAAAGAACGAAAACAATGACCACCATCCAGACCGGTAGATGCATAATCCGGCATGCAAATAGCTGGAAGAAGCTGAGCTCGAAGCAAATAAAGCTTAGCTTGTTGGCAGCTGCTCCAAAGCGCGTGCTTCCACTGCGCAAGCCAGGAAATGCACGTACACATCTAGCTGCGCGCATGCAAGAGACGCACACACAATGCATGTCACTCTGATCACGAATGAACTTGGCCTATAATTGAGCCGGAAGGACACTTCACGCACGCAAATTGGCAAATTGCAGCAGGTTGCCAACAGCCCAATACACAAGAAGAGAAGAAGAAGAACACCGAGGGATCTCTCTACATAAACCTGAACAAAAACTGAGCACGACTGCTCATCAGGCCAGCTCCCAAGATCGATCGATCAATGGACTCGCTCACTAAGCTAGTGCGAACTGTTTGCAGAGACAGAAAGCAATGGCACGAGCACGCGAGCCTGCTGTGCGAGAGACGCGAGTGCAGAGAGTTGCTGGCGGCAGCAGCAGTGGGAGTGTATAGTGGTATATATATAATCTATTCATGCCGCGGGGGAGCAGCCGTAGGTGGGCTACGTAGTGGCCGCGGTAGTGATCGTGGCAGCGACGTCAGAAACGCCAGCCGGCCGTGCTCTCTCTATTCCGTCCCGCGCCCGCGCTTTTGCGGACTCCCGGTTGACCTCGCCGCCACCACCACCACCGCGATCGATCCGGCCCCCCCTCGCACCGCGTGCGTGCACCGCCCCGTCCACCCACCGCCGCGCCCGCCTCCGGATCCGGTCCGCGAGCTGCGGCCGGCGCCGCTGCACCACGCGCGCTGCCGGCCGGCCGGCGTGCCGTGCGTTCGTCGCGGCCGGGCCGGCGGCCCCGCGCTGTACATGTGCGCGTGGGCGGTGGGTGAGGGCGACGGCCTCGACCGGGGCCTGCGTAGATACATGGATGGGGATCGGGTCGGCCTCGGCCCCGGACGCGCAGTGGTGTCTGAGCTAGTGGCGCGGCGAGGTTGCCTGCGGACAAGGGCGTCTTCCGGGGCTTCGGAGAGTGCTCGCCGCATCTACGCCTACTACTAAGCTAGTACCCATCGAATCGAATCGAGCTAATACCTACGACCTGTCTGTTCCAGTCGTCGTCGTGCTGGATATGCATCGTCCATTCATGTGTCATCGTACGTGTCAGGCTTCGCTAGCTTGGCCATGGTCTAAGCTATTAGGTGCGTGCGTCGGCCGCTAGAAGTTTCTAGAACTTACCACGCACGGAGCGCACTGTTTAGAAATGGCAAGTTGGCAATAGCGCATATATACCAGGCTTACCATCAGCATTATTTGGATGTCTTGTCGCAGCTGGCTTTGTCGGCCGCTCATGTTACTGCTGCTCAGACACCTAGCCTGTTAAATTTGGGTTATGTGATTTTGCTACATCTACAAATTTGGATTTCTTCTCTATTTCTTACTTGCAACTAGATCTTGTCAGTGGTGACAAACTGTGGTACATCAAACGCATATTCAACTGCACCTCTGGGAAGAAGTTAAAGCACCAACGGAAATGATGTGTGGGCACATACCGTCCCGGCGGCCTCAGACATTGTTACAAAGGAACTAGTCTCTACTTGATGATGAACTAGCTATAGTGTCGGCAGAAAAGTTTAACTGTACTCTAGAATTAATTGCAAGTTGATGAACTGTCACAAAGGAGCTTGTACTGGTTCTAAATTTGTTACTTTCTAAAAAAACTTGGTTGATGTAATAGACGATATATACCCCTTCCCATATCTGAGATCTAAGACATTTTTATGGTTGATGTAAGGTATCAAATTCTCTATAATTTTGGCCATCAATGTATAAAACTTTGACCAACAATAAAAGATGGGTATTAGTAGCTAGATCCCTCGTGAATTTTTTTTTCTTCCTTATATATAGTTGTTGTTCTTCTTTCGAAAAGACGGCAAGAAACTTTGCCGAGACATCGTTCGAAGAGAGGGGGAGAAAAAGCACAACTACGTAGAAAGACATTTGTAATAATCAGTCACATTGCCCTGTAAATAGTTTACATGTATGTATATGAAAACCTGCAGCTACCATTGTCAGCTGCCCAGTGCTGTGTACTGCTCTATCGATCCGTAACCTGATCTCCCCGGTACTGGGTCTACTGTTCCGTGGCCAACTCTTGAGTCATCACATCCCCAGCGTTCACGTACGTTCTTGACCGTCCCCGCTGCTGCTTTTCCACGGCCTAATTGGACGGAGACTGCTCGTGCACACACGTACTGTACACATTACATTAGCTACTACTAGCTAGGATCACCAAACGATCCGAGCCAGCCAAATTATGAAGCAATCATGCCTCCTTTTTTGCTGTTTCTCCTCGTGCTCTTCCGATTTGGCCAGCTATTATATTGTTCTTCATGATCTGCCTCCTACTCCCTCTCTGTCGTCCCTCTGCCACGCGCCCACAAGAACACTAAAACCTCCCCTTTGTTTGCACCTTTTTTGTCAGGACGGAAACAGCCGGTCTTGCATGCCGGTTGGGCAGGTGACTCTCGTGGTTGGTTAGGTGCTTGCAATGTTGTTCTTGGCCCATCTCCACAATGGACAGCAGCCACTCTCAGCCAGTCTCTCCACACACCTTTCCATCTGCTCGATCATTCATTCCTAGCAGCTGCTAGTGGTAGAAACAAGGCTGTGCTTCAGCAACAGTTTATTTACTGTTGACACATTCTGTGTAACTGTTGTTCGCGCGTTGAGAATTGAGGTCAGTTTTGGTTGAATGGGTACGGCATCAGTAGGACAGAAAGTTTATGTGGCATTGCGTCGCAACAGGCAGCAGGGCCACCCTGGTGATGGAGAGTTCGTGGCCTTGCACACTTTGTGCTTGTTTTTCTGCCCCTCATTCAATGGCAGCTTTACCGTACGCACCTTTTGATCCGACTTTGAGCTATGCTCATCATCATGCACGTACCCATTATCTCTTCTCTTGCACTGACGTAATTTGATTATATTTCCATATGCATAAAAAAAAACTTCCTACCTGCTTCACTGACTGCATAATGTGGTGTTGTTGGAGTACAATCTAAAAATCAGTTTTTTTCTAAATAATTGTTAGAGTGTAGCTTCTGTCATCCTCGACGCGTCAAGGATGCCATGGGAGGCAAATTTTATATATTTAGCATATTTCTTGGTGTTAGGCACTTGGAGGTAGTATAAGGTGAGCTGATGTGAGCAGGGGAAAAAGACACAATTT
Source organism: Panicum hallii (assembly GCF_002211085.1). Classification (NCBI taxonomy): domain Eukaryota; kingdom Viridiplantae; phylum Streptophyta; class Magnoliopsida; order Poales; family Poaceae; genus Panicum; species Panicum hallii. The sequence continues at coordinate 49,683,850 of NC_038046.1, forward strand.
AAAGGTGGTACGTGTTTCAAGTGAAACATGCACACAACAAGAGATTATTGCTACATAAACAAGCGCACACATCCTAGCCACGGTAAAAAAAAAGAGGGAAAAAAACACACAAGCCATGCATGTGCGGCAAGTGTCCTATATGCATGGCACCAAAGCATTCTATACATGCTGTGTATACATTCCGGTAATTCTCACACAAATCACCTGTTACTATTATACCTTTATCTTCTTTTCTATATATACATAAGTAATCACGCTTTAAACTTCTTTTATCTGCACTACTCTTACTTTTCTCTGTCTGTTTGCCTTCCTCTAAACAAGTAGCAGCAGCAGCAGGATGTAGATTGTACGACGACCTCGGTCCATCAGTAGCATTTCAAGCTGCTGTTATCGGCGTAGTTACCGGGCACGCCGTCCATGAGGCACGCCACCGGCGGCACCGTGGGCGTGGCGGCGTTGCCGTAGACGTTCCAGCAGAAAGGGTCGTCGACCGACTGCCCCGACGACGCTGCCGGGAGCAGCTCGACGTCGGCGAGCGTGATGTTGGTGCACGGCACGGCGTCGCTGCACCCGAAGTGGATCGGCGGGCTGCGCGCGTCGTAGGTCCCCCGGATCCCCGCGTAGGAGATGCCGGAGACGAAGACGGCGGTGGTGGCGTTCTCGCAGCTCCTGGAGAGGCAGTAGTACTGGTCGATGATGATGGGGTTGCGCACGGCGTCCATGCGCACGTTCTCGAACGACACCGACGACACGGACCCCGACCCGCCCTGCCACGTCTTGATCCGGACCCCGTTGTCCGAGTGCCGGATCACGGCGTTGCGCACCGTCACGTTGGCCACGCACGCCCGGGTGCCCTGCTTGCCCAGGGACCCGATGCTGATGCCGTGGCCCAGCCCGCAGGTGACGTTCTCGATGTGCACGTTGAGGGTGCCGGCGCCGATGGAGACGCAGTCGTCGCCGTTGGAGACCGCCGCGTTGGCGATGAGCACGTCCTGGGTGTTCTCGATGTGGATGCCGTCCGTGTTGGGGCTCTGCTGCGGGGAGCTGATGGACAGGCCGCTCACCAGCACGCCGCGGCAGCTGTCGAAACGGAAGTGGAACTCGGGGCTGTTCTGCACCTTGAGGCCTTGCACCGTCACGTTGTTGCTCGTGAAGAACCGGAGCGCCTGCAGGCAGGTCACCATTGCCGTCGTTTAGAGATCAACGTCTCGTCAGCCACTCTGGCCACTAGCTAGTACTCACTTAGTGGCGGTTAATGCGGTTAAAGTCGTTAGGCCACTTACCACTGGGCTGTCACAGGATTCTCCGTGGCCGCTTGATCCGCCCTGGCCCTGCAGAGGAGAGGAGAAAAGGCAACCCAGATTAATTCCAGACACTACTGCAATCCTGTAGTACTAGGTAGGAGTAACTTCTTTTTTCTTACTGTGACGGTAATAAATAAATACTCCTAAGTCATAATCGAGTAGACGAAGTAGATTACCTTGTGAACCTTGCAGGGGAGCTCCCACCACTTCTGGCCCTTGCCGTCGATGAGCCCCGCGCCGCGCAGCGTCGTGCCGTGGGCGTTGTAGAACACGAGCCAGTTGCGCTTGTTGTTGGCCGGCCACTTGTCGGGGTCGCTCGGCGCCACGATCGTCCCGTCGAGCTGCGCGCACACGCCATTGGGACCATCAAGTCCAAGTCAAGAGCATCAAGCCTGCATTTCTCTCCACCGTGGCCGGCGAGTACGTACCTGGATCGTGACGCTTCCCTGGCACGGGCCGGTGAAGACGGTGGTGTGCACGAGGAACGTGTGCCCGGCGGCGGCGAGCACGACGCCGTCGCCGTCCTCCGAGCACGCGGTGTCCCACGCCGTCTTGATGGCGTCGGTGTCGTCCGCCACGCCGTCCCCGACGGCGCCGAAGTCCTTCACGACGTCGTACACGGCGACCGCGCTGCCCGCCGCTGGCTCCGGCGCCGGGTCGGGCGCCGCGCCGGGGGTCGGATAGTCGCCGCCGGCCCCCGAAGACGACGACGGCGGCGGGGCCGGCGGAGAGGCGCCCCGCGCGTGCGGAGGCGCGTGCCGCCTCGAGCTCGACGGGCCCGGAGCCTGGGAGGGCGCGTGCGCGTGCGCGGAGTTGTGCCTGGTGTGCTTGGTGTGGCGGTGGTGGCGGCCCTGGGCGCCGCCGCAGAGGCACCCTGAGGCGACGGCGAGCGCGAGGAGCAGAGCAATGGTGGTCCTGGCGGCGACCTCCATTATTAGCGCAGCCGATCCGACTTCGACTAGTAGCTGCCGAGCTCAATTCTGGACCTCGAGTCGCGCGCACTTCTAACTGAGAAGAGATTACTGCGCTGTGAGCGGAATGGTGAAGCTGGGATCACCGGGCGCGCTTATATACACGCGCGCGGGCCGGGCGGCGTGTGCGCGACGGCGTGCGCGGTCGCTGTCGCCGGGATCTAGCAAGCTACTGCAGCTAGCTGGCTGGCTAGGACGAGCTGATGAGCTAACTAGACACTGCCGGAGGCGAGGCGAGGCGGTTAGCCGCGGTGGTTGTTGGCTTGGAGACAGTGTCGAGCACGGGCGCACGGATTTATAGGTGGCGCCCGGGGGGGGGGGGGGGTGGGGTGGGAGGCGCGCCGAGCTCAGGAATAGGGAACGGGAGGAGGAGCAGGAAGAGGGGAGGGGCGGTGGTGGTGGTGGGAGAGCGCGGTAGTGGAGGCCTCATCAGAGGCTTGTTATGTGGCTGCTCTTGGCCACCCGCGCGAAGGGCGGCCCGGTTTTTCTAATGGCGGCGACCGACCGCGCGCTCCACCGGTGGCCACGGCCGGACCCCCGCGCTAGCTTTTTCGGCGCATTGCGCCGCGGGCGTGCGCGCGCTGGTGCACGGGCGTGCACGGCCGCGGGAACGGACGGGGAAAGACTTGCCAAAAGAAGAACTAAAGGGAGGGGAGGCGGGGAGGAGACGACGAGCCCCATCCGGAGTGGTCGCCAGGAATATTCAAGCCGGGCATCATGGACGACTCGCTCGCACTAGCGCCTGCCTGATCGTTTCCGGCCGCCAGCTCCCGGCCGATCGCTCGGCGTGCGCGCGGCCGGCCGGTCGGCGCGCGCGGGTCGGCCGTCGCCGCCGCCCGTCGCCGTCGCCGTTCCCGTCACGTTTCTTGACGTGCCGGCCGGCGTGTAGCTAGCTAGCTGCGAGCTCCTACGCGTGTTCGCGTCCGTCGCTTTCGAGAGGCCGGCTGGCCGGGCATGCATGCATTGTGCTCGATCGGGGGATATAGAAGATGAACAGAGTTGGACCCCAAATCAAATCTTCCTTGCTCCGGCAGGCATGCAACTGCATTATTGCTCGATCGGAGAAGGGATTTCGTCCGTGAGGACGAAGCCGATCGATCGACAACCTCGAGCGTGATTGGCCGATGGAGCTCCATGCGTGCGTGCGCTCGCTCTCGTCTGGTCAGAGATTGCTGCTGCTGCTGCTGAGGCGATCGAGCGAGTGCACGGGCGAGCAATCCTGATAGCGCCACCACTAGCTAGGTCTCCGGCAAAGCTACTACCTAGCCTAGGTGGCGCTTTGCATGCATACTTGTAAATATATTATACAACGAAGTGGATTAACCCGATCCTGCTAGGGGCGGTGGCCATGGACCACCGCCATTGGAGCATGCACCACGATGGGCGAAAGCGTGTGACCGACGACGAGCGTGTCGACGAGTACGTGCGCGTGTTTTTTGATTGCGGTAAATTTGACGGCCACAAGATTTGGTGGTGCCCGAGTGGTCCATTTGGCGACTAAACAAGTGCATTAGCAGCAGCAGACGGCTTCTTCGCCATGGATGTGGTGCTGCACTTGCACTCAGGCCTCAGGGTTGCATGCATTGAGGTCGATCCATCGGTAGTAGAGGGGGGCGGAGAAGTCTAGTACGAGTACCTACTACCAAAAAGATGCACTACTACTACTACTACTACTACTACCAGTAGAGCAGTAGCATGCTAGCGTTGGTTGGATCGGAGATCAGTTTGAAGGCGCGCAGCGGTCGGTCTCGCTGTTGTTTCCGTCATCTGATTGGGGAAACCATGCATGGACGCTGTTTTTCAGCTCGAGCCACGGTCACTGTTCGACCTAAATAGAAACATGCTAGTGATGCTACTGAAACAAGGAACTCGATCGATGCGTCCGTAGCACTACCGGACACATCAAGTTCTCTTCGTCAGATGTTAGACGTCACCCTCGCAGAATTGAGTGCCAAACTACATGTGCGGTGCGCCGGTTCTCTCTGTACCGCACGAAAACCCCTGGTCTGGAACGACGCCTTTGCTGCATGGCGTCAGTGGCCAAGAAAACTGCAAGTTTGGCAACGCCATGTTTGGTTGGGAGGAGTGCACTCTTCAGCGGTGGCAGTGTCACACTGTCATCGTCATTCTGAAAGTTGATGAGCAGACAGAGTCACAGAGAAACCACAATAATGATGCTCACCAAATGACAATCAGCTGATCGAGTTGATCATCAAACATCTAGTTTTGGAAGCACTAGGCACGACAAAGTGGTGCGCTTAACGGCAAGCAACCGTCCATTCAGGATTGCTAAGCTAGTACTGATCCTTTTGTCTATGAATGACAAAGGAACACTCTTTGCTGCAAGTAGCTAGGCGCATATTTTTATACAAGCTGCTGATCCAAGTTAGTGCCACACTTTGGGTGGACGGATTTCCGCGGAACTGACAAAAGGAGGAAGCAGAGGGGCTGATGGATCTGGTGAGAACATAAAAAAAATTCTGGAACTGCAACGGCACGGCCCATGTGTTCATAGGTTTAACATACTTGTTACTCCATACCTGCCTGCAGAACACTGTCGGCGTGTGCTGTTCAACAGTTAACTTGCAGCGTAACCATGCATATTCTGAGTTGACTGGAATCCGTTCTTTTCTCCGGACCTGTGCTGTCCATGATGATTTTACACTATTGTTTATGCAACCGTGAACTGAATGTCGTGCTACCAACTGGGTGCACCTACATACCGAGCATTTGCAGATGCCCTGCTTCTTCAGGAAATGAAATGGCACAAAAAAACAAGAAGTATAGGCTGTCACCGCACAAGAAGCCATGAGTGATATTATCATGGAGTTGGGAGCCAATGACTGCATGCTACAATCGTTTAGCCTTTACCGGATTTGAAAGGAATGCATGCGCTCAGCTGTTAAACTTAATTATCTCCATAATAAGATTAGGTTTAGTTACTACAGGGTTTATTAATAAGCTCCGTCATATCGGATGTTTGATGCTAATTACGAGTATTAAATATAGATTAATGATAAAAAATTTCATAACCCCTAGGCATTTTTCAAGATGAATCTATTAAGTCTAATTAGTCCATATGATGCTACAGTAAATATATGCTAATTATGAATTAAGTAGGCTTAATAGATTCGTTTCGCGAATAAGCCCTAGACTTATACAGTTAGTTTTATAATTAGCTTATATTTAGTCTTTGGAAATATTCAATATGACAGGATTTATTATAACCACCTGGAATCCAAATAACGCCTAAGAAGCAGAGAAAGCAAAGAGGGGCATACCTATATTAAAATTTTGCAAATTCGTCCACAGAATTAGAAGCCATTTTTTCGAACTGGGGAATCGTCATAATCTTTTACCTGACAAAAAGAAAACTCTCATTACTGAAACTAACCAATGTCTGAACCGCAGGTGCTACCTAGTATATAGTCATATGTCGAATCATCCAATTCTGCGCCACACTTTGCGTGGTTGGAAACAAAAGGAGATCAGAGCACAGCAGTCGATCAATACAGTGAAAACATAAAGAAATCTGGAAGTACCAACAAGAAGCCCCATGACAATGTATGCATTGATAAAGCACGCCTCGATGCCCTGTACCTCCTGCATGTAATCTCTGCCGGCTTTGCCTGTGAAACAAATTTCTACAGGCTTTTCTGTTAATAACACAAAGTAAGGAAACTAAGGGGACATATATCCATGCTAATCAACTGCAAGACATCATGGATCCAGTGGATTAGTTGTGATGTGCGATCCCATCGAAGAGACGACGTGGCTAATCAGGCAGACAGATGGAGACTGGTGCAGTAGCTTTAGAATTCAGCTGAAGCTTGCATAAAAAAAACCCGGGGCAGAAGAGATGACCGCTGGTAATACTTTCTCCGTTCCAAAAATATAAGTTGTTCTGACAAATCTAGATGTATAGATTTTGTAATGCATCTAAATATAAATATACATTGTGTCTAGATCCGTAACAAAAATTATGCATCTAAATTTGCTAAAATGACCTACAATTTGAAACTGTTGGAACTCAGGGAGTAGCAGGGTTTTTTTTTAAAAGACCGTCGGTATCTAGTTGTCTGAACATGCCTGATTACCTTTAATTAAATGTTGACCAGCAGGCGGCAGCAGCAGCTTATCTTAAACATGAACAACGCCACACATGCATGCTGCAGCCAACTTTGTTTTTCAGGTTGAAGCGTGGGACTGATCTGAGATGGTAAGCCAACCAACAGCGCTGCATCTGACCGTATTCATTGCTATACACTTACAGTACGAGCAGATCCTTTCAGGTATATAATTTACACAGCACGCCTTGTGAAACGGATTGCAAAGCCTGTCATGCACTGTACTGTAGACTCCCTAAACGGCTAACTTATGACGTGGATCTATACCATGGGCAGATTCATATCAGGACATGTGGTCAATGCAAGAACAAAGATGAAAAATAATAAATGAATCAGATAGAAGACATTCGTCTTTTTCATTTCACGGGTTCAGTGAGTAAAATAGCTGAGCGGGGCCTCCTTGATGGTGCCTGGCACTATGCATCTCACACACAAATTGATTCCAGGGACCAGGGTCATTTCTTGAGGCACCCTATGCAACTATCTGAACCCCAGCACCACAAAGCGCGCACCACAGCACAACGGAAGGCACATGCCTCCACCCTAGCTATACCCAGACAAGAGCAAACTAAATCAAGAAACTGCAGGCAAGGGATCCAACTCCACAAGGAATGGCACAATCAAGATATAACAGTCCATTCTTACATATCCTTCCCTGCCCTTAGTTGCGGTACACATTCAGAAGGGCCTGCCTTGTTTGGTGTGTAGAATGAAAAAAAAAGTACCTCCACCGTGCTTCGACCTTATGCAGTCATACTGGAAAAAAGAAAATTCTTATGCAGTCACACTCAAGCGAGCAGCGTCACGCTTTGCTGCAAACTCCAGCTCCTCTGGCGTGAAGGGGAGTGGCTTTGTCGGTGCGGGCAGGCGGCCGATGCTATCCACCTTGTCTCGTTGCTTGGGAGGAGGCCGTGCCGCTTTTGGTAGCAGGCGGCCCTTCTTCTCAAACCACTCGGGTTTCAGGAGCGCCCGGAATCCAAGCTTATTGTAGTATACCAGCCTTACTGTCCCACCAGCTGCTTCCACGGCAGCTTTTGCTCTTGCTGTTGTCCTTGATACCTGCAATTTTCAGTGCGTTGTCTCTTACTGTTTAAGAACGGGTTTCTGGTTCCAGAAACAAATATGTAAAATAGCACCAGCAACTGCAGAAGTTTCAGAAATTAGGGTACTAAAATGTCAAACTAGTCCACAGCAGAAACATCTAGAAGTCACTACAATCAAACCAGCAAGCTCTCAGCATGATTGAACTACCTATCTATCTCTACCAAGAAACCAATCACCAGTAGTACTCTCAGTATGGTTGCATCCTGAGGTACAAATTCCAGTTCATGCTCAATGTTTATGCTCTCAAATGCAGCAATGAACAAAAGTAACCATTGTAGGTAAAGGCTTAACATTCATTCTGGACTTTATAGAAGGCATGAGTGCCATTCTGGACATCAACAGGGTCGAAAGAAAATTATCTGTACTCAGCATGATTGCAAGCTATAAAAAGGCTTGATCATAAGGTGAACTAAGCTCATTACAGGTATCAGCTTAATGTAAAAATATATCTTTCTCCAATACATGTCCAATTTTTTGTTATAAGATTGTGTGATCAGTGCAACAAGAAGTAGAACATTTTGCTTCTAGGTAAGAGCTAGGCATTGAATTTTGAAGAGAAGCATGCATCTGATAAGATGGCATGCAAGGAAATAGGAAACTACAAGAGTAAATTTCACCCCTGATTAGATACAAATACTTTTTGAACTGGAGATTACGTTTACCTCAAGGTGAATTGGCCATTTGATTTCTTCTGCTCCACGACCCATTAAGCGAATTCCATCCTTTATTTGCTTCCCAATGGCACCTGTTTCCTGGCGAAGTGGGATACAGATGTTATTGCCATTAAACTAAAAAACAACAGAAACATACAGGATGAAAGAAATAATTCCAAGTACCTTCAGTGTCTTCATTGTTATCAGTTCAGACGAATCAATTTTTCCAGCATTGATGAGCTTTGCAATTTTCCCCAGTCCACAGGGCTGATCAGAAGGAAATGTTATTAACATCAAATATTGTCATACCAGACAATTCAAAGAGGTTCAAGTCATGCATGGGCAAGGACCAGTAGTATTCACAATTTGCTCAATATAGTCATATATCATAGACAGCTGAAAGACTTTCTGAAGACAAGACCGATTTGTAGATGACTAACGTTGGTGCTTTGTATTTCAATAATTGCACGCCACAATGATAATTGCAAGACCTTTACAGATTTCCCTTAGGGGCTGTTTGGATCCTCTCATTTTGGAGGAATTGAAATCTACTTAATAAACTAGGCTATTTGGCTTAGGATTTGACATCCCACCACTTTCCAACCACTTTCCAAAGTTTAGATATAAGCTCTGTTACCCGGACACGGCTCTCAGGCCACGTATCGCGTGTCCGATACATGTCAGACACGGATACGGTGCTGATACGGCGCGGATACGTACCCACGGAGTACCGGGAAAAAATAAAATCGCGAATAAATCGATACGTGGGCCAGACACGAATCTGCACGTTTTTGGGATACGGCCCAGCCCACGAAGCAGTTCAGCCTCATATCCCAACCCCTGACCTAGCCCCCCCACGGCCAGCACTTGACGGGCCCCACGGTGAGTTTCCTGTTCCCGTCGTCCTCTAGGCTCTGGATTGATTTCTTCCTTCCATATTTTTCCTCTCTGATTTCCTCCTCCCCGATCTAGAGACCTAACTACCTCAGAACTGTTCTTGCTTTCTTCTGTAGATGGCTACATCGAGCAATGCTAGTGCTACTGCTGGAGGTGCTAGCGCAAGTGCTAGTGGTAGTACAGGATCTGCATCCACGATTTATATAAAGGCTCCACTGTGGGCTCATGTTACCATTATAGTAGTTTCCTAGATTTAGCTATGTTTGTTATGTATTGACTGCTATTTGCCTATGTTGAACTTCGATTTCTTATTGTTGTGAACTTTGATATGCATTGTTCTTTATTTATTTATTTTTTAAAAAATTCTGAAACTTATCCACGTGTCGGGAGTTTTTTGGGAAAGTGCCGTATCGGCGTACCCGTATCGGCCACGATACTGATACGCATATCCATATCCGTGTAACTTAGGATATAAGCCTATCCTAAATTCATAGGATAGGAGATGGAAATTGATTCTATACACCACCAAGCTATGTTTCTATTCCGTAACTTATAGCATGCTCTTTGGCTCACACCTCTATAGTAGAAATATAGCACATAGGTATCTCCCTCATATGGCCAACAATTGTATACAAATATATTCCATATATAATCATATTAGCTTAATAGATTTGTGTCTAAATTATAATTATTAGAATGGAATTCAATTCCAAGGTTCCAAACTGGGCCTTAGTGTTATCCGTTTGTCAAACTCCTTCCTACTCTGTATGCCTCTTGAAGCGTGTGGGAGTGTCAAGGATAGTTGAGTACCATATGTCTGTCAATGGTGCCTTTTTACACTGTAGATTCAGTAAAGGGTTTCTATTAAACGTAAATGTGACCTTTGAGCTTCAATACCATCAACTGTAGCAAACTCGCCCTCCAAAATCCAAATAGCTTCTCAACTATTCTTCGTCACCTTCAAATACACCACTCCATTCATGTCATAACCTATAGACGTTGCTACATGGCACAATTGGTGCTATCATGGCACAAAAAGATCAGCACTGTTCCAATTAATGTAATCACTATGGATCCGACTAGAAGGAAAGTTATGATGAAGGGAATTTCTTTACCCTCAGCCAGATGTATCCAAACAATAGAACGGGGCTAAAAAATCTGTATGTTTCCCTATCCCACTAATTAGTCCCTTCTCATTCCGCAATCCACAGATACCATGTATCCAAACACAACCTAAGTTTAAAGAACACTATGTATTGAGGAATTTCTGTTGTAAAGGAGCATAGAGATGTAATAATGCTTCTTGTTCCACTATTTTCTTTTCATTTTCTCTCCTTTCGTGAGTGGCTTCACCATGGCACACAGAAAGCATACTCTACCTCAAAACAAATCTAGAACACCCACTTAACTGGTCCAACCACTCAGAAAGTTCTCATGAATATCCTAGACAAATTGTAAATTCCGTTTTGTGGAGGAACCAAATGAAGGAACTGAAATTGGATAACTAGTAAATTCATCAATGCAGTTCAATATGTCCAAAGCATTCATTAAACAAAAAGCGATTTTCGAAACAACTATCGACCTTAATGTTATGAATGTACAGGATATCTACATTGGTCTGAAAAAAATCAAGGCTCTACAACAATGTTCTTATTCGATTTATACTGTCTGACACATTTGAAACCAAACTAAGGCAGACAAAATTACAGCATATTTCAGTTATTTCAGCTTGGTTAGGTGTGGTTGGTTTTACTCTATCTTCATCACTGCAAGGAATTCTTATGCAACAAGATTGTGATTGTGGTGCAGAAACATTACTGCAGCAGGGCCCTAAGCCATGTAGTTGAAACCGCAATGTTCTGCTATCAAGTTTCTTATTCAGTTCATTCTGCTTTCTATGGGACTAAATATACAAAAAATTCCTAAATTCGTTGAACAAAAATGACTCATAACTACTCAATAGCACTATCCCAACGAGTGATGTAAAAATGATATTTACATGCAGTCATGCACCAACATGGACCACACCACGATTTTAAGCAAATTTTCATGGTACATATTCAGCAATCCGTAAATGCTACTTTCAACACATTTTACCACAGATATGTCAGTTGAACAAAGATCAACCACCATATGTACAAATCCAATTTTGCCGTGTAAGTTAGCAGCATTTTTAATGAAGCGTCACAACAGAAGGTACCAGATCCCATGATGTACTGATTATCAGGAAACCAAGGAATGAAAATGCCAGTATGCTGGCAATCGTCAAGCCAAGGACACGACATCGATGGAACACCTGATGCGCACTACAGATGCGAGAAGGGAGAGGAAATGGAAGGGGGGAAAATAAGCAATAGATGCTGCAGGGACGGACCTGGAACGTGAGGGAGAAGCGGTTCTTGAATCCACGCCGGGGCAGGCGGCGGCGGAGCGGGGTCTGGCCGCCCTCGAAGCCGAACCTGGCGGTTCCTCGCGCCTTCTGTCCCTTGTGTCCGCGGCCGGCCGTCTTGCCCTTCCCGGAGCCGATCCCGCGTCCTTTACGCGTCTTCTGCTTCCGCGCGCCCGGGTTGTCCCGCAGGTCGTTGAGCCGCAGCAGGGAACCCACCGTCCGCAGGGGCTTCCGCGCCGGCGCCGGCGCCGCCGCAGCCGCCGCTGCCTGGGTGGCGTAGGAGGACGCGGAGGCGACCCATGTGGGCGCGAGGGGGAGCGGCCGGGATGGGGGTGGAAGCGGAAGCGGGTGCGGGTGCGGGTGCTGGAGGCGCCGGGTGGCGGCGGCGGTGGTGCGGAGGAGGAGCTGGGAGGCGCGGCGCCACATGGCTGGTGGTGCTGCGGGCTGCCTTCCTCGCCGGGTCGCTCGGGTGGGCCGGGGCCGAGGGGGTTTAGGGTTCTTACTCAAGTTTGGCGTCTCGCGGTCTGCTGCGGCTTCTGCAGAAATGGCAGAATCTCTGCTGCACCATTGGCTCTGGATTTGCAAACAAATCCCTTTCAGTTGGTAGTATCTACTAAAATTAACACAACACAATTATACGTTTTTTCGAATTCAAGAGTCGTGTACCTAAAAAATTGCATCTAACTTCAAATTTCACGCTGAGGTTAGTCTCGGGTATTAGCCTTCAAAACCATGTAAGAAATTATATTAATGGTATTGTAAATGTTAGGGGGATAGATATGCGATTTAGAAGTCCAAAAGGTTCTTAAATCGTATTTATTTGAGTTTTTAGGTATTTTTAAACTACTAACTTTTACGATATCCAAAAGCATGAAAATTAAAAGCACATGATAGACGATGTTCTTGTGGTTACAGAAATCTCGGTAGTATCTTAGGTTCTAGGTTTGACTATCCGTGGAGCAAATTTTTAGAATTTAACAACGTCGTGCTGAAACAGTGGTAGGCGACGTTTCCATCGGCAGCAAGGTATCTGTGTTGACTTCGTCAATATCGAGAATTTGCCGACTCAGTCTTCGAAGATACTGATAGAGGCAAGGTTTCCATGCGTGCGTTTATAAGGATGAGTGTGCGTGCGTTGTAAGTATTTGAGTTGTACTGTATAATCGTAAAAGAGGAGAAAAAAAGCACACGTGCTTCTAGCTTCTAGCTTTTGAGTGCTTCTAACTTTCAGAGATCCCAAAATTCCAAAAACCTATGATCTAAAAATCCCTAAAAGTTCAAGAAAACAAGGTCTTAGTACCTCCCCAGTTATGGTAACGAGCTGTATCAGTCATGCCTACAAGTGTTCAGGTAGAGACAAATAACTTATCTATTAATTAATACAAGTCCGGCAATCTCTGCCGGGTTATGTTTCAAAGAATAAAATAAACAAACCAAATAAGAAATGATATAGACACAAAAGTTTCCGTTTCTGCAGGGGTGTCCAGCGATTAATGGTTAAACCCATTCGGAGATCCAACACTAGAATTCCGCTCTAGCAAATCAATTAGGTAATCCATCCGGCCTAGTCAAAAAAAAAAAGAAAAAGAAGGTAATCCATCCGGCAATAACTGATATCTGAAGTTTTGAAGTTACCATGTCAAGCTCATGTCCCAATACCTTCTACCTTCAAACCTTGAGCTCGAGCAATATAACGGGGTGACAGGAAGTTAAAATCAAACAATTCATGTTCGTCTGTTTCTCTCAGCATCTCAGTAGAAGAATTGCAACTGATAACAAGAAATATGACTAAATAGCTCCACACAATTATCATTTTTGCATTAGGAACGAATAGGACCCAATGTTGAACACAAAAGGATAATAGAAATACAAAGACTAGCTTAGACTGGAAAAGACATCATCTGCTGATGACCTTTTCTTGCTCATGACTGTTACAGATTAAAAGGGTTTAACTCCAATGGTAGCTGAAAACCGATACAGCCTCAGGAAAAAGAATCCAGATCAAACATACATATGATAGTTCTTTTTTTTTCATTTGGTGATACAGATAGATATGCAAAGAATCCATCTCCAAAAAGAAAGAATAAAATATGCAAAGAATGAGTTTCAAGGTTGGGGCAGACCAATATACAGACCACAGGAAAGGATCACGCTTTATGTCTTCATCAGCTTTACAGAATGTGGTGAAAGGGCTCACCACCGTTGTAGAACAAACATGAGACATCACAGCCAGAGTGAAAGAAAACAGCATGCATTGCCCATCCAATAATACTGTAGGCTGCATTGCCCATCCAATAATACTGTAGGCGAATGCTACTCTGCAGTTTTCAACACAATATTGATGTAATATGCAGGTAATCTCCAAACTGCTGCTTGCTTCTTTTTGTGAGCACTCTGAACTGCTTCCTCATATTCCTAAGAAGGCACATTGCTTCTTGGCATGCTGAGGAATTAATTTCATGACAAAATCCATTGGTACTCCTCGTAACTCTGTTCAAGTTGGGCACGTAGAATATCAGGATCTCCTGATAGGAGGTTTCAGTTGATGCACATGTAAAAATAAAATGCACTTACCATTAGGCTTAAAATTGAAGAGATGGGGAAGAGAACGACCGTTCGGTAACCGGGCATTTGGATCCCGTAGTTCATCAAAGAATGGATGGATTAGCGCCTCCAACTGTTAGAGAGACAATGAACAAAAATATTATTAGATTCTTTGCTACAGATTAATCTCAAATGCTACAGATTTCCTAAGATGAAGTGTTTTAGTACTTACTGCAGTGCACCGAAGGTTTGGTGAGTACTGTAGGAGCCGAGAAACAAGATCTACAGCTTCAGATGGCATTCTTTTGTGGAAGATCTGGTGAAAATAATGGCATCATCAGATTTAGCATAGGAAACAGAAATCTTTAAAGAAAAGGAAAGCTACAAGATGTGAACCTTTTACCTTGTGCCATGGGTGAGCTTTGATTTGTGGGAACTTAAACTCAGTATAGTTTGGGTTCATGCGCTTAATTTCATCCCGTGTCGGAGTACCTAGAACCTGAAAGAAAAATGAGCCTCCTGCATGAGTCAAACAGAATGGGTACCTAGCTAAAATATCTTCAATTGAAAGAAGTCGCTGTTACCTTGATAATTTCAACAAGCTGATCGACACCACTATCCCCAGGAAAAACAGGCTATCCAACAACAGATATCTTATAAAGAAGTTGCTTCAAGCATTTAGCTGATAGATCACAATTAACTTGGTTGATCTCTTACCTGCCCTAGAAGAAGTTCAGCAAGAACGCAACCAGCAGACCACACGTCAATAGCTGTCGTGTACTCTGTAGCACCAAATATGAGCTCTGGAGCTCTGTAGTATCTAGAACATATATATGAAATATTTGGTTCCCCTTGTACCTATTAACATAGGTAGAATATTTGCAATTTTAGGTGGCATAACATAGATTATGCGATTTTTCAGGTGGCATTCAGTACATCTAGAAGTTATGAACCATACCAAGACTTTCGCACTGCCGAAATCACACAATTTCAGTTGATGAGTATGTGGGTTCACCTGTTACAACAATAAGCCAATATCAAATCACCAGAGACCATTAACAATCCAAGAAAAAATGTTTCTGTAATCACTTTGAAAAAGTATAACCACATGCAATACCAGAATATTTTGTGGCTTTATATCTCTGTGGCATACTCCTACACAGTTATGCATGTAAGCCAAAGCTCTACAAATCTGTAAATTTAGTTCAATAAAACAAGTTCAAAGAATTATTGAAATAAGTAAAAAGCTAGAGTTGTGTTGAAAGGTACTCGCAAAGTTGCAAAACTTTACCTGGTACATATAGAGTTTAACATATATCAACGGCATACGTTGATTCATCTTATTGTAATGTTTAATAACACGGTGAACAGTTTCTGGCACATATTCAAGCACCAAATTGAGGTAAAGCTCTTCCTTTTCAGTTGTCGAGCAAAAGTAATGCTTCAAGCATACGACATTAGGGTGATCAAGAACTTGCATTGTTTGCAGCTCACGGTTCTTATACCTCACATCTTGAAGAACTTTCTTTATAGCTACTCTCTCACTAGTTTCCAGACACCTGGCCTGTTAATTGTAATTTGAACAAAAAGTGAATATCAGTAATGCTATACACAAAAATTCTAACAGAATATAACACATGATAGTGTAGAACGATACAAAAGGTAATTTTGGTGTACAACAACCAACCTGGAAGACAACTCCAAATGAACCTTGCCCTACAATACGCTCTGCCATGTAACTAATGGTCTGCAATTTAGTAAAATATTTAGTATTACAAATCTTGAGCATTCTGTTAAGAGGGACTGAAAATGATGGCCAAAAAAGGAAAGAAAAAGAGGCTGCCGCGCATAATATCAATAATTTATCGTGTTGACAATATATGCTCCTCTACCGAAGTTGATATTTAAGATTGACATGGCTCTGCATTATTTAGCTTATTACCTGCCTTGACTGTGAATTTCTTCCACCAACAGATGTTACGATGGTATGACCAACCTCCATCCCATTGCCATTGACAACAACAGCTTCAACTTCCTTTTCATCTCTTATGCTCATCCCGTTCATCTCATCTGGCAACCGATCAGTGGCGCCACTAGTACTAGCTTCATAACCTGATGAAGGATTTAGTAGGCCTACTGATGTCATATTGCCTGGTTCCACTTTGTGACAAAATTAATGGACCAAGTTCCTTTCTTCCACTGCCAGAAATATACTCAGTTCACCTGCAAAGAGCAATATTTTAGCAAGTCACAAAGCACAGCCTATGCAGTCTTTGGTCTTTACAATCTGTCAATTATCTGCAACTCTAGATGAATAAATTCTGGTACTCCCTCTGACTAGTCACAAATAAGTATCGTTTTATACCATTGTAGCTCATAAAAATAATTTAGATAGATTTCTACAGTGTATTACTATAACATTACGGACGTAGTATTTGAATTGAATATAGCCCTACAAATGTTTGCAACCTAGCACATCACCAATCCAGATATCTTTAAGGGTTTTGTTTGCTAGACGTCTCACAGCATTAAGTGGATTTGTGCACAAAAAATGAATTTAATCTGTGGTAGCAAGCTCAATTTGCTATTAATCTGCCTTCGACTTAGAATCACCCAGCCGAACATGGTATGTTTCTGAGTTTTGGCTAACCATATCTTTGTAATCTTGTACTGGTGAAAAACAGCAAGGAAGATGTTGAAGTCATGACCTTTTACCCAGATGACAAAAGGAAGTCAACACATTTTGTAGTTATGTCATACTACACAAGGAGATGGGCACCCAGGCTAGGCCTAGGATCCAGACTGGAATTAGGGGCGCTTCGATACTTTTGAACAATACAAGAAAGCAACTATTTTCAACCACTATGATTAAATTCAAATCAAAATTGGGGCTTTTTTATCAAATGCATCATCACAATTAACCTAGCAGCATCAAGAATCTGGATTTCCGAACCTTTTCACTAAATTGCATGACCAGTAGAAAGTCTGCACAGCACAAATCAAGAAGCCTCCAAGGCTCCGACCCCCAAATGAACAACAAAATCAAATCTTCCTCTTACAACAACGAACCAAAGAGAGTACTCGGGAAGGGAGTCCCGTCCCTACGCCTCTACGATCTCCTCAGATATAAGTGCAACAGAAGAATACAGATCGAATTCGGTCCTTCTCGGCCGAAGCCCACCAAATTCTCCCGACCCCAACAAAGCGTTCGATTAAGGCTAAAAAAATTATCAGGGAACCAGTTGTTGGAGCTTACCAGATCGAGGATTTCCAAAGGGCGGGGTAGCTCTAGTCGAGGGATTGAGGAGAAGATTCGACCCCAATCCGTTCGGCTCCCCCCTCTGCTCCCCAGCAGACTAAGGGTTGTGGTGCCCGATTTGAAGGGGGCAGCAGAGGAGCAGAGGCGGCGGCGCAGACGCGCAGCGCAGTTATAATAGAGAAACCGATGCCAGGGCTGTCGACGAGCCGAGCACGAGCGGGCTCAGGAGCGCGGCTCGAGCTCGAACGCCAACTCGAGCCGAGCCTGGTTTGACCCTCGAGCTTCCAATCAGGCAGGCTCGAGTTCGGCTCGACCGAAGCTCCAGCTCGGCTTGTCGAAGCTCGCCGGTACGGGATGGGGAAGCGAGTCGAAACAGGCTGGCGGCGCCACCGTCGCCTGTCGCCGTCGTGGAAGATGGAGCCGGCCGCCGCGCGTGGGTTCGTGCTCTTTGCACCCTTCGGGGCGGAGGGCGGGAGCTTCGGCACCTACTCCATGGCGGTCCACGCCTACCGCTGGTCGGCGGCCGGAAGATCTGGTGAGATGAGGTGGCGGCCGGCAGGGCGGCAGGATAGGAGCAGAAGCGGCCGGCTTGAGGAAAAGGAAGCGGAGGCGGCCGAGGGGTGGGAGCGGGAGGGAAGCTGCTTCGGGAGTGGGCCGGGTGGGAAGAAGAGATTGGTGACTGGGACCGGGAGAGGCGGCAGCCGCCGGCCGGTGGGAGAAGATGAACAGAAGCGGTGGCGCGATGGTGGTGCAGGGCAGGAGGATGGAGGCGCGGCTTGGGCTCCGTGCTCCGTTGCCGTTAGTGCTCGTGTGGACCTGGTCGACTGGGCTTCAGAGTTGGAATTTTTTTTAAAAAAGAATAAAAAAATAAAATTGGGAAAAGCGGTGCTGGTTGGAAACATTTTAAAAAATAGGTACCTCCTGCCCGCTGATCGGGCGGAAGGCGTGGGGCCGGGGACCTCCCGCCCATCCAGCGGGCGGGAGGTTCCCCAAGGGCCTCTTCGCAAATAAGAAATTCACGAAGAGGTCCCTGCGGGGGCATCCCGCCCATCCAACGGGCGGGATGTGTCCTGAGGGGCATCCCGCCCTTTGGTCGGGCGGGAGGACCCCCCAGCTATATAAGCCCCAACCTGCCCCAAAAATTTCATTTTATCCAGCAAAAATTAGAAAAAAAAGAAAGAGAGGAGAGGAAGAGAGAAGAGGAAGCGGCGAAGCCCTGTTCAGACGTCGTTTGGAGGTATATTCTCATTCTAGCCGTATAATTACTTGAAAATAACTATAATCTAGGAAATATTTCTTAGAGTAGTTATGTTTTGAATAGTTTTTAGTATTTTTATTTGTTTTTAGTATAATTTATATTCTGAATAGTTTAGAACCTGTAAAATATAATCTGAGAATCGCTGAAACTTAGGGTTGTCGTTCTGTGGTATAACTAGTTTATTAATGATTGACAGATATGTCTTCCGAGAAGGGTCTTTTCAGTATATATTACAGAGAAGGAAATGTGATTTATGGGCCGAATGGGGTAGATTTAAGTGAATTCAACTGTGCGGTCAGAGGAATTACCCGACCGCACGAGAGGACATTTGAATCCCTATGCAACTGGTTAATGAGGGAATTAAGGATTAATCAGGAGACACACACTGTGAGTGTTCAATGCGTCATAAATCGTACCACTCATGCTTTTGATCTGGGAGCTGATGCCACTTGCAAGCAACGAGGACTGGTTAACTTATCTGCAAAATGCAAGTCATTGGCAATGGCCACTGGTACTCCTTGTCAGTGTGCACCAGAACCCTTTGATAAACATTGAAGCTGCTCCGGGGGATGAAAATATTGATGAAGAAGTTGAGGAGGCAAACATTTAGGCAGGTGGCACCGCAGCACCTCAATGCGTGGCCGATGAGGGAGAGAACATACCCTTTATTGTAGAACAGCTGCAAGACGAAGAACGTGAATTGGATCAAGCAATGAATACCGATTCGTCTGACGATGACGATGATGTGTCTGAAGAATGGGTAAGCAGCGACTTCAGTCATCTTATCGTAGATGACAGATCTAGCGGGCCTTCGGATTGCAGGGAGAATGAAATTGTCCAGGGTGCGAGGTACCACTCAATTGAAGAGGTGAAGGAAGCTGTTAAGTATTGGTCTCTCTCTCTTATGCGAGAGTTTAAAATAGTCGAGTGCAAATCTCGTAAGTACGATGTGGTATGTGTGAAGGAGGGCTGTTCGTGGTGGGTGCATGCCTATAAGGGTAAATGGAAAGATTATTGGGAATGCTCAATTGTCACTCAGCACACTTGTCATTTGCCGGGGGTGCAGAAGACCCATCGCAATCTTACATCGCAATACATCGCAAATGAGATGTACGGGATGATAGTAGAGAACATGTCATATGAACCAAAATCTATTATCAGGTATATTTAGGAAAAGTACAAGTATACCATCTCGTATAGCAAGGCGTGGAGTGCAAAACAAAAGGTATTGGAGATGAGATTTGGTACGTTCGAGGCTGCATATGATAACGTTCCTCGATTGCAAATGCTGACAGCTATTGGAGTGGATGGAAACAATCAATTGCTTCCTGTTGCTTTTACTTTTGTTGAGAGTGAGAATACAGACAGCTGGTACCGGTTCCTGGAACGGGTTAAGCTTGTAGTCGTTCGGGATAGGGAAGATGTCTGCCTGATTCATGATCGTTACGCCGGCATACTGAGGGCAATACTAGATTTGCAGCAGGGGTGTGTGGAGACCGGACAGCCGCCTAAGTGGCGTGATGTTCGCAGTAGGTGGTGCATGAGACATATCGGTGCAAATTTTTTCTGGCAATTCAAGAACAAGCACCTTATGGATATGTTCAAGAAGCTATGCAAGGAAACGAATCAGCAAAAATTTAACAAGCAGTGGCAAAAACTTGATGAACTGACCGGGAAGAAAAGAGCCGAGGACGCATAAAAAAATATAATTGCACAGGATGAATCACAGGCTTTGTGTCCTTTGCCAACAGATACTGCACGTACTCGCAGAAGGTCTGGGTCAGCGGTGAAAACGTTTTCTGAATGGACTGAGAATGAACCCAAGGAGAAGTGGGCGTTACTTTACGATACCGATGGTGCAAGGTACGGCATAATGATCACCAACTTCGCCGAGGTTTACAATTAGGTGCTGCGAGGTGTTCGTGGGCTTCCACTGGTTGCAATTGTGGAATTCATCATCCGCGGGTGTACCGATTACTTTAGGAAGCGGTTCACTAAAAATTAGGTATTCATGCAAGATCCTGACAGATATTTTGGAAAAATGATAACAGAATATATGACTAAGAAGGCAGAAAGCGCCCGGCTACACCATGTACGGCAATGTGGTACACAGGAGCTCAAGTTTGAGGTATTTTCTAAAGACAGAGCGCAACATGGCATGAGACGTCAAACTCCTGTAAAGGAGTGCATTCTCAAGTTTGATGGAACTTGTTGTTGCTCATGCATGAGGCCCAAGTTGCTGCACTTATCTTATTCTCATGTAATAGCTGCTTGTGCGGATATTCGACATCCTGTTGATATATATGTTTCCCATTACTTCAGAAAGGAGACAATTGCCAGCACCTGGCAGTATGAGATCTATGGGTTCCGTTTGGTTGGATCGTTCACTGAGACAGCGAATCCTGTTATATATATTCCAGACCCAAGATCATCACGGGTTAAGAGAGGGCGCCGTCAGACACGGCGTATTCGTAATGATATGGATGAGTCAGAGCTCCGTCCGAGGATACAGCGCTTCAGTGCATGTAATCAGATTGGACACACGTATAAATGTTGTCCAAACAATGATGCTGGCCCCAGTTCTGCTGAAGCTAGCCCTACAGGTGATGTTACAGATGGAAGACCTCCGGTTGCATTAAGGAGTGGGAGACGTCGCCGATCGAGTGCTAGTACGTCATCAGGCATCATTTTAAGTTGTAATTTTATTTGAACGTTGTTTGCTCATATGTAATATTTGCCGCGTTGAGATTGTATCAGGCCTGGATATGTATTTGTAATATTTGCCACATTGACTAAAGACAGAATATTTGGATTCATGTATTTGTAATATTTGTAATGTTTGTAATGTTTGTTATCATATTATTTTATTTTTAATGGCTTCATGTATTGTACTATCGTAATATTTGGATTCTACGTTGCAAAACGGTATCATTTAACCATCTTCGTACGAGTTTTAGGTACCGTAATCTTCTTCGTAAAATTGAATTAAAATTTTATATGCGTACATAAGAGTATGGCGAATAAATCTTGTATTTGAAAAAAGTTTGAATTTCAAATAGTTTGTGAAACATAAATTCTACGAAAATATAACAAAAATCATAACCAGGGGACCTCCCGCCCACTGGCCGGGCGGGATGCCTCCCACCCACTGGCCGGGCGGAAGGCCTGCTTCAGGGACCTCTTCGCGAATAAGAAACTTTTCTTATTCGTGAAGAGGCCCCTGGAAATTTTTTAGGAACCTCCCGCCCGATGGGTGGGCGGGAGGTCCCCGGCCCCACGCCTCCCGCCCGATCAAAGGGCGGGAGGTTCCTATTTTCCTAATTTTTCCCATCCGGCTCCCTTTTTTTGAATTTTAATTTTTTTATCCCCTTTCTAAAAAAACTCTTCAGAGTTGTGTGGACCTGGGGGTTCCTAGCTGGGCCGCCCCAAACTGCTGGCCACAACGGGTTCGACGACCTCAACCGCCGGGCCGCTTGATAACCTGATGAGCCGAATAAAAGGTGAAAGCCTCGAGTGCCTTTTTTTTGCCAGTGATATAAAAAAAAGGCGATAGAAGAAATCAGCTTGATTAAAACCCACGGCCCTTTGGCCTCCTCCCTGCGTTCCACGCGAAAAAGTGAACGCGTGTCGACCCGCGCGAGTGCCGGCTGTTTTGCAAAACCACCCTTGACGGGGGCGAACATCATGGATCCCCAAAATACTATCTTTAGAGATCTAATTATGGATTAGTCCTCTTAAACTATGCAGCACGGCCTAACCGGGCAGCCAAGCGGCTGAG
Source organism: Panicum hallii (assembly GCF_002211085.1). Lineage (NCBI taxonomy): Eukaryota > Viridiplantae > Streptophyta > Magnoliopsida > Poales > Poaceae > Panicum > Panicum hallii. Next base: position 49,706,134 of record NC_038046.1, read on the forward strand.
AATGGCCCACTAGCTAAAGGAACGACGACGGTCTAGTATCAGGCCCAGATGCGGGGCGTGAGCTGCCTCGCCCGATCCCGAGGGCGCGGGTTCCGCCTCATCCGACCCCTATGGGAGAGTTTTCCGCCTCGCCCGACCCTGAGTGTACGGACAAGGCCGCGCCCATCTCAGGGATGTGTGACCCCTAGGGCCCCACGAGAGTAAAGGCTCACGTCGGAGATCAAGCCTCTGACACGAGAATAGGCGAAAACACGCCTCGACATGACCTCCGGAGGTGACCAGCCATCACGGCGAGCCCCCGTCGCCCGCCTGTGGCAGAACCGTCTGAATTATTCCGGCTCAAGTGCGCTAGTTATCGCTATGCAGCCGATACTAACTCAACGCACTTCAAACGGAACAACCCATTGGTCTGTCGGGTCTCCGCCCGATGCAACCACGGTTCAACAGGATCGAAGCAGGTTTACCTCGCACGAAGGCGAGTTTACAATTACATAATAACTCATCAACTTTTAATTCACAGAATATTAAACATCATTACAAACTGTTTCAAACTTAAGGTAATAAACAAACATTGTTTAAACCGACAAGCTAAACATGCTTGTCAAGTTCACAGCGGAAGAAAATTAACACGCGACTACACACGTCGCGAAGGTTGACACCACACTCAGCCCGAAGCATGGCGTCATTCAGGAGGGTCACTGCCAGCCGGGGACGGATCCCACTCCACGGACCAGCCAAACGGAACAGAGGTTGGCCATGCAGGACTATCCGTGGGGTTCTCGAAGGTCAAACCTGAAAATTTCACCAGCAAGACTGAGTATACTAATACTCAGCAAGGCTTACCCGAGATTAGGGTATACTTTGCCCATAACTAAACTCATGAAGGCTTGAAATAGTTCTGGGTTTAATTTTAGCTGAAAAGCAACAAAGAGTATGAGCTAACTTTTAGATTTTAGCTCTCAGATTCTAGTTTCATTATTCATTCTAGGTAAGCACCTATTCTAGTCGGACAAGGTAGAGATTAACATCCATCTAGATTATTTCATAATAGCTACTGTTCTTACTCTATGTGGCAGAAGGAATAAGCAGTCTCAATCTCCGTGAGAAACGGATGATTCTGAATCGAATTTCATAACCTTGCAAGGCAAATCTAACTCACACGCTTGGAACATCCAATGATAGTTCCGAAGCAACCGTTTGCCTTTCGTTCCGACTCGTGGAACAGGGCCACCACAAGCGACTGTAGGACCGTACGCACACCAATTGTGCAGGACATACGTCTGTAGCGCAACTACATGACCGTACTCCTGTCCGCTGCGCGGAATGTACTCCCGCACGTCGGTGTGTGAGAAAAACCAAATTACGAGTGGTGGGAGGTATGTCCACTCCTCGGGCCGATTGGTTACTAGGCTTACCGCTTTACCATATTTCGCGGCATATGGCTAGTACTTTCAAACGCTTAGCCACCACTACCACACACTGCGACCTTAACAATTTTTATCAAAACAGACAGGGTAAACCTCCAGGTCATGATACTGCACATGATCCTGTCCATCATCCTTATAATGATTGCAAAATAGTAAACATGCAACTCCTATATCGCGCGAGTGACAGGAGATCACCCGGCTTTTGCCGGTCCTATTAGCAGAGCATCTATGCGATAAGGATTCAGGTACAATACATTGGATTCTTAGGATTTATGCGTCTAGGGTTCCATTTCAACTCCTAGACTTAATGCAAGATATACTATATAAGTATAAAATTGTAGTAAATTAAATACTGGGTTATGCACCGGCGCTTGCCTTCTTGAGTAGGGCTGGGGTCAGGAGTGTCACAGACTTTCGAACTTTGGTTCGGGCTTCAGTTAATATCTCGGCGATGCTTGCAGGATCTTCAGAAAATTCAAGCTCGGGTTCCTGAACCAGCTCGTAGATTCCATCGTCGAGTGTTGCTGACTCTACATGATATGCAATGATTTAAGTGAGATGGTGCTTGAGTTAAAGATTTTATTTCACGATAAAATTGCAATCCAACAAATTAACAAACATAAACTCATGAAACAAGGGGGGTTTAATTCTACTATTGGTATTTAATGCCTTGTCATATTAGTGGAATTACTTTTTTAAGTAATTGGACAAGTTTGATTATTATTTTAAAATCATAAAGGTTCTGACCTTGAATTTTTGTGGATAAGCTCATTTCCAACAATTAAGTTTATTGTGAATTTTTCATAATTTTCTGAAAACATAAACTAAAGCATTTGAATTTGAATTCAAATTTTAGGTTTAAATTTAAATCCTAAGTAAACAGAACTATAAATTCTTGAAAAATTGATTATGAACTAATTATCAACAATTTAGGTTATGGTAAAAAGATCTAAACAGAAAAGCTTCAGGAACATGCTTAAATAAATTCAAACCACTTCAAATTTGATTTGCGAAAGTTTAAAAGAACTTAAACTACAAAACAGTACTAAGCATGAAATTATTACACAAGCTTACTTATGACCTAAAGAGGCTATACACCAAAAATCACAAGAAAATAAGCTGGTATGCAAAAGTTATACACTAGATACTCTTTTTCTAAACTTTTAAATAACTCTGAAAACATTGGGTTTCAAATCAATCTCTACTAATAGAAGTTGTAGAATTTGATTTCTAGTTTCCAACCAAACTGGTTTGACAATTTTTGGAGTTTTCTACAAATTCTTATGGATTTTACAAGTTGGCAGCTTTGCCCACATGAAATAACAAAGAAGTTCACAGAGAGGTCCTCAGGTTTTTTCACAAGGGCCCTTAGAACAGGAAAAGAATTTGCAAAAGTGCCCTCGCCAGCTCTCGATGGTGGTCATGGAGGTCTGTCCGGCACGTTCTCGCCGGCGGCAAGGTCTCCGGCGGGGAAGGACAGGCCTAGCATGAGCTACGGGACAAGTGGTACCTGTTGGTGGGTGATGTGCTCGAGGAATAATGGAGGAGCACGGCCGGCGGCGAGGAATGGCGGCGGCCGTGGCGGCGTGCTCCTGTTCCCGGCGAGGGGCTGGCGAATGTGGCCAGATGAGACGCGCATGAGCACTGTGGGGATGTGGGGATGCGATTGCAGTACCCAATTTGGCCGGAGGTGGGGCGGAAGGGGGTTGTCGACGATGAGGTGGACCCCGGGCTTTCACCAGCGGTGATGGCGGCACGGCATTCTGCTGGCTGGGGTGTCGGAGGGCGGTGAAGGAGTAGCTAGATCGCTTCTGCGGGGTGATGTAGTGCTGCTGGTACCCTTGGTTGGGGTTGAGGGACAGGGTGGCGTTGGGTCGGCGACGAGGCCGAGCGGCAGCGGGCTGGAGCTTGCCGGCGTTGCGGAAGATGATGTTCGAGCGCGGTAGAATGAAATTGGATGGGCTTGGGAGCACCAGTGGGTCACGGCGGTGCTCTAGTAGCACTGGATCGGGGCTCGGAGGCAGCGGGGGCGGCTGACGACAGCGAGCAGTGGCGGCGGCGGAGGTCCGGTAAGGCGCGGGGTCGGGAAAGAGAAATGGCCGTGAAATTGTGGGTGCAGGAGCAGAAGAGGAGATGCATTTGGAGCTCAGGATGTGCTTTAAGTTACTAGAGAGGGCACAGTGGGCGAGAGGCAGCGTTGGGGGTCGACGGCGTGCGTGGCGTGCGCGGAAGACGGCAGCGGGGAGAACTAAGGAGGCGGCCGGCCAGAGAGTGACGCGTGGGGTTGGCAGGGAGCAGGAGGTGGCGCTGGTCAGGTGAAGCGTCCCCCCATCAGGGAAGACTTAAAAGTGATGCTTTATCAGTCCCAGGAGGCTGATAACACTTTTATTACATCAGATGGTACATCACCGTACAGCTCTACGCGGTAATGGGCAGTGAAGCGCCACTATCGCGAGGATTACAACTAAAACCCACACTACTACACTAGCTACGAAAAGAGGGTCATCAGAGTCTTGCGCCATGCGGAGTTCCAGCGGTGGCCTTAACCACAGGCAAGACTGGGTGCAGGATGAAACCCTACTCGATGTCTTTGGGGATGTAGTCTGGATCTTCCACTGTAAAAGTAAGAATGGGGTGAGTACAAACGTACTCAGCAAGTCCAATCACACCCACGGAGGGGGTATAACAGAAATCAATGCACAGGACAATCCAAGGATAAGGTTATGGTTCATTTGCGGAAAACTTGGTTGTATGCAAAGGTTTGTTTAAAAACATTTCCAAAACAAGTTTTCTAGTACCAAGGAGCACACGATGTTGATCCACATAGGATCCAAGTTTTAAACTGCTACCGGACTCCCCGTCCGCCATAGCACACGGCACAACTGCCGGACACTTTTCAAACAACTCACACCAGCCCAACCATTCCCGGAGAGAAACACTAGTTGTGTGACCACACCATAACTTGCCCAATACCGTGGGCACGGCTATTCGAATAGATTTTAACTCTGCAGAGGTGTGCAACTTTACCCACAGGTGGGGTACCACAGCACGATCACCTTAGTGTCGGTGCAGATCCCAACAAAGCCATTACCCACCTTAGCTAGACCTGACTAGCCACCACGGGATCCATCAAGGGGTCATTCGACTTATCTCCGAGGTTTAACTGGGGCATAAGTCACACAGAGCTTATCCCTTCTCCTTGATCACCCGTTGCTCTCAGCTCTCCTGATGGCTACCAGACTAACTAGTGGGATTTATGCTAAGCCGTTGCCCATACAACGGTCAAGTGGTTTGCACGACAGGAAGCTAGGTGAGATGACACATCAACTCGGTCCTTAGGGGTGACAAGATGGATATCTCCCTTCCTCCCTCAACCACACAGGTACGAGCACACCAACGGCAATTCACACAGAAATGCCATCCATCCCGTCTGACTCATCTTTCAAAACCATATTTTATCCCTTCCCACACGCGCACATTTCTTTATAAAACCAGGTGGTCAAGGTATGGTTATCACAAACAAGGGTGGCTATCCTACCATGTTTTCAGCAAGCAAAACCATGCAATTTTATAAAACAGGCCACTGGGTTGTGTTTATAAAAACTAGGACAGAAACATCATCAAAGGGCGGGGTTGAACTTGCCATCATCAAACCCATGCGGGAGGTCCTGATCGAAGCACTGTCCCTTGGGTTCGGGGTCGCAGAACTGGTCCTCGTTCGCTTGGTCACAGTCGGGACCTTCCTCGTTCACTCCGTGTCCTACGACGCAAACAAACAGGCATACAATCAAGCGAAAGAACTAAAAGCTTTTATCGTTGGGTTTGAATCGGAAATAATTTAGTTATGGAGATGGGGGTAATATTTTTGGGTGGTTTCTTAATGGCATGGTTAGAACTATACTAGAAAGGGTGTGGTAAAGTTTCAGGTCGATCGGAGGTCGTTTGGCGCATAAAATGACGAGTTAAAGAGGGTTCGAGGGTTAGACAGGGGTCCAGGGGTTCATTTGTAACTAATTATGAAACGGAAAGGACTTGGTTATAAATTCTAGAGACATTTGGGGCATAACAGAAAGATGCGAGGGTTTATTTGATATTAGGTTTATATGGTGGAGGGTGTATTTTGGATTATCAGAAAGGATAGGGTTTCTTTTGCAAAAGAATGTAAAGGGTGAAAGGCTCTTGAGGGAATAGGGGAAAGGTAGGGGGCTTTGGGCAAATTTGCCCTCCTTCTTCCTCCTCCCGTTGACAGGAAACAGGGGAGGGGAGGGGGTTCGGGCGCCGGCCGATTCCGGCGGGCCAGGGCGCGGCGGCGGCCGGGGATGGGGGCAAAAGGGAGAGGGAGGCAAGGGGGTTTGATTCCCGGCCTCACCTCGGGCCGGGGCGGCGTGTGGGAGCGGGGCGACGGGGGCCGGCGACGGCGGTCGCAGAAGCCCGGCGGGGCGGCTCTAGGGCAATGGAGGAGGGGGGCTGGGCGTGCGGTGATGGTCGTGGGGTGCCGGGGAGCGGGGCGGGGCCCTATTTATAGGCGGGATGAGGCGGTGGAGGGGCGGCCGCGACGGTGGCCGGTGCGGAGCGCCATTAATGGCGCTTCGGCCGCTTGCGCCCGTCGCGATGTGGCGTGGCGGCGAGGGCGCCGGGCGTTGCACGTGGAGGAGGGCCGGGCGCTTTGCGGCACAGGGCGGGGAAGCGACAGCGCGCGCGGCGGGGCGGGACGCGGCAGCGGCGGGCGGCGCGGCGTCGTGGGTCCGGGCGCGCGCGTGCGCGCACGGCGTGGCGTGGCGCGGGCCAGGGGCGTCGTGCGGCGACGGGCGGCACGGCGCGGCGCACGGCCACGCGTTGCGCGTGCGCGTGCGTCGCGGCACGGCCGGGGCAGAGCAGGCGCACGGCCCGGGCGGCGCTCGGGCACGCGGCAGGGGAAAGGAAAGAAAGAGAGAAGGGAGGAGGGGGAAAGAAGAAAGAAGGAAAGAAAAGGAAAAAGGGAAGAAAGGAAAAGAAAGAAAGAAAGAGAAAGAGAGATTGGGGACAAAGAAAAGAAAAGAAATGGGAGAGAGAAAAAGGGGAAAAGAAGAAGGAGGGAGAGGGAGGGGCGCGTCGGCGCCGATCGCGGCGGCGACCGCGGCCGGTCGGCTACGCGCGTGCGTCATTCGCGCGCTGCGCGAGGAGAAAAGAATCGCGCCGGCGCTGATCGCGGAAAGGCAGTCGCGCGTGGTCGTCGGCCGCCGAGCGGTGCGAGATGGGATAGCGGCGAGGAAAAAGAGGGTACGGTCATTGGAAAAGGGGTTGGGGCTAGGGTTCTGACGACGAACAGTTTTTAAACGAAGCACTCTAGCGCGTGATTTAATTTGGTGAATTTTTAGGGCGTCACATCAGGTCGCAGCGATGGCGAAGAGGAGCTCGGGCAGATGGCCGGGCAGCGTGGCAAGGCGGTGAGTGGCCAGCGCGGCTCGGGGGAGCGGTGGCACTGGGTTGAGGCGGCACGTGGATCGGCTCAGAGTAGCGCGGGGGCGGCGGTGCGTGGCTCAGGGCCGGCAAGACCGCCGGCGGTGCGTCGGGCAAAGAAATAGAGGAGGTCGGGGCTAGAGGAGGAAGTCGAGGACTGGTTCGTGATTTTCCAAAAGTGTAAGGACCTCACTGTAATGTCTTGGTAACTTTCAAATCATGGCTCAAATGAAAATGTGCCCAAAAGCAAAAATATAGGATTTGACAAAGTCTACAACTTTGCTTTAGAGTTCAGTGGCAAAAGAGCTAAGGATCAGCAATTAACATAAAACTTGGCAAAGTTTTAAACTTTAAATAAATCCTATTTAAAAATTACACTACACTTATATCCTATGTGTAGTTTCTTCTATATTCATGATTTAAAAGCAAGTTCTTGACTTTTCCAAATCAACCTTCATGTATTTGGATTTCACTCCCCATTTTCACCCATTTAACACTAAAGGACCTATATTTTTCAGAATTACACAAATGTTCTTTTCCCTTTTGCATTAACATGTGAACACGCATATACAAGATCAAAACATGCACATTTTATACTAAAATTTAATGTGTTATAATCCTAATACCTGAATGTCACACCGCCGTGCTAGAGGTTAAGCCTTAAAATATGCTGGGGGCTCACGCCACCCGTCTTGTCAGAGCGCACGTCGCCCACCGTGCACGCTGGGGGCCCGCGCCGCCTGTTCTGTTAAGGCGCGCCCGTCGCAAGTCACGCTAGGGAGCGGCGTAGGGACACCCCCTGGCGTCATCTACAGGGCCCATGGGGCCCACGTAAAGGGAAAGAGAGCAGTGAGATCCCGGTGACCCTCCTCTTTCTACTCTCTCTCTCTCTCTATAATGTATCTGTCAGTGTTTTGAACCGCCGACTAGTAAATTTCGTGATTGCACGTCTGGCCCAGATGATGAGCAAGAAAGACACGAGTTTATACTCGTTCGGGCAGAATATCCCTACGTCCAGTTTGAGCCACTTGTGCTCTTGCACAAGGTTTGTAGTAGGGGTTACAAATAAACGAGAGAGGGAGGGGGCTCCCAAGTCTCTTGTGGAGTGTGCATGTGTGAATGTGAGTCTGAACCTGTTTTTTCTACCCCCCAGCGAGGGGTCTCCCTTCCCCTTTATGAGTCAAAGGGAAGGGAGTGAATTCAGAGAGAGAGATCCTCGGGATCGTGCCGCCTCTCCTCCCCTTCGCATGGGCCCTATTGGCCTTGCAGATGATGACGGAGGCGCTCCCATGTCGTGTCCTGGTGCAATGTGCGGCGCCCGTCCTAATGGAACAGGCGGGGCGGGTCTACTGGGCCGTAGGACAGGTGACGTGTGCTCTGCTGAGATGAGCGCGTGAGCCTCTGGTGCATTTTACGGCTTGACTCCCGGCACGGAGGACGACCGGGGCTTGCTGTAGTTGCTTGTTTTTTCCAGAGGTCATGTCATTGCACGTCCTTACATATCTTTACATATCTTTACGCCAGAGGTTCATCCCGTGGCATGGCATGCCACTTCGTGAGGTCCCTAGGGGCCCCACACCTCTGGGGCGGACATGCCCGACCCCTCGCCCTTGGGATCGGGCGAGGCGGACACGCCCGACCCTTTACCGTTGGGATCGGGCATGGCGGACGCGCCCAATTCCTTACCCTTGGGGTTCGGCGAGGGAGCTGTTTCCTTCACCATCGGTGCCCCTTCCCTTGGTGGGCCGCTTGAGGTCATTTGATGGAGCTAATCCGTGATTAGCTTCCTAAGGAACATTTTTTGGGGGATCTGTGATATTTGCCCCCAACAGTATCCAACCCTACCCCTTTGCTTATAAAAGGGAAAAGGAAGACCCCCGTAGGAGAGGAGGAACTCACAGACACTCATGCACACTCGCACGACACTTTGCCACCAGAGACTTTGGGAGCCCGTTCCTTCTCTCGACCATTTGTAACCCCTACTGCAAACCAGTGCAAGAACACGAACAGTCCAAACTGGACGCAAGGACATTCCGCCTGAACCAGTATAAACCCTTGTGTCCTTTTTGCACACATCAAAGCCAGATGCGCAAACACAAATTCAGTAGTCAGCGGTTCGAAATACCGACAGTTGGTGCGCCAGGTAGGGGGCTTTTGCATGTCTCATCGATTCCACTAGGCTGCGGATGGCCAACCACGCTGGAGGATGGGCCCCTAATGTGCTCGTGCATTTTGGGAGCCTAGACTTCATCGCTGCCATGGAGAGGGGGCTGGAGCTAGTTCACGTTCCGGTCCAACCCCCTCGCACCACCAACCTTGACCCCGTCGTTGAGGCTTTCGAGGGGTCACGGCTGGGCACCCTAGAGGATTGCGCCTCTGAGGGTAGTGGGCCCCTCGATTTCGATTGCGAGAGGCTGGGGCAATAGCTCCACGCCTTCCTGGATCCTCAACCGACACAGGAGGGCTTGCGTCACGTTCTCTTGTCACTTGCCAACATGACGGCACAGCTCTCCGAAGGAGGACCACTCCGCTAGGAGATCCTGACCGGGAGCGTTTCGACAACATTCCCATTTGGCTCGCGCAACATGGCCCAGAAAGTGCAATGCCTCATAGCGTTGGGCTTTGATTCGCTCCCCACGGACAGTGAGTTCGTGGGGATGACAGATTACATCTCGGAGTCCTTCCATGACCTCCTCGCGGGGGAATTGGAGGCGACCTCTAACTCCAACTCCAACAGGGGAAGCCACCAACCCTCGCGCGAGTGCTTCATGGTAGATCCCCCCTGAAGGGCGCGTCGAAAGCGCCCATGATGGAAACACTCTTCCGAACGCTTTCGACGGTGAAGCCCGGGGAGAGAAACCAAGCCCCATCGTGCGTGCGGCTGGAGCAGCTGCGAGAGAGGCAAAAGGAGCTCGAGGAGGCGCGCCTCCAGCTGGAGTAGGAACATGCCGAGCTCGAGCACGAGATCAAACACCGCGGAGATGATGGGCACGCACACACCAACGCCCGCGATGTCAACCGGAGGATCCTCAAAGATGATGAAAGACCCGCACTCTTCGCCCGGGCGAGCCAGAATGTCGCCAGTGCAGCGGCTCTGCTCGAAGGACTCCCAAAACCTACAGTGCCCGAGGTGCATCGCACCAACCACAAGCTGTGTACGCTCCTTAAGTGCACGGCACGATAGCAAGCAGAGAGCTCGATGTCTCGGTGATGCGAGCGCAATGCCAGCCAGCACCCCCCTACGATGCGGGGTGTCAAGGATGTGTCCATCAATCAAGCCCTGCGCGGGGGGAGAACGTCCTGTGAATGCCCCCGTTCGGGGACGCCTCGGGTCGACCGCGTCGCCCACCTCACCCTTTATGTCCGTAGACGTAGGAGTGAGGATGAGAAAGCGGTTGCGAGCCAAGGGTATCTATTATCGGTCAAAACCCACCGGCGAGCAGCGACAGGCTATACGAGGAGCCGGGAGGCTCCCGGGACTACTGGTGGGCCCCGGTCCCTCGGTCAATGGCTCGAGATCCGGCACACGCCCTAGCTTCTAAGTTGCTAGGCGTGCCACCTAACCTTGTACCTGATCAGGAAGGTGTTATGTGTTAGTTTCCTGCACGCACAGACACGTGTAAACATTAGTCCGAGCCATGATCGGCTCATCGGATGATTCCTGATATCGGCTGTGAAGAGCCGATTGTGTTGGGTATTGGATCGGATCTATAAATAAAGCAAATATATCTGATGGTAATACAAATCTTGCTCTGTAATCATTAAGCTAATCCAACCTATGATGATTAAAGCTTTCACTATGTAATCGGAACATCCTACACGTAACTGAGCCTAACAAGTGCTGAAGGTAACAAAACAACAACCTAAACAGAAGGCTAAAAATCAACCAAAAGCCGATTCCCAAGATAGTCCC